>NC_072472.1:23169264-23483370 GCF_027596085.1 Anoplopoma fimbria | reverse complement strand
TTCCAGCAGTCAGACACTTCCAATCATCTCGGGCCTCACTTACATTTGAAATGACATGCTGATAATCGCAGACATTTCCTGGTTCTTTTTTTGAAACCTTGACAAGGCTTCCTTTTTGATGACAGACATAGCTCTCACATTGGAGTCCAGGGCCCTTCTATGTGTCTCTGAGGGGCTTCCAGAGGGACCCAGCAATATGAGGAATACTGTAATTTCACTGTATTAAATGAAAAGAATTAGAGACATATAAATAACAAGCGTAATATTGTTGTCTTTCAGAACTTTATCTACAGCCTAGCCTAGTCAACTTGACAGTGGCCTACCCATCATTAACAAACCCAGTCCTAATCCTCCCCTCTCTCTCTCTCCCCCCTTCTCCAGAGCAAGAACTTTTGCGCCAGGAGCTCAACACCCGTTTCCTGGCCTCCCAGAACGCCGACCGTGGCGCCTCGCTGGGCCCTCCGCCCTACCTGCGCACAGAGTTCCACCAGCACCAGCATCAGCACCAGCACCAGCATCAGCACCAACACACCCACCAGCACACCCACCAGCACACCTTCACGCCCTTCCCCCACGCCATCATGCCCACCCCGGCACCGCCCATGGTGCGTACCCCTGCCAGAAATGTGAGGATAAGTAGAACACAAATCACAAATCACCGTAGACAAAATGTATTCATATGTCTTCTTTTAATACGTTTTAGATGTGTGGAGGAGTTTTTACCTTGTAGTTTTGAGTGTAAGGATTTTATACAGTTCGACATGTGTGAGTGTGAGCGGCGCGCTGTAGCCTGAGGGTTTCTGTGGCTGCCTTCCAATGATGACCATGTGTGTCAGTCCACACTATAATCATGCCTTTATTTTCCCAGAAAGCCTTTCTAGTGTTTTCTCTGGCGTACTCTACGACTCCAGACTTGAGTCGCCGTTATTTTTCTAAATTGGCAATAACTCGCCCGAAGCATGTTAACTTCAGAGCCAGCTTTCAGAGCATAATACACTTAATTCATTCCGAATTTAATGACATCATTTGGTCCCGTTTGGGGGTTTTCATTACTGGCAAATGTCTTGCATTAAGAGCCCCACTGTTTGTTGGGGGAGACCACAGGCAATGGGTGGCTGGACCTAAAACTCACACAAACACACACACACACACACACACACACACACACACACACACACACACACACACACACACACACACACATTCATAACTGTCTGGCCCATAGAGGGTTCCCTTGGCTCTGATGATACCTCAAAGGCAGCATGGCGAGGCCTCTGACAGCTAATGAGGCCATAAAAAGGCTCTTTATGGCTGCAGTGTTTAGTCTTGACTGGGGAAATGTTCGCCCTGAGCCTGCACTGCACCACTAAAAGGAGACCAAATGAGACACAGAACCCACAAAAAGGTCTTCAGATGATCAGGAAAAGGGCACAGTGAAAACAGCCTGGTTTGGAAAAGCTGTTGAACTTTGGATCTCAGTTGACTTTTTCGATCGTTAATCCTAATGTCAATCTGTAAGCATGTTTTTAGTCCTAAAATACACTTTGTGATGCATTTTGTGTCAGCCTTTACAGTTCCTCATGTTTTTTCTCTACAACTTTGTACTTAGTTCTGTTTCATTTCTCCTACAGTTTGAAAAATACCCAACAAAAGTGGACCCCTTCTACAGACACAGTGTGAGTTTTCCTACTGCGTACAGTGTTGCTTGCCCATTATGCCATTTCAGCCCTTGCTCTCTGTGTGTGTGTGTGTGTGTGTGTGTGTGTGTGTGTGTGTGTGTGTGTGTGTGTGTGTGTGTGTGTGTGTGTGTGTGTGTGTGTGTGTGTGTGTGTGTGTGTGTGTGTGTGTCAGATGTATGGTTTTCATGCAATTGCTCGTCCACTTCTTGATGGACACTCTAAGTATCCCAGCTGTACCATTTCACCCTTCAGCCCCGGCAAATGTTAGGGTTAATGAAAGACTGCTGGATTATTAGATCTCGGAGCACAACATTTATTGTGCATGCAGGCAACGGTAAAATTGTTGTGCATAGAAATTAATACAGAAGGAGACAGTGGCGACATTGCAGAGAGGACTTCGTTTTATTGCCAGAATTTTTAAGTCTTTTTCTTGCCTACTATTTGTATTTGTCTGCTAACGGCAGTGGCTTGCTCATGATTATCACTCACTAAAGGGGACTTATAGTAAACACTCTTCTACCATGTTTGCTCAGGCCTCCACAGACACCTGCTGTGTACGCCTGCACAAGTTTGCTTTCCCTTCAACCTGAGCTGCGAGGAAGATTTTAATATCAGAAAAATCACGCATTTGTATTCAGACCAACCCCAGGGCCCAATAGATGTTGCTGAATGTTGTTACTTTGATTGTAAGTGCTTCGTTTCAGATTCTTAGTATTTCCTCACTGTTATTATGGCAGCAGCAAATACCCTGAAGCCATTTCCTCTCTGTAAAACACACTGACATCTTAAAACGTAATGCACCAGGAGAAACAAGTTGCATTTAAAAAACATCCCAGCACCTCCTCAAGCGCTTCTAATAATAACTCATCTTGGCAACCCAAGTTTAAATAATTCTGTTGCACCATGATTAAAGCAATGCAAGACTGCAAGTTCAGAGACATGAAAAACGTTCTCCACTTCCACTTAATGTTAATTAGATTGACAAGAAAAATGGTTGTGAGCGGTTGATTACCTATCTGTTTCTCCATAGGATGTTTTGAGGGAAGCCTTGGGCACTTGTTTGGTTTACGTGGGTTTTTGCTTGTATTACAACATTCTAGTTTTCACATCAAAGTAGTGTTTTTCCCCTTATTAAAATCCATTGAGAATGAGTAGGGAATATTTTATAAACCTGCAATTTATGAAACATGTAGGCAATCATTTGCAACTTTCCCCATCCAAGCAGTCTCTGAAAAAAGATTGAATGTCACGGTTCATCCATCACTGTAACATGTTTGTTCATCTCCACTGCCATGCATAGTTGTTGTCCTGCATTCCCCTGACAGACCCAACCATCCTCACGCCTCCTCTTCCTCTTTTCTCCCTCAGCTCTTCCACTCCTACCCACCGGCCATGTCTGGCCTTCCGCCCGTCATCCCCCCGACCGGGCCCTTCGGCTCGCTGCAGGGCGCCTTTCAGCCCAAGGTAAGACACAAGGACTTCTCTACGCTCCACGCATATACAAACTTATTTTATTGAGAGTTATTTACAGAGATTCTTGTTTTCCATCTGTGTCTGGTGCTCTCTAGACCTCTAATCCACTCGATGTGTCCAGACCAGGAGGCGTCCCACACACATTCTTACAGAAGGACCCCAGGGTAAGAGCACACACAAAAACACACACACACAAACACACACACACACACACACACACGCTAACAGACACTTGTGGTGTAAAGATAACCTATAGATCTTCTGTATATGTATATAAGTCTTTGAGTGTTGTATATGCCGTTAGTTTATAGACAGCACAGACGGCCATATTGGTCTGTATTAATTTGCATGCAGAAGGTCACACAAGACAAACCCATGTGTTAATTACTCCTGAAATGCTTCATTTTAAAGGGACATTTTCACATTTTAATTTGGTTCATAATGAAGGCTACACACAGAGACTAATTAGAGGTGATTTGATTGACAGCAAAATAACTCAACCTCTTTGTATTACCTCCTGTAGCTAACGGATCCGTTTCGGCCCGTTCTCAGGGTGAGTGCTCACTCCCTGCAGTGTCTCAGTCTCCTGCACACACACACGCACACACGCACACGCACACACACGCACACACGCACACACACACACACACACACACACACACACACACACACACACACACACACACACACACGATGCTTTAAAGGGTTTTTGCTAATGGGAAGATAGTGTCTTTAATTAAATGAGCACTGCACTTGGAGGCAGAGTGTTTTAGTTTATACAACAACAAAGCTCATTTTGGAGAACAATGCAGACTCTATATGTGAAATTGCTATTGATAGACTTTGCTTAGACATGCATACAAATTACAGACATAATTATAAGTCCTCTGACACATGCCCAATCACCATCATATCCTATCTTTAGGTAATATGTGATTAAAGGTTCCATATTTAAGCTATCAGTATGTCATTTTCAGGTGACTTGACAGTAAATATATCAGAATGGTATGCTGTGTTCATGTCATTTGATCATTTAAGATGGTTGTATGACGTGTGAGAGTAAATGTGCATTGACAATGTAGCACTTTATCCATTACATGTGGGTCTAATTACCTTGAATAACAGATATTGGCTGAGGTGAAGATAGATAGATGAGAACAGAATGTGTATGAAACTACACTTCAATTAACCGTTTAATGTGTACATTTGTAGCAGTAATGGCCTTGTTTTCATGCTAAAGAGTTTTTGTCTTGTATCTACAGAAACCAGGGAAGTGGTGCGCCATGCATGTCCATATCGCCTGGCAGATATACCACCACCAACAGAAAGTGAAGGTGAGGACTCATCTGACTCATAGTCCCTCTGCTTTGTGCCAAAGCTAGTGCTGACACAGTGTGAAGTGAACTGTGTCCATTCCTAATCTATGGTTGTTTGGTTTTCACTAAGAAGAATGTTCACTAAAAAAAGAAAATAATAAAAAAAAACTAATATGTTAAGAACATTTTATATTGTTAATAAAATGTAAGGTTAAGTGATTTTATCATATTTTGGTGCCATTTTATGATTTTAAGCATTTTTTTATATATTGTCAGGATTGTATTGTGAATCACAATTATTTTGGCTCGGATAATCGTGACATGAAATTTTCATATCGTCCCTTGCCTGTCTGCAACACCTTTAAAAAGGGTCCTAAAAAGGGAGGACAACTAACTATCTAGTAGCTGACTTTCAGTAGTTTACTTTGACTGTATCATCAACCTGTAGTGTATAAAGGGGTTTTACATGTCTTCCTCTCCGTCCATCTGCCGTCTTCTAGCAGCAGATGCAGGTTGACCCTCACAAGCTAGACTTTGGCCTCAAGCCTGACTTCCTGAGTCGACCTCCGGGCCCCAGCCTCTTCGGCGCCATCCATCACCCCAACGACTTGGCACGGCCCGCCACGCTCTTCTCCGCCGCAGGTGAGTGTCTGTCAGATCAGAGTAGAATGATTGATTGATGGTTAACCAGGGTACACTCTGACATGCAGCAGCAGTCGGTAAATACAGTTTGTGTCTGATAATATTATTGTTACCGAGTTCAGCTGTGAACAAGCTGAGACAGCAAAACCAACGTTTTTAACTCAAGGTCAACTAAGTAGAGTTTTCTGGAGCTTTCAACCACATATTGTGGTCTTATGAAGAAGTTTGCAGATGAGGACACATGCTGTCTTACGTTTCTCACATCTCTCCATCAGATGAAGTTGACATTATAGCTGAACCAAAACCAGATATTTGAGGCAAACAAAAACACCTGATGATGGCGCCATCCATCCAAGAAAAAATATTTGGAAATCATTACTTTCACTATTTTTTACTAATACTATTTTAATACTATTATTTCAAAATATTACCAAAAAAGTCCACAACAACATTACTATGCAGCTTATAGAATAGATTCTATCTTCTGGGTTGCCCGCAGCATCATCCCAGTGCATCGCCCTATTATCTATTAAATAGCTAGAGTTAACTACCGTTACCCCCACCTTAAATTGATAGGGAAAGTTGGAAAGACTATTTGGGTATATTTAAAAAATGAGTACATCATCTTGAGAAATAAAACATTTTCTGTCAAGTGTGGCCTGCTAAACTTAATCTCAAAGACAGAGCTAAGCAGTGTCTGTGTGAGTGTATAAAACACAATGATTTGTGGTGGAACTGGCTGCAATACAAGGTGCACCAGCAAAATATTTTTTTTTATGTTGAAAAATATATTTACTGAGGTGAACATTTTACAGTGGAAAAATGACCTTGTTAGTGCTCTCTAGTGGACAAACTATGTAATGGGGACTGTCTCTAAACTACAGTGTTTGTCATTTGTTGGTCTGGCTCTAGTTGATTTAGAAAAGCTTAATAAGTGGACTTTGCAATATAACAATGTGTTTGTGTCCGACAGTAGTTTGACAAACAATCTTAACTCAGTCAGTGGTTGATGGACCTTTCTGTGATGCCTCTCTCCCTCCTCAGGTCCCACACACCCATCAGCAGGTCCTTTTGGTCATCCGCCTCACCATCCTGGAAACTTCCTCGCCCCGGCATCTCACTTAGGTACCCTCTAAGTTCACTTCTTCTCAGTCACGATCTGAAATGGGTAAATAAGATGTGATTGGATGCATGGTAACATGTGGTTTCTCCCTCCAGAACCTTTCGGTAGGCCTGCATCATTTGGCGGACTGGGAGCCCTCAGTTCATCGGCCTTCGGTGGACTGGGCAATCCAGCACTAAGTGAGTTTTAACCTCATGTTACTGCCCGACAATCACTATGGCTGAAATCCTCCTTTCATGGTTGCTTTTGTAATGTTTCCAATCTAGTAATTAAAGTTTCAGAGTTATTGTTGCTCATGCTGCATAACAGCATCATAAGAATATCATTTGAATACTGATATTCACCTCTGCACATTGTCAAGATACGCATTTAACTTGCGTCCTGCCGTGTTTTTCCACGTGTTGAATCCCTAACAGCGGCCAACGCAGTGTTCGGCCATAAAGATGGCCCCAACGCACAGCAGCACTTCAACAGCGGCAGCAACGGCGGCCACCAGGAGCCGTGGAACCGGCTGCACCGCACGCCGCCCTCCTTCCCCACACCGCCACCATGGCTGAAGCCCGGTGACTCTGAGAGGAGCGCCTCAGCCAGCTCGCACGAGAGGGACCGAGACTCTGACAAACGGGACTCATCAGTCAGTAAAGACGACAAAGACAGGTGGGTGTTACCAAACGTTACTACTTTAGCCTAAGACCTGTTTCCTCACCCCAAGAACATAAATGGATAGAAGGAGTTTAGGTACATATTTGGATTTTGTTGGATCAGTTATGTTATCTTTTTATTTTATTTGTGTACTGTATGATTTCGCTTGTTATTTTAATTTAGAATAAAAATGAAGAGATCAGTTAATCATTTGGACAAAAGCTAAGTTACTGATACTGATTGAGGGCCTTTCTTTATCATCATAGGGACTCAGTAGAGAAGCGCCATCCGAGCCATCCGTCCCCAGTCCCTGTCAACCCCATCAGCCTCCTGGGCCACACTCGGCCTCCCGAGCACCACAGGAACCACCTGCCCCCTGCTTCTGGAGAGCCTCAGAGGGACAAGGAGAAAGCCAAAGACAGGGAGAGGGAGCACTCAGACTCCTGGAAAGACAACGGCACGGATGACCATAAGCTCAAAGACAACCACCACAGCGACAAGGACACACCAGTCATCCACGACGGCCGAGTGTCAGAGGACAAATTGTCCAACAGGGGGACGCCATCGCCCTACATCCGGCAGACCAGCCTGGAACGTCCCAACGGCGGGCTGAGCAGGGAGGTCCTGGAGAAAAAGGTAGATCTGCCATACGAGCACCAGAAAAAGAACAGCGAGGTGAAGGTGAAGGAGGAGCGGAAGGAGGAGCAGGATGGAGCCGCAGAGAGGGCAATTGAGCACCCAACACATGCACCCTCCACGCCGAACCTCCACCCTCCCTCCTCCATGCCTATGCCCATGAGCATGGCTGGCGTTCACCCCATGAACAGCATCAGCGGTCTGGAGAGAACTCGAGTGGTGGCTCCCTTCATGGGTATCAGCCCCATACCAGGAGCTGACAGGTTCCCTTACCCTGCCTTCCACTGGGACCCAATGAGGGACCCCTACAGGGGCCTGGACATTCACAGACGGGACCCTTTGGCCAGGGACCTGTTGCTAAGGAATGACCCTCTGCATCGGCTGGCAGCACCTCGGCTCTACGAGGCCGAGCGCTCCTACAGGGACCGTGAGCCTCACGACTTTAACCGTGACCACATCCACCCTCTGGCCCTGGAGCAGAGGAGGGAACACGAGCGTGCCCATATGGAGGAGCGCGAGCGCCTCAACATGCTCAGAGAGGACTATGAGCACGGGCGCCTCCACCCTGCGATGCACCATCCTGCCCTTGACGGACACCTGCCACACCCGGCCCAGGGCCTCATGGCTCCTGGACTCCCAGGCATGCACTACTCCAGGGTGAGTCCCTCGGCTGCAGCAGTGGCCGCAGCAGCCGCCGCCGCCCATCAGAACGGTATCCTGAACAAAACACCACCCACCGCCTCTCTGAGTGCACCGCCCCCTCTCATCCCCACGCTGGGTGCCCGGCCCGGCTCACCCAGACGGACTACCCCCATGGCCACAGATATCAGAGACAGACCGGCTCACAAAGACATCGAGGCACGGTGAGCTGAGCAGACTCGGTGCCCCTGCAGCCCTGTGCCTCACTAACACTGAACTCACACCAAGCACTTAGCTTTGGGCAAAGCAAGACTGTAAAATAGCTGTGAATAACTTATGTGGGCAGAGAAATGCCCTCACAATGAATTGTTTTTATATAAAACTACAAAGAGACAATAATCATGAAACAAAAAAAAAGATTTTTCAAAGGTGTTTCCTCCGGTTTGCTCCAGCTTTTTGTGTGCATTCTTTCTCCTGTATGGCGAAGTGAGGCGGACTGAGAATGAACAGTTTTGGAATGTACAGGTACTTTATCACTGACAGACAGCGAAGTGTGTAGATAATGTGTACAGTCTCTGTGTGGATTCAAAATCATGGTACAAATATGCAAAAGGGTGTTTTGAAAGCTTTACGTTGAACACATGTAAATAGAGGAGTCCTACAGCAGTGATTCAGAATGTGCTTTTTGCTATTTCCTTTTTGTTTTTTCAGTTGACGCAGCTGATTAGCATTGTACCAGAGACCCCATGTTCAACTATGCAACAAACGTCTGGGCTCCCTTTCTGAAAGCTGGCCTTCTCACCACTGACTGTGTAACAATACGGACAAACAGCTGTATTCTCTCCACAACTCAGACACACATTGGGTCCACGCAAACAGATACAAGCTTTAACTGATCCACGCAGGGGTTGTAGCTCGCAATTTGGAATCAACAGAAACGTTAGGTTTTGAGAAGTATTCTCTCTCAAATATGATCAATTGTAGTGACAATCCAAGAAACAGTTGAAGGGAGGTATTGCATTTTAAAGATTTTCAATGTAAAAACAGCCAGCAGCACAAATGTCAACTCTTTTTTTACCCCTCTCTTCCTTCTCTCAGTTAGGACCAGTGTTGTTCTGGGGAGAATGCAGCACATTTAACACCATGACAGCACATTTGCCCCACTGAAGGAGTGTAAAGTACATGTTTTGGAAATAGGTTCTGTTGGTCAAACAGTGTATTAAAGTGCTTTCCTGAGTTGTTGTACCTACAAAATCAAAAGACAAAAAAGCAAAGTCTACACTATGGACAGTTTGTTTCTAATGAGCAGAGATCTATTTTAGTAGTCCACTGAAGGTTTAGTTGTGCGCTTCAAACTCTGTGATATCATGTCGTGCAGTGTTTTTTATTCCAACATAAAAATGTCCACCGGAGCCATAGTGGTTAGTCGATGCGTATTGCAAAAAGATTGTTAAATGAGATTTTTTTTTTTTGCTGTTAGCCATGTACAGGGAAAAAAGTGAAGTCTTTCTAGATCATGTACAAAAAAGAGAAAAAAATGAAGCGACTGAATCTTCAGCATGCTCCTCATTTAAACTTGTGTTATGTAAATTGTGCCATGTTATTAAAAAATGTGTACTAAAACTGTCTGTGGGGCTTTTATTCCTACTGAGGTGAGAAAACAGGCTATATTTCTTTTTTGACACTCCGCTTACACTGTTAATGACTTTCCGCATTAGACCCCCATGGAGGATAAACTACCTAAGGTACCACTCTCACCATGTATTTATTTAAGTGTGCTACTAATTATGTAGTTAAAAAGTAATAATTTTGTCTCCTGATAGTCACTTCTAATCATGTTTCATTTCGTCTGAAGAGCCAGAAGATGAAGCATGTCTCATTTCTCAAATCTCTGCTGGACCAGTAAGTGCCGACTTCCTAGAAAATTGCTTGGTAACGGTTAAAACCGCGGAAACATCATGCATCACACCACATCAGCTACTTGGACAAGTGAGTGCTTGTGTTCGGTTCAATAACAGTGCTTTAAACATCAGCAGCCTTCACTGGTGAGTCATGGCACGGTACTTGTGTATTCATCAGAGGATGCAAGAGTTATTGACATCCCCATTACACTGAATAACCACAGCATTCATGCACCGTGCTCTGATTGATGTTTAGCGCCGAAGCATCCAGGTCATGCATCAATCAAATGCTGGCTCGATCAGTCAGTGGTGGGAAATGTGAATTGCCTGTATTTTTCCTCCTGCCAAGTGAATGCCTCCTGCTCCAGGGACCAACACTAATTTTCCTTTCAGAGCTACGGAAGTGCTTTTCGTGCAGCATGCAGTAGTTCAGGCTCTGGACCAGGAGAGGGCGCCAACATGCTGCATATCTGCTGCAAGACTAAAGGTGATGATAAGATAATCTGACCTTGTTTTTTAAGCAATGGTTCCAGCTTCTCAAATGTTAATATTTTATGGTACTCTTACTCTAACATGATAAATAAAAAAATTATTTAAGTAATTTTCAAGCTGTAATTATAATAATAATAATAATAATAATAATAATACTTTAATTTTATATAGCGCTTTTCTAGGTACTCAAAGACACTTTACATAGGGCGAAGACAAACAAAACAAAAAGAACACAAAAAAGAACACAAAGGAGCAAACAAAACAAACAAACAGAACATTTTAGTAAAAAAGAAAACTGGAGAAGCTGTGCGGAATGAGTCATGTAGTGGAGGGTAGGGAGGGAAAGGGAGCAGGGGTTAGCAGGTGAAGGCGAGTTTGAAGAGGTGGGTTTTGAGGGCTTGTTTGAATGATGATAGGGTGGGAGCCTGACGGATGTGGATGGGGAGGGCATTCCAGAGGGAGGGTGCAGCAACTGAGAAGGCCCTGTCACCCCAGGTCCGGCGCTTGGTCCTGATGGTCTTCAGAGTGTTTGCGCCGGCGGACCTGAGGCAACGGGTTGGGGCGTGGAGGGGGAGGAGGTCTGAAAGGTAGGGAGGGGCCAGGTTGTTTAGGGCTTTGTAAGTGGTGAGTAATATTTTAAAGTCTATCCTGTATTTGACCGGGAGCCAGTGGAGGTTGCGTAGGACCGGGGTGATGTGTTCGTAGAGGCGGGTGGAGGTGAGCAGTCGAGCGGCAGAGTTCTGAACATATTGGAGTTTATTGAGGATGATGATTGATTTTGTTGGGAGAGCCATAGAGGATGCTGTTGCAGTAGTCGAGTCTGGAGGTTATGAGGGCATGGATGAGAATTTCGGTGGTGGCAGAGGACAGGGAGGGCCGGAGGCGTGCAATGTTCCTGAGGTGAAAGAAGGCAGTTTTGGTGATGTGGTTGGCGTGGGGTAGGAAAGAGAGATTGGGGTCGAGGATGATTCCGAGGTTGCGGACCTGGGTGGAGGGGGTGACGATGGAGCCATCAATGTTGAGAGAGAAGGTCTGGGCTGAGCGGGTGAGGGAGTATTTCAGATTTATTGCAGTTGAGTTTGAGAAAGTTCTGTTGCATCCATGATTTTATATCAGTGAGACAGGTGGTGAGAGTGGAGTGGGTGACTGAGGTGTAGCAGAGTTGGGTGTCGTCAGCGTAGCAGTGGAAATGGAGACCATGACGACGGATGATTTGTCCAAGGGGAAGGATGTAAATGATGAAGAGGAGGGGACCAAGCACGGAACCTTGGGGGATACCGTGGGTGACTGGGGAGGTGGAGGATTTACAGTTGTTTATGGCAATGAATTGATGTCGGTCTGATATGAGGTGAACCAGGAGAGGGCAGTGCCAGTTATGCCAAGGGAGTGCTGGAGACGTGAGAGGAGGATGGAGTGGTTGATGGTGTCGAAGGCGGCGCTGAGGTCAGGGAGGATGAGGATGGTGAGGAAGCCAGAGTCAGCAGAGAGAAGTATGTCATTTGTGATTTTCAGTAGGGCGGTTTCTGTGCTGTGTTTTGAACGGAACCGATTATTTTATATTTTACAAACAAAATAATAAATTGAGAAAATAATCAGAACATGAAATAATAAAAGAACATTGGTTGCAACCTTATTTTTTTCAATAAAGATTAATCTGCTGACAATTTATATAAAGAATGTATTTAGTCAAAATGATCATAAAATTGTGCTAATAATAATTTCTCTAGTGTTAAGCTGACATTTTGCTTGTCATTTCCAACAGTTTAAAATCAAAAGATGCTTACTATCATAGAAAATGACAAGCAAATCTTCACATTTCAGAAGCTGGAACCAGAAACTGTCTGCTGATTTTGCTTGACAAAAAGACAATTAAGTGAATTCTGTCACAGACTAGTTTTCTGTCAATCATACTAACTGATAGTTTAATTTATCATTTCAGCTCTCATATCACCCTCTCTCTGTGAAACTAACTCCTTACAGCCTGGTCAGCAGTTCAGAGACCATCTACATGCAGGTATGTCATCTACCTTAGTCATGAGATCCACCTCCAATCTCATCCGAGCTATTGTGTTCTCCCTTCAGCCAGAGCTGCTGGCTGCTTCTATCAGCTATTTATGATCCTAAACTGTCTGAGTTAACTGCTTTTGGATGATGCTTAAAATCCTTTTTCCACTGGACAGAAAATAGCTTTTCAGCCTCCACTGCAGGTTTAATGTATCTAAGCATCTTCCCTAAATATGCCTCATCTGCCACATCCTGCCAGGCCACAGGGACAGCGTAGGGCCAGGGGCAATGCTCAGATGGACGAACTTGAGGAAACAGCCTTGAGTGAGAAACCACACATAAAATTTGAGAAGCCATCTACTGACAGATTGAAATAAATACTCATTATTTATGTGGAAAAGGTGCACAAATTGAGCATCCAGTCAGTGTCTTCACACCAATTTCATTTTGCTCAAAGCTACTCATTCAGCCAGAGTGATTGCAATTACCCTGAACTGCAGCCAGATGTAGTCGCTATCAAGAATCACATGAAGTAACTGCCTGGAAGCAATAGAGAAGCATTACTCTGCGAAGAGAGACACTATCCACTGTGCTGACAGACAGAGGCTTCAGATTAATGAGGTCTGACAGCAGGGTGTCTGACGGGCTTTCAGTGCAAATGGGATCCTGTGAATGCAACTTCTTTATCAGACAAAACACTGACAACAGACATAAAAACAACAACAACAGAGAGGACTGATGAGACGAAACACAACAAAGCCACTCAGCTACTCTGGAGTATTACAGATCAGTAAGTGATGGATGTGTTTACTCCACGGATTACAGAGGCTCCATGTAGTGAAAGCTTGACACTGATCCAACTTAAAACTCTCAATTAACTTGTTAAACTGATCAAATAAACAACTGATAATAACTTATTAATAGGCACTTACACCATCATTTCTTTTCTTGATTAATCCCTCAAAGGAAACCGGCCTGCAATGAGATATAAACGGCAAAAAAGTGTGAATTCAAATCATAATTTCTGCAGAAATCTCTCTCCAGGCTGCCATTTTTTTAATATTTAGAGGCGTGAAGCCTAAAAAGTTATGATTCATTCAATTGTTATGGTATCAGACCAGTCTTTGGTTGTTTAAAGATGCTGATGAGGTTGTTTTGTAGTATTTTGCACAACAAAAATAGTATTCACGATTTCTAATTCAAAAATAAGGGTGTACTGTATCTTGTGTTATCTGTATTTTGGTGTCAGTAGCTCATGGTTGTTGCTGTCTTTCTAGGCCAGGAGACAAGTTAATGGGATAAAAACATTTTGTATGTCAGACGATTGTAAAAAATGGCAATCACATTTATCCACAGCCCAAGTTAATGTCTTCACATTACTTGTGTCCAACCAACAGTTCAAAAACCACTATTTTTCAATTTGCAATAATAGAAGACTGAAAAAAATATTCAGATTTGGAAAGTTGTAACCAGTTAATTGTTGGCATTTTCTTTGGCATACACTATTGGGATTACCTAGATTATTAATATTTTATGAAAAGTGTTGCAGATTTAATTCCAGTCGACTGAATCATTTCAGCTCTACTTTTGTGCTAAATAAGATGTGCTGTGCTGAAAACAACATTCGGGTTTGATCTTTTGATAGACAACACTTTATTAATGGCTTTAGGGGAATCCATGAGATGCTGAGTGATTATTTTGTTATTGTTTAATAACTCTACCATGATGCTGTTACACAGTGAGAAACTACATTTATGACCTTATTTGCTTTGACACCTGTACAGTCTGCGCCATCTCCCTCTGGTGGTGTAAGTAGCTTTTTGAACACAAGGTGGCATCGGAGTACACTCCATCACTGTAAGGCCAGACAAAGGAGAGATTAAGTGGATAGATGCTGTACAGCAGGTGTCATCTCATATGACCTGAGAGAGGAAAACCAGTTTGCCGGGTTGACTTCCTCTGACCACCATCATACGCTTGGTATTTACCTGGAGTTAAAGGAACACCGTCATCACACATGCTGTCAAACAGGAAGAGCAGCATGGTGTGTTAAATACAACACTCCTTTGGGTGTCTCGTTCGTGTGTTTGAGCTGAGCCAGGAAGCAAATAAAGCCACGGTCCTCGCTTGTCAGCTGTCTGAACCCTGAAGCCTGGCAATTATCCCAATACTGAGAATGTCATCCGTCTCATAACTGGTGGAGCACCTCTCTGTGCTCACATGATATCGGGTAAACAAGAACATTTGACGCCTAAGTGCTATTGTCAACAAAACCTGTCTCTGGGAACTGACTAGTCTCTGGGTTATGCAAAACACGTAAGAGAAATAAAACTGTCTGGTAAACACCTGCAGAGATTCTATATCCCTTTCTTATTGAATGTACTTTAATACCCTCACTATCACTTTAATAATTCGTAGTATAATAATCTGGCCCTGGCTGATACACAACCCTTTTCCCTAGAAAAAAACCCAATTATGTGGGAATGCTCAGTCTTTTTTTTCCCTGCTGACAACAGTTAATCACATCCAAACAAACACTCTGAAACGCTCCTAAAAATACTTTCTTGTTTATAAATGGGAAGGCATCCCATTCTCAGTGGTAAAATCCCCCTGGTGTTTCTGCTCTCCTGAGAAAAAGCCCATAAACACAAGCCCACCAGTACCGCTGTCGGCCCCTCTACTGGGATTAAGCTGATGCTCAGGCCTCCCAAACGGAGTTCATTCATTCATCATTAGTGGAATCATCGAATGTTAAATTCTGGAAGGGATGAGATCAAAAGAGCAAGAGCTGGCTTCAAATATGAAACGCTGTATTAGTGCACAGAGTGGATCCAGCCCCCCACTGAACCCGGGGAAATTAGCATAATACTTTAGACGTATGTATCCGATAGTCTTTCACACTGACTGCTCACAGTGGTCAGACTTAGACGAGCCCCGTTCTGAGGAGAAGATGAGGCATATTTGCTTAAACCACTATGTAAACGTCTTCTGACACCAGGTTCAAGCCGACTGCAGCTGTACGCCCTTATTTCAAAATACAGATTGTTTTATTAACTTTAATAGATTATTTTGATCCTCCCACATCACTGTTCATACTGTACATGTGTTGTTTGATGTTTGAAGTCATTTTGAGGAGGCCTTAGGCCCCTCTGAATGATAGCTTGGAGCACTGATAGAAAACTGGAGTGTCTTAAGATGTCACGCATGCTATAGTATGAGGCTGAATAAACATTACAGAAGCTGTGTCAAACAAACGTGAATACATACAGCAGATGGAGAAAAACACTTGGGCACTGCCTTTCTGTAGGCAGCAATGAAAACAGTTCTCACACAGCCATGACCTTCAGAAGACAAACACACAGCTACAATGTGACAAAAGAAAGCAGAGGACAACTGCTGTTCATCCAAACTGATTAAAGCATTAGCCTTTCTCTTCAACAGCACTGTGGGGTCCTTCAGACATGTTGCATTTTACTACTCCTACTCGTTGTGTGTTCTTGCTTCTAAAACAAGATAGTCAAGGTTCTTCATGCTGACCCAGATACTATCATGAAAACAATGCACCATAATCCTATAGATTTCATTTTATTTCCTTTTCACCAGCAGGTTGGTTTAGGACGACCTTCACACCCCTGTGCAGCAGGGCCTCATTAGCCGGGAGATTCAGACAGATGCAGGTGTAATTCCTGCACCAGAACATTTCAGTCAGCCAACTCACGTAGAACTAGGGGCGATTAGTGTTGGGTTTGTCATGTCATCTTTCACCAATTGCTTGTATTTAGTTCAAATTTGCACATAGTGCCCTGATAGGTAGTATCATATGAGGTCATATGTTACGGTGTGTTGGCACAGCTCAGGCCATCACATTGATTAAGAAACCTTATTTAAAAACAGCAAACGTTGTGCAGTAGAGCAAAATGTTTAAAGTGAGGAATAAAATGTATTTTTCATGTTAATGTGTAACAAAGTATGCGAAAAATAAAAAAGTGTTATCGCTTGTATACTTTGAGATGTATCAAAAAAAATGGAGTTTAAGATATCCAAATGTATTTCCTCTTACAATGTTTGAATTAGACACTCCAAGCTTTACTATACTGGATACGGATACCATTTTAAACAGTTTCTGAAATTCTTTTTAGTTTTTTAATTATTCTCATTTCTATTTTCTCCATCGATTCTCTATATAGTTTGCTATGACTTATACGATAAGAAGTATATAAACCTCAGCCTCTCTCTCTGGGGGGAGCAGTTCTATACCGTTTATGTTCTTTATACAGTCTCAGTTTTATACATGATTGATAAATACGATCAAGTGTACTTAGTGCTGTAACACGCATGCGCAGGTACTCAAACGTTTGGTCTACTTTGAAAGTAGCACCGTCCTTGAACCTCGCTCAGCCTCGGGACTTTGGGAGCGAGGTGAACGAGCTGGCGGAACAAACGTGAGGCTAAACCCCAACTACCTACTGTGTACGTACTTCAACTATTGTATTTCAACAAAGCAAACCGAAATTGGCACCATTAGTATAATTTGTATGCTGCTCATGATAGGTCTATGCTGCCAACTTGTAGTGTTAGCATCTTGGCTCGTTAGTGTTAGCTTGAAGAGCACGGCAGCGTGGACCAACGGTAATAAAAAACATGTGTAGTGTTGGCTTTAAGCTTTGTCGCTGCAGTCTAATGTTGTATAAAAATTAGTTTTAGGCCAATTTACATCGTCAAATAAACGATAGAAAGCGAGTGGGGCTACACAGAGTTTGGGTAGGGGGGAGTGAATATAACGTGCAAACATGAAGAAGGTCAAAATCTTTGGCCTCATGCGATAACCACAAACAGATTCGTTCCAAAGTGGCTTGTTCGAGTGACTTATCCCATTCTCCACATTTCCTGTACTTTTAATTATCCCTTAAGTAGGAACAGAGTTTACATGTTGTCCAGACCCATCATAAGAGTCATGTGCAATTAGTCTGCTGTTATCCAAGCCTAGGTTTTTCACTAATGATTGTATATTTCATGCTTTTAAGCAATTCTGAGTTAAATCCTACATAATTTACACCTAATGATTATTTTGACATTATACTGTATGACTTTCAAAATTGGCTATTGATGCTATCGTATAACACAGGTGGCAATCTCCGGTTCTGAAAGTGAATCCAATGCAAATGTGTCTTAAACTTGTATTCTCTTTGATGGCCTTTAGAAGGCGTTTTTCTCTGGTTGCTAAAGTTGATAAGTCAGATTCTATCCAAGTCTATGAGAAAATGTCCTTACTTCTTACTTGATTTATTACCTCAGTAAACATTGTAAACATGAGTTTATGTCTCAATCGCATGTTTTTTAAGTTAGTATGACTACGTATGTAAGTAACTACATCTCTTACAGCAAGCACTTTTGAGGCGTTTAAAATATGGTTATAGTTAAAAGAATTTCAAAATTTGTTCAATATTGAAAGTTTTATTTACGACTAATTGAAGGGGTCGATTAAACGTTTTCATTTTGGAGCATAACTGAGAAACCACATATACATTTCTCAGTTGAAAGCCAATTTTGCAAATCTGGGGAAGTGTGGTTTATTAAATGTTAGATCAGAGTCTACAAATAATCGGTGAAAAAACGTTAACTTTTGAACCATTCTAAACCTTTTTTCACCGAGGACCAAAGTCCTTCTTAAACGTCTTTTCAACAAAAAATCTCACTGGTTGGTGAACAATGCTTTGAAATGTGTTCCCCTAGTCCTTGCCGATCAGGGGGAAAATACAGATTGCAGTCAACACAGAATCAATAATACTTACATTTTAGGAGCCAAATAAAAGTTTATAAAACAAAAAAATGGTGTTTGTCCATCGATTGCCCAATAAGCCCTAGTCACATGACCAACAGTTCTATCCAACTGCACCAAAGATTATCTACACATTATTTACTAAACTCATTATTTCGCTTGCTGCCCAAACAGCATCTAAACTTTAGATGTTGTCTTTGAACCATTTCTGTGTAGCTTTTGCTGTATGCTTGGGGTCGTGTCTTGCTGGAAAATAAATCTTCTCCCGAGTCGCAGCTCTAGGCAGATTTAAACAAGTGCCATACTCCTTCCATTTCTTAATGATGGATTTAACTGAACTCTGATGGATGTCCAGTGAGTTGGAAATCTTTTTGTAGCCATCTCCTGACTTTTACTTTTCAATGATCTTTTCTCTGAGTTGCTTGGAGTGTTCTTTTGTCTTCATGTTGCAATAGTAGCAGGCTCCTGAGAAAAGCAATCACTTTTGGGCGGACGCACACTTTTTGATACGACACCAGCAGCTTCTTCTCTTCTGCAGATTTATCTCCTTCATTCTGTTCCATTCTCACACAGTTTATCAGTTCTTTTCATGTGACTTTTCAATTCACTGTGTGCCAGAAGTGACATAAAATGTAACACAATACTTATGATAAATGGTACTTTAGTAAAAGGTAAATTACAAGCATACAAAAAACAACTTATTTTACAGTTAATTGTAACTCCAACCCCTTACTATTATTAATTAAGCCTGTGCTTTTCCTGGAAAAAAAGTCAACAAGCAATGCAAAAATGGCCTGTTATGTGAATGAGAAAAATCGACCTTATGTTACCCTAGAGACCCCAGTTTACCTTTGGTTAATAAGAACCCACTAATGGAATGCTATTTAAGTCAATAATAAAAATAATAAAAAATGTGACTATTAAATAAATCCTGAAAAGAATAAATGAGGCAATAAATATATAAAAATATGTAAATATATCCTCACAGTAACTTTAAATTCACAGGGTGTAAAACCCGGCTCAGTAAAGAAATCTTTGTTTTGGTCCCTGTTATCACCCATAACAGCCATGACAGGGGACAGGAGAGGTATGATGCCTGACTGCCGGGAGATTTATTTTGTCATTCAGAGAGCCTTGATTGAGTGCTCACACAAATGTGAGAGCCCCCACTGGTTATGTTAGACTTGAAAAATTCCATCATAATCTATTATTACCTGTTACTGACCTCTACATACAATTGATCAATTTATTTATCACATGATCACAATCATACAAGGTAACTTCAGTGAAATGCAATCCTGTCAGCTCCTTTAATTTGCACATTAGCATTATTTGTTCAATATTTGCTTGAAGCAAACACAGCTAGGACTTGAGTGACTCATATTAGCCAAGGTGACACATAGACAGCTGTAGGCTGTGGCGGCACCCACCTGTCACTGAAAACGGCCTCTCGCTTAATTATGCATGACTTTAAGCCTCAATATATTTAAAACGGGCGATTCATGAATTAGGATGATACCTTTAGAGACCAAACCCATTTAAGCACCAGTCTGTAAACCTGTTCATTTCTGCTGTAAAGTTGGGTATCTTAACATGGGGGTCTATGGGGATTGACTGAGATTTCAGCTCGGTACGGACACACATTTTACATACATTTACATTCAAAGCCTATTTAGGTTTTCGAAGAAATGCTAATTAATACAGGTGCGAACCTTCCTTTGTGTGTGTGTCCAAACTGTTTTTGACCGCAGTGAAAAATGTTGTTTTTGAACAGCTTAACGGCAGGATATTTATTTCACTAAATAAAAACATGTCATGAATTTTGGAAATTATTACATCTATTTAAAAAAAATACATTTTAAGTTTTGGACTGAGATAGCCGTGGTGCTGGCTGTGTGTTTTTTGTGTTTCTTTTAATAATAAATATACAGAGTAAGTTTATAGATTACGCATTCATAAGAGCACAAATGTGAGTGAAACCATGAACAGAGACACAACACCGACCCGTGGTGGTCACAGACGGGTCTAAAGTTCCTCTCATCTGTCAACATGACCAACGGCTTTCAGTTTTTTGTCAATGATAGATAAAATAACACAACCTCTGGCAGCACCATGTGGGCCCAGGCCTATCATGGCCCTAGAAGGTGCAGTGGGAGTTGTAAGAAAAGGAGAGTTGTATGAGCACCTGTGACAGTGGAAGTTGTAGACACACACGTATCACGGAGTAAGATGTTTGAGGAGTTGCACAAACACAACAGTTATCCCTTCTCATATTCTTCATTGTAAGTACACAAATCCCATCTACAAATCACAAAAAAATAATATAAAGAGCCTTCTCACCTTTCTAACTTCAAGAGTGTCTGCCCCTGAATCTACAGGTGCAAACATGAGAGCGTGCGGAAAACAGTAAAAGCAGATTCAAGCAGTTGTAGTTATTGACTTCTGATTTGCTGATATGCAAATGTTGACAATTTTTTAAATACAGGTGTGTCGATGTGTTTATCACCATATTCACTGTTGTAATTGTAGCAAAAAATGTGAGCATGTTAGTATCATAATATTTGATTTGTAGATGGGATTTGTGCCACCCATGTGCACAGAGATCCAAGAAGTCATGAGAGGAAATTGGTCCATGTTATAATGATTCTGCTGACCGTTGAGTGGTGGATATCAAAACGGTGGCCAAGCATCCTCTGGGTGCATCCAGTTGACAGGTAGTACAGAAACTGGACAAACTCATCAATGGGGAGACGTTTCTGATGTGGAAAAAACAGAGTTATGATTAGTATTAAACAGTATGGACCTTTTGTATTGCTATGAGGGTGGGGTGACTTTTACAATGACAGCCATGTACTTACTGTGGTTCTGCTGAAAGCCTCCTCTCCCACAGAAGTAAGGCTCCTTTAACCCTGGTAGCTCATATCATCCTTGACGTCACTGGTTCCATGACGGTCCAGAAGGCCATTAGATGATCATAGGAGGGATACCTTTAGAACAAAATACACATTATCTAATATTATCTGGTGTTTGTTTTCTGCAACTAATGATTATTATTCATTTTTTATAACTCTGCGTGCGTATTAAAGCAAAAATACTTTCTGGTTCAGTCTCTGGAAGATAAAATAGCATTTGTGGATGAGCAGTTTACTGAGTTTAGAGCATCTCCCGTTGCATACCGTCGCAGTGTTCAAGGTCCACGACTACACTGCTACAACACAGTACTCATGGTCAGACTGGGCTGGCCATGTGCTGTGCCTGTGAATTTAGCCAAGATATATGATGAGATGACGAGTGCATGTTTAGTGGTAGCATCTGATTTACAATTCCATTATTATGAGACTTGCCAAAATTCTTGGTTTGTGCCACTGCCTCTCCTCTTCTGTACCGCAGGGTACTGGGGGAACCACTGGGATTTTCATAGGCATATTTATTTATTTATTTTATATGGATTTAATTGGAATCCCATACAAACGGTAAGGATCAATCATATCATGCGGTTTTACTGCTGGGGTTCAGACAGGTTTTTAGTCAAGGACTTTTGTCCAGTGAAATCCATCTGAGAAGAATTGTTTTGTAAGGTCATTTTTTAGGATGACCAATATAAATCTCTTCTGAGGATCCACTGGAGTTCTCTTCAAAACCCAGCGACTTTCAAGTCTAGATTCATCATTAACAGTATACAGGGTTGGGACAAATGTAAAGGAACATTTCACATCTCATAGACCAGCAGTTAATATATTGTGAAGCTTATAATATTTAATGTTTATTCCCACATAAACATGGTTTTTATATATTTGTCCTGCAGTACTACATTATATTGAACCATGTTCCCGTTGTGGGCTGCACGGTGGTGTAGTGGTTAGCACTGTCACCTCACAGCAAGAGGGGCCGGGGTTCAATTCCCGGGCTGGACAACCTTCTGTGTGGAGTTTGCATGTTCTCCCCGTGTCAGCGTGGGTTCTCTCCGGGTTCTCCGGCTTCCTCCCACAGTCCAAAGACATGCAGCTTAGGTGCATTGAAGACTCTAAATTGCCCGTAGGTGTGGATGTGAGTGTGAATGGTTGTTTGTCTCTATATGTCAGCCCTGCGACAGACTGGCGACCTGTCCAGGTGAACCCTGCCTTCACCCTCCAGTGACCCTTAACTGGATAAGCAGGTTACGGAAAATGGATGGATGGAAGGGATGTTCCCGTTGTTTTTTTCCAACACTGTACCTACATACCAAACCTTCCAAGTTTCCCCAAGCAACATCATTTGTGAAACCTAAATACTGTAGGAAAGGAAATGGTAATCCTCACTATGTCTGAGACAACAACATGTCACGATCAAATCCATTCTGTTCTCTCTATTAGAGTCAAAAATCTTCAGTAGAATTCTGCTTGCTGGAATTTCTTGCCCATACAAATCTAGGTGGAGGATTTCTATGGGCTTTTGCACAGCAATTCATAACTAGATAAGGCAATTTCTGAAGAAAGGGCTGCTGAAAAGTGGAGGACACATTTTTCTACATTTTGATGAAAAAAAATGTGTGAGGAGTGACGATTGTGGGAGTGAGAGGGAGTTGAAGATGATTTTTTAAGAAGAGTTAACAGATTTACCCGCTCTGCATGTGTCCCTCACGTACATTCCTTTCATTCCCTTAAATAGGAGAAACATTTCTCAAAAACGTAAAGAATGAAAGATTCAAACACTGAAAGTAATTTCAATGATGCTTCCAATGAGCTGGACATTTTGAAGTTTGAAAAAAACGTTCTATGATGAATGGTATTGCCAGGCAATCCCACCAACTCTGCCACATCACGGAGCCTCTGTCTCATTTAACAGCTGTGACAGCTGCAGAGCTGCACAGAGGGGAGGTTTCAGTCTGTGAAGGTGGCCTGAGGTACGTGTCCAGCATGAAGAAAAGACATAGTCTAATTGCTGGGCTGGAAATAGCCTGAGATGGTGTGGTGGTGGTGGTGGTGGGGGGGGGGGGATCTGCTTGTGGAGAGGGAATAGGGATTGCCCCATCTTGTTAAATCACCACCCTGACCTTTGCCCCTCACTGTGGCCACTCAGGGTGATGCTCCCGCACATGGATACACACGGCCAGCACTAATACGTATGAACACATACATGGGGAGACGCCTAGAGACACACATACGATATATCACTGACATCACTGTGGTAATAATAGAGATGACCCCAATCATCAGAGGGAGGGGAAAAAAGGGGAAACTGAGCCCCATTCCCTTGCCAAGGCTACGTTTTATTGCCGGCCTCCATTGTGCCCTCCTGATGACATGGCATTGGTGGATGATCACCTATAATAGAGTCCGGCCGAGGTGCAGATTGAAAGTACAAATCACATTGTAAACGACTGAGTTGGGCTGCACTGTGTAACCTCTATCTTGGTCTCGGAGGTTTCAGCCATGGAAGATAAATAACAAAAGATCAGAGGAACTGTGTTTGTGAAGCTACAGTACACCACAGAGAGATATTAAACCAGGTGGCCTGCTTCTGAACCTTCTTGTGTCCTCTCCTTTCTCCTCTGCTGCCTATATGGAAGCAGGTAGACAAGCAACTCTGATGACGTTCATTTTCCCGCAAGAGAGGGGTGTCTCCTGTGGTAAAGAGCTTAAGTGCTGCTCTCTCTCTTTCGCTCGTGCTACACGCTCATGTTCCCGCCAGTGAGTAAAATGTCACATCTGCTGATGAGCGTCACCTCACTGATCCATGAAGCTCACCAGACAGAGTCCCACCAGAGAGAGGGGGAGATCTTTATATGACATGATGCTCTTGGACTGGAGTATAATCTCAACATGCATCCACCGCTGCTTCCCCTACTTCTCCCTAGAGCACATAGGGGAAGGTCATCCATCAAAAAGTCACATATTAGTCATAGAAATGTGAGCAGCGTGGGGTCGGAATAGTGACCCAAAACGGTGCTGAGATGCAGCGGGCGTAGAGGTCGGCCCTTAACAGATGACTCGGTATCGACCAAAGGGGGAGGCGGGAGAGGTGGAGAGGGCCGTCGGTTTCCATACCAGACTGCTCTCCTCCTCCCAGACGGGGAGATGAGGAGGACTGACAAATGAGTGCACGGCAGCTGGGTAAGCCTCCTGAGAAATCTGGGCTGTCTGCAGGCGAAGCAGACAAGAGTGGGATGATTGGCTCCGGTTTGGACTCGACTCCCTCTCCGCAGAATACCCTATGCCGTCTCCAGCCACAACACGCAGGTTGTTCAAGGCGACATACGGTTGAGTGCCGTGAGTGTTTGCATGGTGACACATTGATGTTGTGCCTCCTCCTCCGATTCCTTTTTCATTTCACATGGCACAATGACTGCGCATTTAAAGTTCAGACTGTCAGCTTTAATTTAAGACTCGTCTCAGACAGACTGGTTGCGTTGTTATAATAACTGCAGTCGTCTAGGCCTTCTTTCCCTCCCACATGTGTGATATTAATATTATGATCATTAAAGTAGGATGAAGGACATGGAATTGAAAACACGAGAGAACTTTACACCCAAATATAGAACTTAAGGATTTATAAGAGTTCCTCTGTATCCATCTAAATACTACTGCGGCCAGGAAACAAGAGGGACCATGTCCAAAAAAATGGCTGTAGCTCCTCAGTCAATTATCCAATGTTAAAAGCTTGCATTCACATCATAATCTGTGTCATTTTACATCCAAAGTGCTAAGAGCACCGAGCCAAAATGTTAATGTACTGCTGTGCCAACGGAGCTGGTGGAGCTCGCTCTTCATGCATATGCATACTGCTCCATCCTACCCAGAATTCCCCCTGCAAGCCTCTCCCAACCTGACTGAGGTTTCTAAAAACGGCAGAAAGCTTAACGCCTGTGACAGCAGACGTCACACTGGAGGAGAGCGACTTTGATGAGACCCATGCTTTTAGAGGCCTCTTTTGTTAGCAGGGAACGAATCACGCTTTACAAGATAAATCATCCCGCTAGCAGCTGGCTTAGACTGTGTACAACCAGATAAGGTTGCCAAGGAAACCCTCCTGGAGAACCAATGGGCTTTTTTTTTTTTTTTGTGTGTGCAAATACCAACCTCCTTGATCTGTGCAAACAATTAATACCTTACCCAGGCAGAAGGGAGGGAGCCGGGGAAGTGGGAGGCAGGCACAAATCCCCAGGTGCTTAGCACAACACCGCTCTCTCCCTTCAGCTATGTGAATGAGGACATGAGGTATAAAAAAAAAAACCCTTCACAAATGGATATTGGGCTGGAAGACACTGAGGGATGATGCATGACTCATTGTACATTAATTCAATGAGAGCAGCCTTTAGTCCATAAATCTAATCTGCACACGTGCAGCAGCACACATCGCTAATGTCATTTTAATGAATGTTTTGAATGCAAGGCCATAAAAGTGCCATTACGTCCCGCCACATCTATTTGTGGGGACGGCTGTGAGTGTGCAGGTATCAGTGCAGCTGAACAAACCCGGAGAACAGAACCCCTGATGTGCAGAGCTGCCTGGGAGCCATTAGGATCCACCAGGGACTTCGACTAGCCACAGATCACTGCTCCAGGGCCCTATCTATTACTGACATCCAATTATAGCAATGGATGTCCACTTAGCACTGCTACTCAGTGCTTTAGTCTTTTTATTGACTACCTGTCACCAGCCTGCACAAAGTGGTGCTATCGGCTAATAATCGATCCAATCCAGATGTCAACATAACCAGCATGTAGTTAAGTGTATAAAGAGCGTGAGTGGTCACAATAGAAGCATGCAACATCAACACGAGCATGATCTGTCCCTCAGTCATTAACCAGGCATTTCACACCATTCAGCATGCTTAATGAGAGAGCTAATTTTGTACAACTTTGATGAGTGCTGGCTTGCATTGAAAGTAATTACCCACCACATTAACTACGGGGGGGAATTGGCTGTAATTGAAAACAAATAAAAGCTGGGCAAATGTTGTCACAAATGGCCACAACGCTTTGGACAATACAGTGCAGCAGGGAAATGGGTAAAAAAGGGACGCCTACGGGATGAGGGGCTCAACAGCGCTGGTAGCTGAGATAGGTCATGTTTATACCGAAGCTCAATGGCGAGCATTGGAGACGGCAGGCGGCGGTTGTGCCTGTTCCGCTTAATTGATTAATTACAGTCATTAAGTGGTTAGAAAGTCACCTCACCTGGCGCAAGGGGTGGAACTCACTGGCTGATTAAAATTGATCACAGACAAAAAGCTGCAGGAAGCCGAGTCCCCGGGAGAGCACACGCCACTGGAGAGGAATTGAGTTTTATTCATGCTCAAGTCAACAAAAGCTGCTCCTGCTTCAGTAAACAAACAAACAAACAAACAAACGGGGGCTGGCTATTCTGTTCTTGATTTCATGGACTTTTATTATTTAAAAATACAGCACAAAAGAATACACACAAAAAAAAAAAGGAAGAAAAAAAGGAGATACAATATTAGTACGCTGATTTCAAAGCTACAGTTAATATTGTTAGTAGTTAATGTCGTGAGCACACAGAGGGACGGTAACGGGACCGTCCCCCCGAGAGCTCGATACAGTTTGTCAGCAGGTGAAAGTCTAAGTAGAATTCTACAGGGGCCCATCCTGACAGCAAACTCCCTTCATGTACAATACACACTCACACACACACACACACACACACACACACACACACACACACACACACACACACACACACACACACACACACACACACACACACACACACACACACACACACACACACACACACACGTGTTTAAGAGGAACTGACAGATGTAATGTCTTTGTCTAGGCAGGTCCAGGTCTCACTTTCCTTGGTGTTAGAAAATAGGTGCGACAACAAATCTGCCGGAAAGTACAGAGGCAAAGGAGTTCCTACATCTGTCACCTCTGCTTAGCTAACAGAATCCACACAAAGACTTACAGTGAACTCACTCACACAATACCAGACGTTTCCAATCACACAAGGGAGCATTTCTACTGTACCAATGAGAGACCCCCACCGCCCCTCTTCTTCTGTTTTACATATAGACTTGCCAAGCACAGCACGGCAGAGCATCACATATACATACAAACATCATCTTTATATCATTCAACTGTGTTGTGATTACATAGGGTTACTTCAACAGGATATTTATACACACAGCCAGAACCAGTAATGTTATTTAAAAAAAAAAAAAAAAAAAAAAAAAAAAAAAAGCACATCAATTTACTTCATCTTAAATAAAACTTTAAAAAACCCATGACATGTTTTGGAATACAAAAATCAAAAGCTTTAAGACAGCGATCAAGGTTTTGTTAAGCTATGGGGGAATTTGTATGCGGTGTGGGAAATCCTGGACTTGACCTGACCGAGGAGACAGAAAGCAATCGATAGGCTCACTATGTACTGATTATTATATTGTTCTAGTGGCTGTGGGCTGATGGGATGATGATGCTACTGGATTTAGTGCAGCACACAATGGCGGACATGCTACGACACAACTCAACAGGAGCAACAAGGCACAATGGAAGTTATCAGAATCCAGCTATGAGGGCTGTGCTGAGGTGAACTGAGGGGAGGTGTGTAAGGCTGCAGTAAAGAATAGAATAAGGCATCGGAGCAAAAAGAAACTGTTTGCCCACTCAAAGTATTCATACTGTTTTTAGTTGTTGATTTTTTTTGTAGCAGACAAGATGAAATGTTGGGCTTCCAAACATGTTTGCACACAATGGAAGAATGGGCACGGTTTAAGAGTAGAATAACCCACAAACTGCAAGGACTGACCGATGGCAACTTACTTACACTGACTGACTGAACAAACATTTATATAATCCAGCACTGAGACTGCACAATGAGCTCAAACTGGAGTGGTTGTACAGTGGAATCAGAGCGGCACAATTCATTCATGCTACGGCTTCTCTCATTTGTTCCCCTTTGTGGCCACTTTCTTCATGTAGGCAGGCTTCACATCCTTCATTAAAAAGTCCAATTAACGCTACAGAAGCCTTGAAAGGTTTCATATTGACCACAGAGAGAAGGTTAATCAAGATATTGGCTTCTTGTAACACGTCTGCAAATGAGGAGGATTACATATGTCGGACATTTGAGGGTGGGGTGACTGATACTACTGATGATAAATGAAGACTTGGTCCTCTTGTCCAGCTAGGGCGTGCTGGGGGAGGCAACAGGGGTAAGGAGCCTGTTGCTAGTCAAACACAATCAAAGCAGATTGCTCAGTGAACCCTGCTGTCCAGCTGCCCCCCTTATTCTCCCATACACTACCTCCTCTGAAAGAAGGGATGCCGGTCTTTTATTGTATTTTTTTAAGCTCGGTCAAGAGGCAATAATCCACCCAATCACGAGATGTGGTGGCCTAAACCTCCCCCTCACTACCAGCCAATCCTGTCCCCCCAAAACCCAGACTGGACAATTCAAACGGTCCAACAGAAAACAGGCTGACCTACATAGACATTTTTTCAACTCAGTCGAAGGACTATTTAAAAAATCTGTGAATGTTCTTCTAATAAGTTGGTCTGTATATTTTTACAAAGGTCAGAAAAGTTTAAAAATAAATTCATGGAATTAAAAATGTCAGAGATGAGACTGGATTGCCTGACAGATGGTCATACTGTTTTGTAGGCGTTAAAAGATACACTACAAAGAACTACACACACACACACACACACACACACACACACACACACACACACACACACACACACACACACACACACACACACACACACACACACACACATGGCCATTTAGGGGTGTGGGTCTGTTTTGGGTCATTTAGGGGTGTGGGTCTGTTTTGAACATACAGTCTCTCTACAGCGACTGTCTATATAAAAAAAGAAAAACATGCATTCACTTATGTACAATATAATTTGTATATGACCATTCTGCTTTATATCCACACCAATTCATTTTTCAGTGAAACAGTCCAGGAAGTTAAAAATTCATTTTGTATTTGTATTTGATAAAAAGTTAATGTGCTCTGTAATGATTCCAGTACAACTCAATTATTCTTCTCAGTACCGCAGCAGAACCAATCCTTCATAAGAGGAATACACTCCCATTTGTAAATAATGAGGAGCTAAAAGTCAGGCGAGTCAGCCCATCCCAGCTCCGTTTTCATTGGCTTGTGTCCTACTCCCTTCTGCCGTTCCCTCCCCCTCGTTGCACGGCCCCTCCTCCAGAAGAGGACAGGCTAAACGATGGAGCCCTCCCGGTTCTGGGCAGGGATCATGACGGGGATGGCCCCCATGCGGCTGAGGTTGGGGCCGGCCATCCTGGCAGCAGTGGGCGGGGGCAGAGGGGCGTGGCTCGGAGGCCTCTCAAAGTCCTCTGATGAGGGGATCTTGTCGTACTGGGGCTTCAGGGCGTACTCGTGCAGGTTTGAGGGCGACATGGAGCCCAGGGAGGAACGCTGGCTGCCCACGGTGAAGCTGCGCGCCGTTGAGACGCGACTCTTTGGAGGGGGCACATCCTCTCTGAGAGGAAACAGACAACAGCACATTTAGACCATAAGACCGTAAACTCACATTTACAAGCTTATCTGGGTGTCAGGTCAGAGATTTTGAATATGGAAAGGATTATGGAAGGTGCTATAAATCAGAATGAAGTTGGCTGAAACACAGGTATCGAAGTCTGGAGTGTCTGGCACTTACCGCCCACAGTGAGGAAAACAATGAATACTTAAGGAGTCTGCATGAGTCATTTCAAGAGCAAAACATGACTAGATTCAATAAAGAGGGACAAACAATTAGAGTTGGCCCGTTTGATTGGTTGGGGGCAATGTCTGCACTGCTCAGCCACACTGACTGTGCAATAGCCTGTAGAGATTGAGCTGAGCAACCAAGTACAGCTATGCCCTCTACTCCCTCTGCCACAACATTAGCAACTAATAAGCAGCAATAATCCAGTTAAATGCTCAATCAAACGGAGCCCGAGGGTCTGGAGCTTGTTTAGTCCGCAGCTTCATGCTGTGGCGTTCCAGCCAATGTGTGTGTGTCTGTGTATACGAGACAGGACCAGTAGTCTAATCCTCTTTGTCCTACAGCGCGAGTGTCACATTGTGGTCTTAGACAGATTCAGTCCGCAGCAGAGTGATAGTAAGCCCAGGGGTTGTACAGAGCTCGTGGGCTGGATGGGGAGTTGGATGGTGAGGGTGGGGTGGGGTGGGGTGGGGTGGGGGGCAGCCAGCAGCAGACATGACACAGGATCCACAGAGCAAACAAAGCTTTCAAACTGATTACCACAGCTGTTTATTTGAGGAGGGGTAAAAAAAAAAAGGAAAACGCTGATGGAGAAAAAAATAATTCACGGTTGTTGGGGCGGTTAGCGATGTGTTGTTGTGTGAGCCTGTGTTTGTGTGTGTGTGTCTGTGATGACCACAGGTCAAACTACATGACGAGCTGTGAGTAATAATCACATGTAAACTATGGCATTTTTGATGCCTACATTAAATCTAGTATTATACAACCCGTTACACATTTGTCATTATATAGCAAAGACCACAGAGTGTTACAAGATTCTTTCCAATGGGAGCTTTGTGCATCTATTAGCCGATGTCATTGATATTTTTAGTGACTGTACCTTATCTCGTTGCAGATTTCCTTCTCGTACTTCTTCCTGTGACGGGCACGGCAACAGCAGAAGAGGATGAAGGCAATGATGAGGAGGATCAGGAGCACGGCAATTATGGCTCCTGCGACGATGCCTGCAGTGTTGGGGGCTGGACACAAAGAAGAAAGGGGTTGGAAGGTTTGGTAAATGGAATTTGGGTAGCAAATCCAACAAAGACTTAAAAATTTATAGATGAATTATTTTCTAAGTGGTACTTGCCTTTGACCATGGCTTAAGGTGCTCATGACTCAACAATTTAGTGCCTGTTTTATAGCATCTAGCACTTTTCTTCAGCTTATCATGTTGAAAAAAAGGTTAACATTTATATTGTAGTCACCAATGTCACCTTAGAGATCCTCTAAAACACAAATTTAGTATCCATGCTCCTCCTGTATGATGCTCCAGCAGTCAGCTACAGCTGCCCCATGCTGAAGCACTTGACTACTCGAGAAGCTGACACTGCCTGAATCCTGAACCCTTTTCCAAGGCACACGTGAATCAAATGCATACTATCTTTTTTAAATGCAATTGGATCTTCAGTAGGTCTTCAGTATGCGAAGCGGGTGGCAGTGTTCTACCACGGTCCTCTTCTCAACATATAAGTTTAGCCTCTCAAATATGAGAATTTGCTGGTTTACTCTTCGTATAATCATACTAAATTGAATATCTTTAGGTTATTGACTGTTGGTTGGAAGAATTGATTTGTTACAATACTTTGGTCCATAATCAAATATCTGAAAACTAGTGATGCGCGGATTGGCTCTAACGTCACCAGAATCAATTATTTTCTCAGCTTTATAGATCCGCACCCGCATTGACAGTTCACTTCCTAAATTATATATTGTATTGATGTTAGTGTTTTCTCTAACGATTCACTTTAATAATTAGATGTCAGTGATGCTTTCAGTAATTGTTAATGTTTCTATGCAAGTAGCATAGTCACTGCAGCAAATATGTTTGGACATTTAAGCAGCAAAACTAACTGTAGTTAAAAACTTTTTAAATAACTTCTGAAATAATCATTAAAGTTATGCTGCTGTTCCATGAGCAAATTGCACACAGCGTCTCTCAGCTGTGGACAGCAGCTCTGCTCTGTTCACATTTTAGAAAATGTGGTTAATATTTAGTTCATTAGTGATGTTATATTCCAAACAACCGCAACCAATCCGCTAGGAATCTTTAATGACCCCCTCGATCCGTTTCCCCATATGCCTCAGCTGCAGTTTGTGTTTTCAGGTAGCAAATGCAAGCATGTTAAACTAATAGTTAACACTGTAAACATTGTACCTGATAAAAGCATGCTGACGTTTCATGCTGAGCATTAAGCATTAAAGTGCTGCTGTGCCTAAGTACAGCTTCACAGAGCAACTAGCACGACTCCAGACTCTTGGTCTTGTTCTCAATATTACCTCATGATACACCATTGTTAATATGTATACTATGTATATTTATGTCCCCTGAATACATAACCGTACTCTTACTGGAAGTTACAAATGTCAGGGGTAAAAACACTGACTTTAAACCAAAGGGTTCCATATTAAACCTGTATGTTTAAAGAGTACTGCAAACTGTACAAATACATTATCCAGCTGACCCTCAGACAGCAGAGCTACAGGTTTAACTGTTTAACAGGCTGAATGCAGGTCAGTGGATCAAGGTGATGTAAGTTGGGCACTCACGAGGCGTCACGTTGAGATACAGCATACACTCCTCAGCGCCAACGCGGTTGACGGCACTGCAGCGGTAGGTGCCAGATGCACTGGCAGATGCGTTCCTCACGTTGATCGTGCCTCCCACTGGATCTGTAGTGAGGGCAAAGAACACATCAATGAAGAGATGACAGGGTTAAACAGAAAGAGGAGCCGTGTGTGGGGCCTTAACACTGGTTTCTATTGATTTGGGAGTGCTTGTGAGAGAGTCCATTACCCATCACGGCGGAGCTGGGCAGAAGCTTGCTGTCGCTGGTCTTCTCCCAGCTGTATTGCAGGGGGTTGGTGCCCTCGTTAGATTTGCACCTCAGCACAATGTCTTTGCCTTCCTGCATGGGGCCTTCGGCGTAGCACCTGGGCTTGGATGGCTTCACTGTGGAGAGAAAAGGCGGAGAGTGTTTGAGAGAGGTGAAAAACAACAGACACAACCAGGTGGCCACCTGGCATTAGCTCAGAACAACACGGTCTCCCTGCCTGGTGCCTCCAAGCCTGTTATTTTTCAATATTTCATGTTGTGGGCAAGTTGTGAGTCTGTGTATTGTGTCCTCCTAAAGTTAATTTCCTCCCTTGCCCAAAGCAGCAGTCATCAGCGTAATGAGAGTAGCAATCAGAGTAATTGATACAGCTGCTGTCATTACAGGAACTGTCACTCAGGATAACCACGAGAAAGAAGCAAGATGCGTTGGGCAGACAAACACTGGCGTGCACGCGTTCAGGGTTAAGGATGGAGGCCAAGCTTTTCTGTCTTAAAGCCGAATGTGTGCGATCACTCCTCGGTCAGTCAGAGCGCTGGCAGGAGATGAGAGGAGGGATTTAAAAAAACAAACAGAGCTTCAAATTAAAAGCAGACCGACAGGCGGGGAGAATAAGGGAGTAGAAGGAAAAAAAGAAACCTTTCTGAGGACACAATCCAAGTGCTGTGTGTTCACTGACAGAAAGCTGACATCCCCATGTGGTAATAATGCGTTCTGTAACAACAAAACCCTGGAGTGGGGCTCTCCAGATCTGAACCAGGTGTCAGGCGAGAGGGGGAAGCTTAGCAGGCATAACCGTAAGGATTAACAATAGACTGACAGTACCGAGTGCTCCTACTAATCTAATAAACACACAGGGGGTCGGGATGGAGGGGGCCAAACAGAGAGCTGGGGGGAGCAAAAATTAAGCAAGTGCTGACGGACAGATGGCAGAGTGACGGCCGCCGAGGCTGAGCAGCTCCTAACTCACCGGCCTGCTCTTTGCTGCAGTCGTGTTGCGCCACTCACACAACACACAGTAAATGTCAGAGAGCTATGACATTTTGACATCTTTTAAAAGGTGAAAGTCAACTCGATGTGTCTGTGGGCTGTTACACGCAGCTCCTCTTATTAGGGCCGCTGTCCGGTGAGCAGATTTATTTGTTTGAGAGATGGAGGTCAAAAAGGAAGGTGATGGAGGCTGGAGGAGCACGGGGAAATAAAGAGCAGAGCCATACAGAGAACCTGGCTCTGATAAAAGGAAGAATGAATTGGGATTTATGCGCTGTATGAGGCTATCTTGTGGACGAGATAAGTAGAAAGGGATTGCTAGATTGTGGTCTTCGTTGCATTCAGGAGGCGCGCAGCTTCAAGGAGTGGTCACTGATAGTTGAATGATAAAATGAAATATAAGTGACTAGTGGGCACTAAAGCCCGGCAGAAATAATTAAAGAGATTGGCTGCTGAGCTTTTTGGAGTGAGATCCTGGATGCGATGAGGATCGCCTGGACTTCAGGCAGGCAGAGCTAAAATGATAGGCTGTTGATAGTAAAGGTGGGGTCTAGTCAGAAACAGCTGTGAGAGTTGCTGACATGCAGTGCTGGACCACAGGTGGGTACTCTCCTCCTGTTAACTTCAATGTCCCGGTGCAACCAGAGGAGAATACACAACAAGGGATGCTACTTCCTGTACAGTACCTAGACACCATGTACACTGCAGGCGGTCGGCACGTTCGCGTACCTGCATATCTGACAAGCCAAAGCAACACCCGGTGTATAAGTTGAGGGGTGTTTGTGTACACATATGCATGCACGTCTTCCCTGTTCCCAGGACCATCCACCTTGTGACAAGATCGACCTGAAGGTAAAATGCAGAGCAGGCAAGATGTCCTCCCCTCTCCTTGTCAATGTTTCCTTGCTAAGAACACCCCTGCCCCCTGGGGTCAATAGCCAGCAGCCTGTCAGCTCCTGTAGCCTCGAGGTATCTCTATCTCTCTCTCTCTCTCTCTCTCTCTCTCCTTCATGCTATAACGAAGGACATCTGCATAACCATAATGAAAGTTGGATTCACATTTTAGTCACTTAGTTGATGCTCTTAACTATGGTAGAATACGATGGGCAAATTAAATAATATTACTATAACAACAATACAAGGACTATAAGAACCACTAGAACTGACATTTTGACAGTAGATACTACTTTTACTGAGGGACACATTTTTTAAACTTTATAACAGAAACTTAAAAAGAATAAATGAGCGGCATGTAATATAAATGTATATTATACCGTATATAACTGATATTTGTTTGTGTATTACATTAGAATTACTGAACTGAAGGGGTAGGGGTTTTTTAGGGGAGTTTTTCCTGTGCCGATGTGAGGGTCCCGGGACAGAGGATGTGCATGTACAGATTGTAAAGCCCTCTGAGGCAAATTTGTAATTTGTGATTCTGGGCTATACAAAATAAACTGAATTGAATTGAATTGAATTGCTGTTAGTTCCGCATTGAGATTGTATCTTTTGATGAAATGATAAACTTAAACAATACAATTGAGCACAATTTTAAAATAGGGAAGAGAAACGAGTGACAAATGAGCAGGGTTGTTAACCTCGCTCACTGGAGAGGAATGAGGAACTTTTGTAGGGAGGAGAAGCCGTCACAGCAAACGCACACAAGCATGTGTATGAATCAGCGATGACTTCAGCAGTGATTCGTTTTTTCAAGCTGCTTCTGGTCAGATCAATTTTTATGTAAACTAGCCTTCCCAAGGGCTTTGTCGGTGGCTCTTGTGTCAGCTGTATTCACAGTTAATGGTCAGATTATCCGTGGCCATTCATCTCCTTTAATAGAGAGCTGCTTTGTGGCGCCACAATAAAACTACTGAGAAACCTGTTTGCACTACGCTAACCGGCTCAACCGGAAAGACGTGAGCTCCTGGAAAACACTTTTGCGCACATGATATCATGTCAACAAGAGCAGCAGCCATGTTCTGAAGCAATCTTTAGAAAAGAGAAACTATTCTGATAACAGGGCGTTAACAGCACAACACAGACTAGTGTGGCGCACGCGGGTTGTTTTTCCCATATGCAAATGCCAGGCGAGTTTCGGGAGGCACTTTCAACATCATTTAGTCAGTTGACCGACCAGCGAGGCCGCTCTGCGTGCGTGAGTGTGTGTGTGTTTGCCTAGGGAGTGAATCATCTGACTTATACAACTCTGCTGTGTCACCCATCTCACCCTGTGCAACAAAAAGCCAGCTGAGTGCATACACTCCATTTCTGAGGTTTGTCCACATTTTTTTAAAAGGCAGGATTACAGCGCACACATTGAAAACAATTTGTAATATTGCAGATTATTTGTTTACTTTTGCCTGGATTATCTTGATTAACGTTTCAAACTGAGTAATGTGTAGCCATTTTTATATTGTCGTAGTTACAGTTAAGAATACATCACTAATATTGTGAAATATCTGCAAACATTAATTTAATTTAAAGAGCTGCTATGAAGAAAACAAACAATACAATCATTTTGTTCATCAAGACTAATACAAATATAGATATAAATCATGACGTGGAAAGATATCAGGATTATCATTTTAGACATAATCACAGAGTGAATACAGAATTGTATCACAAAAGGGGGCAATGCTCTGCAGCCTGTAGGAAGGTCATGCACTCGATTTTAGAAGGGATTACATCAAAACAGCCAGGGAGGGCAAAGGCCGTGTGATTTGGTGCATTTCCTCTGTGTAGAGAGAGAGAATTTACCCTTTGAGAGAAAAAAAAAAAAAAAAAAAAAAAAAGGACTGCTAGCCTAACACCAGAGCGTGTTCAGCGGTTTGTTCCACTCACCCATGACGATCAGCAGCATCTTCCTGCTGCGGATTCCGGGAGCTTTCTTCACTTTACACTGGTAAGTGCCCGAGTCCGACGACTTCAGCCCCGTCAGGTTGATGGAGGCGTCGCCGTTCTTGGGGTCGGCTGCGTTGAAGTGGACTCGGCCCTTCATTGCGGCGTAGTAGTCCTCGTAGGACCTGTCGCCTGAGTACAGGATCACCTATATTTGGGACGGGGGTTGCAGAGAGAGTTTGAGTTAAGAGCTTTACACAAAGTGATGCACTGCTGTATCTGACTTATCTGTTTAAAAGAAAAATAATAGACCTCCTAGAAAACAAATAAAGCAACAGCCTTGAAATGACAGTTGTGTGCTTTCTGAAAGATAAGGCTTTGCTCACTGAACCAACCAAAACATATGGAGAGAGAAAGCACCCTCTCTTTTATCTCTGCGATGCCCTTCAGCCTGGCAGCCCGGTGCTGCGATGCCCTTTCTGTGCTTAACAAGAATGAAGGTGGAACAAACAAAGCAACCACTGTGGAGCATAATCAACACCTGCTGGGTCAACAAAGAACATTCATTTATTGGAGACTTACCCTAACCATAACTGCTACCAGCCTTATCCTTACCCTTACCTTAACCCAAAACCTAACCTTAAACCAAGTCTTTATCCTACAATGTAATGATTTAAGTTACGGGGATGTGCATTTGTCCCCATTCTTCCCCACAATACGACGGTGTTAATCAGTTGTGATCAAATATATGTCCCCACAAGACAGGTAAAACACTCTCCCACACACACAGTCTGGGTCTTGAAAGCAGCAAGGAAATGCCTAGAAATAAAGGCCAGGTGGAGCCAACAAGTCACCTCATAGCTTGTAGCTGGGGTGATGGAGGAGGGGAAAAACAAAAACACACGGAAAAAGAAAAACACAAGGGGAAAAGAATAGCAAACAACAATGAAAAGAGATCCCATTCTCTTTCATAGACGCTGGCATATTCTTCCACATTTCCATGGAGACAGTCATCAACAGGCTTTTCTGTGCCACGATCAACGCAAGGCATACACACAGCAAATACCCCCGGGTAGAGAGGAGGAGGAAAAAACTAAACATGGCAGGAGGAGAGGAAGAATAATGAACCCATCAGAGGAGGCAGATCACTTGAAAAGGAAGCACGAGAGGAGCAAAACAAAGGGAAACAGAGTCAGGGATGTTCTGGTGTGTCTCTAGTATGTCAAATTGCTGTGCCATTTCCAACTGAAAGACTAGTTTCTGGAGCTGCGAAGGCAGGCATGCTGGCAACGGGCGCCATGTCCATCTTGATCATATTAGCCATGTAAACAGGTAACGTGGTTAAAATTCCACCTGGCTCCCAGGGGAGGAAAATCTATCCCTCTAACTTCACAGGGAATCAAAACATCGGCAGTAATAACAGCAATATGCGAGATGAGACCACGGGGGAGAGGAAATTAAATTGCCCCGAGCTCAGCCAGACAAGACTCTCACTTGAGCTTCGACCACTTTACAAGCACACAGATGGGAGTGCTTACACACATGCACACCTCTAGCAAAAAAAAATCTGAACCGCACAATAACCTTGAGGATCATGATCCAATGAAATTTTTAAAAAAAAAATCCCATAAAGGGCTTGGGGAATGAAAATGAAAAGGGCAAATGACTAGACAAGCTGGCGGGGGCTGTAAAGGACAGAAGAGCACCACTGTCCGTGTGCTGCGTTTCATAACAGGTAGGACATTCGCTGATACAACCACCACCTGGCCGGGCCACTCTCAGTGTACGGATCATGCTTCAGAGGTAACAGACCTCTATTGGCCAGGCTTTCTTTCATTAGACAAATACAGATGAGGTCATTGTCACGTGATGCTGTTGCTCAGGCAGGGAAGAGGAAGAGGTGCGGATTCATTTGGGAGGCAAAGCAGAGAGCTGCGATACCTGTGTACTCTAAACAACCCGCAGAGCATAAAGTGCAGCATTGTGTCTGCTGCGCTCCCACAGAGGCTTTTAACATGAATGATTCCTGCTTTCACAGGAACAGCTCTGCTCCAGACTGCTTGGCAAGGTTAAAGCAGAATCACTAACCTGAGAATGGATCAAGTGTCCTTCAACACTGAGGCAGTAAAGAACTAAATGAGGCCATTATCATTCAAAATCATCACTGCTGTACGAACAAACAATGCAATTTTCAGCAAACAGCGTTATGGCTTTACGTCCAAATCCTCCGATACTTTGTCAACATGCACAAATTCTTGTCTCGATAAGTTCAGTAAACAAAAGGCTCTGCTGCAGAGCTGAAGGACAAAAGAGACGGGGTGTATGATATCGGATAAAGATATACATTTTGGACGCTTTCTTTTCTTGAGCAAATTCCTCTCCTGTTCACATTATGTGGGTTTAGTTTTGGTAATTGTTTTTCCTCGTTCTCACAGTGGTGGTGAGCACTCGGGGCACGCCCTCCTTTCAGCTAATCTGTGGCCAGGCAATGAGAGCCAAAATGCTAATGACTGTTACTGTAGGCATGCCTGGCATCTCTCATTGGAGCCCCACAAAGCAACGTGCATTAGCTATGCTTCACCACCCGGACCCTGATGATATGTGGGACATGTCAGATGAAGGGGGCCGTCATTCACCACCAAATACTGGATTGAATAGATTACTTCTGGTTGCATCAATGCAAAGACACTGGACTACATGGCTCATGAATATGAACAAAGTTCTTAAAGTAAGGATTATTTGCTCATGCAAAACACACCACACAACCCATCTCCCTGCTCGCAAAGACAGGGCATTGAGTTCCCGGTTTAATTACTCTGTGGACTGATCCTGTTGACTAGTTCTTCAAGTTATCTAATAGTGGTTGTTCCTTTAAGGGGAGCCTGGATTTGCTCATCTCGAGCCGTGTGAGCAAAGGTTCACCATGGTCTCTGAGCATCTTGGAGCCTGTGGCTATAAAGTTTAGCCTTTACTTTCATCTCCTTGTCTGATCTAGTAGCTTTGGTCCTCGCAGATCAGCCTTAATCCCATTTAACACTGTCACAACTATTAAAGCAGCCCCTTGGAATTAATACGCCGCTAATTATAAAATAATTACCCGCAAGCATGACTTAAATTGGTAAAAGGCTATACGAATGTGTGCGTGTGTGTATATAGCGAGCAAAATCTTATAGGTCAAGGAGAACAAATACGTTTAAAGAGATGTCTGGCCTGTTCAAATTCCTACAAAGGTTTGGGCAACATTAACGGGTGTGCGGATAAACCTCAGCACCTAATAAAGACAATAAACAGTGCAACCAGATGCACTTTGGGAAGGTTTGATATATTTCTACAGCTGCATTCAGTCATGAAGAGGAAGAGGCCCACCTGGGGAACCACCCACACTGAATTCTGTGCTGATATTTCATCATAACAGCCATTGCTTTACTGAGAATAACAATAGAATGGTAACTCCCCTTCCCCTTTCTCCACTACTCTAGTTAATGATTCAGAATACAAACAAAGTAGGTCAAAAACAAATACAAGAGGATAATTGGTGTCTCCGTAATGGCACAAGACCAGAAGCAGGAGTACAGAGGTCTACCTTGGCTGGGTCAGTGGAGAGAGAGGACAGTGGCTGGAAGACAGACACAGAGAAACCCTAATGATGAGCCTCTGACCTATTTCTAACATTCGGACCAAAAAAAATAATAAAGCCACAGGATACACGGGGAAAAAAAGAGAGTGTGACAGGTGGGGGAGTAGAGAGCCACGGGAGAGGGTCACACCACTGGAATGCTCTGTAGCAAGAATCCGTGTCTATGGCTGTGAAAGCCCCGAGGGCATGTGGAGATCCTGTAGAGCTGTGTAGGCCGAGGGCCATGCTGGAAAGGAAAGAGAGCTCCCATTGCTCCCACTATGTGTCTGTGAGAACACTGCACCCAAAAAATGCTCAAAAGAATTACTTGTCGCTTAAATTACATTTAACTTGTATACTGTAGTTCCTATGTCACATTGCAACACCTCTAGGAAGTACACGCCTAGCATGCCTCAAACATACCAAACCACTCACCATTACAACAAAACAGGTTAGTGCAAAACCACACACATTGCAAACAAATGAGGGACAAAACAAAAGCAACTATTTCCTGTTTTTGAGGTATTGTTGACAGGTATGTGAAAGAAGTTCTAAAGCTGCATACCATGTTGGAAAAGATCCCACCAACTACATAGCAAAATGCAAGTCTGTGCTAAATGAGAGTCGATCAGCGAACAGATAACTGCCAACTGTGCCGTCGTATGCCATCTTTGGAATAAAACTGCATTTTTAATGTTTGTGGGGAACATCTACACATACCACTTTGTCCTCTTTCTGGTTGTCGGAGGACAGCAAGCTCCATTCAATATCCAGCGGTCCAGAGTCCTCGGAGGCCAGAGTGAACTGGCAGTCCAGCTTCACACTCTGACCGCTGGCCTTCTCTATGGATGTCGGCGCCGTGGATGTGATCTCGAGACCGGAGGCCAAACCTGGACAGACACACACAAAGAGAGGAAGTTAATGCACTGCAACATCGATAATAATAAAAACAGTGAATGTTTACTAGAAAGGCCTTGATTATTCATTAAGGAAATTAATTTATGTCCCATTTTTGCCAGTAGATACCAGCTGTCTACAACTGTATGATTCCTAAAAAGATAATAAGTCAAATAATGTGATCTGAACCTATTCAAGACTTTTGTAAATTCAATTTTAAATGTACTTTTTCAATATGTTAAACCTAAGGACTTTTTTGAGGAAACTGAATTCAATGCTTTGTAAGACTTTTGAAGACCTGCAAGTACCCTTAATGGAGACCGACGGGCTCATGGATTGTGAAGCAGAGCGCATTGCTGAAGAGGGCTTTAATAGGTGGCGGGCAAGCTCAGATGCCCTCAGATGAGGCACATTTGAACCAGCCTTGGACTGTGAGGATCATTGAGTCTGGGTATTTAAAAAAAAAATCTTTTTCATCTCATTCAGGAGTGATGATTGCTTTAGTGTAGGTTACTTTTCTCCATCAATACAGCTCAGGACAATATGAGGTGACAATTTAAACGTGAATATTAAAAATGACTTAGACTCAGTGACATAATAATGCCCGCTATAATGTTTTTATAGAAGAGAAAATCATCTGAACAGTTAATTACCCCGTCGTAATTTAACCAGGCAACATTTCGGCCAGAATGGCCATAATAAGCAGAACTTTTACCGCAATTTGATCTTGTTACGGCAGCAGTAATAGTTTGTCCGTCCTGAGACAAAATGGCCGAAAGCTCTGTAGAAATATTTAGCCACAGTGAGCTTCAGAAAGGAGACCAGTGATAAGGCTGACACACCATTACAAGATACACAGCCAGATTCAGGTTTTTGGTTCTTTTTTAGCGAGTAAATGAATGATTATGCGTTTTTTAACATTGTGCAAAATGAAGATCACAGAGAGTACATTCTTTTTTGGGGGGGGTTTGAAAAATGATGTTGCTTGTATCTTATTGAACTGAGTTGATGAAAAGTGCTTCCAGTGACATGCTTTACAGAAACATTCGCAGTCAAATGTTTTGATTGGGGGGGGAAGTGTCACTTATGAAATAAATATGGCCACATCTCATCTAAGAAGTAACTCCTAAAATATGCATAATGTAAATCACACAGTGAAAAAAAGACAGCAATAGATGAGAACACAGCTTATCTGAAGGGAGGGTGATAATAATAAAAAAAGAAACTCTAGCCCATCGCCACACTGGAGCCGACTCTTAAGCATTTATTCTTAGAACGAATAAACATAATTTCCTGGTGACATCAACTGGGTTAAGATTCTCCATTCAATAAGAGACTTAAGCCGCAGCAAGGAACACAGTCCATAGAGAATGGAGTTGTCACATGCTGCCTCGACGCATTAAAATCCTTCTGACAGCCTGCCACCTTCCAGTCAGCGAGTGGGGGAGAACAGCTTGAACAAAAAAAAAAATTCCACCACAATATGTTGCTGCTAAATAGCATGTGTGTAAAATATACTTATCACGTCCCAAAAATGAAACCAAACATGTAACTGAAATGTTTTGCCCTTAATGAAAAAAATTCCACCTCATATAAAAAAAAGCATTGTATTTTCCATACGCTACATCTGCATCTCATTTTGCAGCTTTTACTCCAACTGACAGATGGAGCTGACTCAGCAATAACTGGTGAAACAGGAGCCAAACCTGGCAACTGTATACTCTTTGTGAGGCTCTTCACTTCTTGGAAAGGAAAAGATTACCCTGATTACAAGGTTTCCATAAAACACGCAGCTACACAACAAAACCAAAAAAAAAAGAGAGAACTAAAAACCCTCCAATCTACCTGACCATTCAATCTAATCTACAAACAGTTTGAGCAAGGTCAAGGTGACAGGATATAAAGTATGCAACTTAAATTATGAAAATGAAAGTATTCCTTTTGATTGTGATACTGAGAGGATTTTGCCAGTTTATTGTGTAGGCGATGTTTGTAGATATTGGCCATTGGGTTTAAGACGGGTGTGAGCTACAGGTTGAGGTCCCTGCCGCATCTCATGTCCATCAGCTCCGCTCAGCCTAAAACCTCACTTTCCTCTGGGCTTTGCTTAGACAACTGAATGAAAAATACACCACAGAGAGAGTGACAATCTCAGTCACACCCACTATTGTTGAAGCCCGCAGCCTGCAACACTTGATATGGTTGCAAAGAACAAGCATAGTTTTATTCCCCATCCGTCGGCCCTGCAGCTGGCCGTTGCAGCCCACAGATTCTGACAGACGCCCTTGATGGGAGCGATCCATCGCCTTCAGCAGAAGCAAGAGAAACAGGGAGCGATATAGAGGGAACTGAGATACGTGTCTATCACTGTCAAAACGGAGACACAGCTTGGCATCTGCATGACAGAAAGCTGTGTCAATTCATCAAGCATTTAAAGGAGACAGGGCAATTTTTCAAAGTCGCTTAGAAAGGGGAGAAAATTGCATTCTGTGAGAAAAAGTATTCAGCTAGAACAGTTTATCAGGGAGACTGGTTTCTCTGACGGGCAACAGGGCAAACTGTCTGGTGTACCTCTGAGGACGTAGACAGCATTTATTTAAATTACAGTTCAGCCAGAGGCCCCTTCCTTTCAGCACCTCATAAATGGAAAAAAATGTGCCATTTCAGGATATCATCCCTTCCACTGGCAAACAGATTTGTTAGCTTATAAACCTGCCTGTATGGTGGCTCAGGTGACAGCAGTGCCAAGGCAAAGGAACATAAACACCACGAGTGTAATCTAAGCTTAATTCCACGTTCAATCAACAGACAGCAATCCTGTTTAATCCATCTACTGCACGCAGAAAGTCTTGGAGAGGAACTTTGGTAAATGCAAATGAGATAATTAGGTTAGTTTATTTTAAGTTACAGCAAATCTGCAATTATAGCGAAGCAGACAACATTTCAAGGCCCTGAAAACACCCTGAAAACACCTATTTTATGTTTTCACTATGGGTATGGTACTTACATAAACACAAAATTTGTGTTAAAGTTTAAACTGTTTGAATTATTTCTTAAAGAGAGATTCGGGCTTTTGTCGTTAGTTCTTCTCACTGGTTGAAGTGGGTGGGCTCCCCTGGAAAAAAAGGTGTCAGGCAATTCTGTGCACCAATCAGAGTTCAGCAACATTTCAAATCAAAATGCAATGACAATTGTGTTTTCTTATGTTTCCAGCATTGTCAATTAAATCTGATCAAACCACACACCGTACTGATGATGTTTAGTTAAGCTGAGCTTTTTGAGTAGTGTGAAACTATGCATGTTTTTTATTCTAACAAACTTTAACTTGTATTGTTGCTTATTTGGTCATATATATATTCAATGTTAGAGAAATTTGTTACAAGGTAGTAGAGTGAAAACACAAAAAGACCGACAAAGCATTTTAGTAATATCATAAACATATGCCAGCCCTTAAATTATCTATGATCATTGTCCTTAGCAATAAAGGCATTTAAAAAAATATATAAAACTTCCTGTAAAAACACCCAGACGGCCTCCTTTCCATGAAATACAAATAATCATAATGGAGATACAAGCTCAGTAAGAAAAATTACAATTATTTTAATCATTTGGATAAAAAAAAGTCAATAAAACGGTTTAGGTAAACAGGGCAGGAAGAGGGGAAATGAGTCCTAATAAAGATTATGTGACCAGGTAAGCCCAGACAAATCAGTGGCTGTCATCTAAAATGTCACATTAGAAATAAACACCAAAAAAAAAGTAGAAAGTGTAAACTGACATGGATTGATCCATAAAAGTGATTTCTAAATGAAAGCCCCTGAAAACGTTTTAAGTCTTCAGTATTTCATAACAATATGGAGTATCCACTACTTAGTGCACAACAATCTAAGTTAAACAAACCCTTCAGTATTCATTCTTAAAAGAGTTTATAACATCAAAACTCCCTAATCTGCACCATGAGGACTGTGTGTAAGATAAGATAAGATAATCCTTTATTAGTCCCGCAGCGTGGAAATTTGTGTGTGTGTGTGTGTGTGTGTGTGTGTGTGTGTGTGTGTGTGTGTGTGTGTGTGTGTGTGTGTGTGTGTGTGTGTGTGTGTGTGTGTGTGTGTGTGTGTGTGGTTTGGTCAGATATGATTGACAGTGGTATGGTAACATGAGCAAACAACCCCACAACTGTTATCAAACTGTATTAAAGAGGCTGCTAAAACCTGATTGGTGAATGGAAGTACATGGCATCACCTTTTTCCAGCCAAGTGCCGCCCACTTTAAATCTGTGAGAAGAACACACAGTAAACCCAAAATACAGGAAATCTCTCCCATAAAATAAACCCAAACTGTTCATACTTTGGCAGAAATGTGTGTATTCATGTAGGACCCCATTACACATAGGGAGAAGATGATTGACAATTCGTTTTTCAGGGGCTTCCTAATCACAAATGATCATGACTAATTAAAAAAAGAATAGCCCTTAGCATAACTAACCTGAATATGGCAATTTAAGATGACTGCATGATGGTTGAAAAGTGTCTGTAGAAACAAACCCCTGGCACTAGCTTCCTGTAGTAGAATAACACACAACCCTGTAACCTGTAAAAAGGCAGCCCACAGTGTTAATCAGTAACTATCAGCTATCAACACACTGTAAGAACTGTGCGTGTACTCTGGAGCACAAATGATACTTACTGAGCTCAAAGTCCCTGCCACAGTGAGAGAGCACACCAATATAATTACTGCTTTATATGGGGGGACCATCAGTCCTTATTCAGAGTAATGGCACCAGAGCTAAAGTAAACTGGCCTTCTTCTTCCAAGCTAATATGATCGGCTGATAAGAGAGACCATCATTACAGTCCAAGGAAAACTATGACAAATAGACTGCTGGTAAATGCAGTCAAGCATTTACACCAGAAACACACACACAACTTCCTTGAGCTCGGTGACTGCTGCTGTAGTAAGAATGTGTCCTACTGTGTTAGTGTGTGCGTGTGTGTGTGTGTCCGCGTAGTAGGGGGGGCGAGCAGCGGGGGAGGGCACGCTGGCTAATTAAAAAGTCTGTCTTAATAGCTATTCATCACTGCCTGCGTCTCTGTGAGTGGCTCTTACCCTCCAGTCTCCACCACAGTGTCTGACACAGCACATCCCAGCGTGGTTACTGGGAGACCGGGAATGAACAAGAGGAATTTAGGGTGTCAGCGCGCTCCACCCAATGCCCTCCACCCAATACCCCCACTGCCATTCTCCCCCACCACCACCTCACTCTCCCTGCCTGTCCAGCTCCTCTCCAACACACCCATGTTTGTGGAGTGCCGGTTCCCCTAGGCCTCCAATTCTCTCCGGTCCTGCTGATTGTAAACCCCCACCCACTCCACCTTTGTCGGCATACAATGGGGAGCGAATCCCGTCTCCTGGCAACCAATCCCTCGGAGAAGGTTGCCGTGGCGCTTAAGAGACGGCATGAGAGAGAGAGAGAGAGGTAGGTAGACAGAGATGGAGAAAGAGGTTAAGTAGGTGAAGACACAAGGGAGAGTTATGAAAAGCGAAGTTAACGTTACTTCTCTGTTATAAAGCATTTGTGGAAGTAAACAAAGCAAAGCTCAGACCTGTCACAGTGAGGCGTCTTTATAAACATCCGCATGGTTTCATGACAAAGGGACATTGTAAACACAAGCATGGTTTCGCTGATTAAATTGATGAGATGAAAATTAATCAAACAACAATTGAATTGTGTAATTGCTTGTTTTTCTTTTCTCTATCATTGTAAGCTGATTAATACCTTAGATTTTATTTATTTTTTATCAGTGGAAAGACAGAATGCGTAGACCTCATTTTTGGGCACTGAAGACTTGTGTTTTGGCTTTTGTCATTATCATCTACGTTTTAATATCTAATTAGGGGTGACCTGGAACAGTCCACTATTCGATGATTCCATCTAAGGAGCTGATTCGTGACTTGGAAATGCGGTAATTAAAGAAAGGATCATTCATAAACAACAACATGGCTATTTTCAAAACTAAATAATAGTATCTAAAATCAGCTGGGAGGGGGGGCAGCCGTCTCCCATTGACTGTCCTTTCGTTTCCCTATTTAGTCCGTTCCGTCTGTGGATCGCTATAATGTCAAAAAAGGAATTTGGACTGAGAGTTCTATTTAGAACCACGAAAAGAAAGCGTGTCTCCCTATCGATCACCGGTTTGTGTCTGCTCTACGGATAGCGCCCGCCACAACTACACTCCCACACACGCTACACTCACAAACAATGCTGTCTGTTATTCTGAAACAAAAGCTAAGCCATAGTAACATGTATCTCAGCCAATAATGTTGCCATTTTAAATTTTATTTTTTGAAGATACGTAAAGCTTAAACAGAAAGCAATAAAAAAAAGTCATGATTAGACGATCAGTAGACAAGACTTGACCAATTAGATACAACTTTGTAAAGTCTTACTTGGGAACACCCCTACAACTAATACAACTAAAGAATATGACCTCTCTGCTGAATAGTCCAGGGTCTGATAATTCATTTTCTAGATAATTTGGAGGTTGTTTTTAAAATACAACATTAACAAACTAAACCCATTTAAATATAGATGCCTTAGGTTAGTTTTTTGTGACCAACGTGCAAATAAACACTGCAACATCAACGTGTCAATTTCTCTGGAGTGAATGAGATGAAACTGTTACTAAATTACATCAAACCAAGGTTGGTGCTTCTGTAGCGATACCAATATATCTGTAATAAGCCAGTATCTGCTGGGCCAATTACTCAGTATACTGTAGCTATAGTCTGCAGCCAGGGAAGATACGTTTTCAGTGACATGTACATGGATACCATTTACGCAAGTGTTTTGTCTTAGGTATTCTAGGCAGACATTATGTTAGGTGTAAAGAGCAGCTTTGGCAGACAGCACTAAACCCTGAAGCCAGGAACAGTTTAACAAGCTGACCTACACTAACCCTTGTGCTATCCCAGCAGAAGACCCTCAGAGCCTTGGCAGTGGCCACAGAGGATCATAAGCCTCTTTCTCCACCCTCTGACCTTAAAGAGCATCCTTGGGAGTAAAGTCTGAAAAGCCAAGTCTTACCATGGGGAGATGAAAGCGGCGGCTATTTCAGGCTCACGACGCAACAACAGCAGCGGGAAAAAGCTTGGTGAATGACGTCACGCTGGGATTTACTTCTGTTTACCTTCTTTAAGGTTTGCTTTATGCAGTTAAACTGGAAGCGAGAGCTTGGGTTTAGTGTTTCAGTCAAATAGATAGGAACAAATGTGTGTGTGTGTGTGTGTGTGGCAGGGAAAGATGGATCTTAGAATTAAGATATGCAAGTACGAATTTACATATTTTTCTCATAAACAACCCTGCGAGTGGAAATATGTTTAGTGCATCTTGGGCAAAAAACTACCTCACACACACTAAACAATCTGGAAAACAAAGTATTATTACCGTACCAAGAAAAACACCTCACTCAAGAGAACAAACAAACAAAAAGAGCTTTTGAAAAGTGTGGCTAATTTTCCTGGATGGCCAGTGTTGGTGGGATGAACATTAGTGATTCATTATAGTAAAGCCTGGGGGGCTCTGGATTTTGGAATGAGCAAATCAAACAGCACCGACGTTCTCCCCATCATAAAAACAGCCGAGCCAATCCCCTGTGACGACGGCGAAGGACATCAATTATTTCAGGCACAGCAGAGGATAACTTCATAACTTGGTTGATGCACCAAAAAAGAAAAAGAAAAAAGCTGTGAATGCTCGCTCCAGTGCCCCCACTGGAACTATTCAATTTGATGCAATGTGGGTGCCCTGGAGAGCGAGCCGGGCCGTGGTCTATTTAGTGTTGCAGAGGGCTCGGATTGTTGAACCATACCGATTGTGCTGTAATGCAGCCTGAAAGCTCCGCTCGCCACACAGAGCTGCCATCAATTCCCAGTGCAGATGACCTAAAGGCTGTTTTGACATGATTGAACATTAAATGATGAGTGGGTGACGAACGACAGCCACTTTACTCGACTGCCTGAGCATTTGACAGCTTTCAGGCCGGCCTAACACCACTGCTGTGAATGTGCACAGCAACCGATTGTTAGAAAGGGGCAATCACATGTACATTGTAATTACATTCCTAATCCCACCATCAGGTTGGTAAAAACGGATGTCTCTGTTGACATCAATTGAGGAAATACAGGAGGGAAGGAACAAAGACAAATTAGAATGTTCTGAAGTCGTCCTGGGATTTGTGCTCCTTATTTATGGAGGTGTAGGACAGTGCATTCAAGCAGAAGCTACTTGTTTAACCCCTCTGCCAGCGTGAATTGTTCTAAAGCTAGACACAAACTACTAAAAGCAGCCCTGGCCAACCACACATCCCTTCCCCCATCCCTGTGAGAGGAGGCGGGTTTATCTAAAGAACCCTGAAGAGTCAGATAAGACCCCCCAGTGTCTCCGGGACCTGTGGAAACACACACACACACACACACATACAATAGGCCTGTGTCTCTCAGGATTTGTTGAAGCCGAGGGACATAGGGAGATGGTGACAATACTAGGGGCTGGCTGTGCCATAAAGCCGATAGGCAAGACGCCAATCCAAGGAGCAGCACACAGATAACCCGCTGATAACGACCTCACAGGAAACGACAGCAAATGTGCCGCTTCAGTCATGTGAGGAGGAAATTTAAGCAGAAAAGAGGCAAAGAAACATGAAGGTGGTGTTCATGAGGTGTTTCAGAGAAACATCGGTGTGCCTCGTTTATAAAAATACCTGTCTGTAGACGTAATTGTGAGACAGCGGAGGTACAAAAGCATGAAACAGCTGGAGTGTTTTCTTCAGTAAGAGTTGCCAGAGGAGTAATTACAAAATCATGTTCTCCTCACTTTGTAGGGGAAAAAAACAACAAATAAAATTTCCTGCAAGCAATTAGTGAACACGTGAAAGCGGTTTGCACGACTTGAGAAATGGTGCAAAACTGAAATATGCCTCACAAAACACATACACGTGTTTTTGTTGCCACTTAATCCTCGTTACAGGAGGAGGAGGGGATGGAGGATCAGGTAGAGGTTTGAAATCAATCTTCAGCCGGGGTTTGATGAAAGAAGCGTGTGCCAAAGCAAAAAAACAGGGCTAAGGCAGCATTTGTTTGGCAGGTATTTGTTGGCTCACCCCAAACACTATCATCCCTGCTGCATCTGCTATAGAGATTAGATTGCATCCAAATGTGCTCAACTATTACACTACAACCTGACTTTTCACATACACGCTAGAATATTCTGCAATTTAGTGGTCTGGTAAACAATTTTATGATAAACATATTGGCTGTATGGATATGAATGGTGTTGGGCAGTGAGATTACGAGGCATTTCAAATATTTTATTAACCAGGATGCATGTTAAGTGCTGGAAAAAGATAGGAGGATATTATATTAGAATAGTGCAGCAACCTCCAGAAGGTGAGGCATCTTTACAATCTTCTCAATTCTAACAACTTTCAAAAATATGTATTTGTGTTTTTCCATGTAACAAAACAAATAAGGACTGGGTTAAGGCTGTTGAAAGTAATACTGTTCATCATAGGCATGTGTTTGTGTTCCAAGCTTCCAGCAGTTTACTATGAAACAAGAAAAATGAAAGCCAAATGTCTCAGTGGGTCTCTCTCTCTCTCTCTCTCTCTCTCTCTCTCTCCCTCTCACAGGAGTTTCTCCTCACTGAGGGGGAGGCAGCCATGTCGCTGCCTATCCTACCCCCCCCTCCACATCCCCCAAAACAAATAACGTGTCTGATACAGACCAGGCCCCTGTCGGCGCCCCAGCCCTTATCCGGGGCCCCCGAGGCACAATGCCAACTGTGATCAGGAGGCGGCATCGCTGATCACACACTGAAACACACTGAGTACAGTAGAGTGCAGCTACTTCATTGGGACTGGTGATGGACTCTCACAGAGTTACTCTAACTGTAGGATTGGACGTGTTGGAAAGTCAATACAGATAGAAAACACACAAAACTCAGATACGGATTTGCAATGCCGAAGAAAAACAAAATGTCTGAGTGTACAGAAGCAAACACAGGTTTCTCACGTCTGTGCTTAATTATGTCTGAGCGGTGAAAACACAGTCAGCTTAAAGCAATGGAGCGTGAATCTCTTACTAGAACATTCCCTTTGAAACACAGGGCAAATAACTGGGATTAGAAGTTCTTTCTGGCGCTTCTAACAAGCCTGGTTTTCAACATCATTAGTGAAAACTCAGAAACTCAACAGGAGGCGAAACAATTTCACATTTCTGGAATTTCCAGAGCTCTAGAGCAGTTTCATGTGCTCAGTCTGAGGTGGACTGGATGTTTCACTGCCCCCATGCTGGCTGAAATAAAGGCCGTGAGAATAAGCAGGGCAGGTTTAGTCAGCGAAAAGAAACTACTTCCTCATAGCATCTGAAACAAATCACTGACACTCAACACTCCAGCCTCTCGGTTCAGTCAACTGAGGACTGTTTTAAATGTAACACCTAAAAAAGTCCTTAGGTGTTAAATCTAGTCACATATACAAAACTTGTAGGTAAAGTAAACACCTATAGAGAGGTAAAGACTCTTATGGTCTCTTACGGTATGCCAAACCACTAAAAGGATTAAGGTGTGAGGCCAGAGCGCTGACAGAGGCAAGTATAAAAAGTATCAAGAATTCAAACACAAATGCCTCCCAGTGAATTCCTGGGTTACTTCCTTGCTTCTTTGGATAGAGTGCAGCAAGATTTGAAATAACTCGTTACAGATTCACTACTAATCGACCCTGGTTTGCTGGTTAAAAATGCTGTGAAGTGAGTCAGTGACCTCTGTTACAGCTGATTTTCTCATGTTTTGTTTAGGACGCAGCAGGCAAACTCCTGCAGATTAAGATATCACCCTACCTATGTTAGCTTTACACAGTAACCTATTTTCCATGTGGTGCATAGGCAAGTGTGGCTGTCAGCTAGATTGACTGGGAGGCAGTCAATGAGTCTGCCTTGCTCACGCTGTTTCCTGGAGGCTTTGGTCTAAAATTAGGTCCCCTGCCTGAAGGACATTGCATGATGGTGGTCTTCTAGACATTGGTAGAAGAAAATACACAGTCCTTTATGTGTGTTATGCCCAGATTGTTCCATCTAAAGCTAAAGAACCCACACAGTCTATGTCAGAGTAAAGGTATCTGATTCCTGCTGAAAGTCCGAGGACAAAAAAATGCTGTATTGACAGAGTACTTTGTAATAACTGCTAAAACGTCAATTCCCTTTCAAAAGCATTTATAACATCCATCCTCTCTAAACCCTCTCATCCTGTCCAAAGCACTCCCGTCCAGGCAGAATGAGGTCTTTGTGAAAGTGTAACAACACAGACAGTCCCTTCCTGTCCTCTGCGTGGGGGAGACACTACAGCAGGACATCAAGATAAGGCTGCTGTTAGAAGATAACAAGATTTTTTCCTTTTACTTTCCTCTCTTATTCCTCACTGTGCAGGCAGTGAAACAGGCCTAATGTTTCAAGACTGGGGTCTCTTCTTCACTCAGAGGTTTTTGAAGGCAGGTGTAGTAAATGCACCTGAGTGTTGAGCCCTGTAGGAGGCTGCAGGCGATAACTGTCGGTTGTTGTTACAGCTTAACCGGGATTGCTGGTTTTATTCATGCCTCCAGCTTTCACTCCCAGCCTAGACATGAGGGGAAAGCACTCAAAACAGACACTGCAGTGTGCAGTACCGCTAAAAATGACAAGATGCGATTGGGGAATGTTAAAAATAACTCTGTTGCACTGGTTTAGCTATCCTGCAGTAAAAGAGGAAATCCTAGGATTTCAGTCCTGACATGGTGTGACGGCATTTATTATCCATGTTCTTTTAGTGTGCATGAGATGAGGCTCATCAGATTCATAAAAAAAAAAAAAAAAAAAAAAAAAAAAAAAAAAAAAAAAAAAAAGAGTCCAGACCGTAGAAATAAATGCAGTAAGTCCTTAAAGGATGCAGAGCTCAGATTCAATAGGGGATTCAAGATTCTAGAAGTTTGTTATTTTGAGCCTGACAGTCCTCGTAGGCCAATTAGATACATCTGTCAGCGCAAGCATCTGTAAAAAAAATAAAAATAAACCCTGAGAGGCGATCACCGCAAACTGGACACAATCAACATAAACGTTAATCCCACACTAAATTGGACTCCAGAGCATGAAATTGCTTCAGAAGGAAAGGGCAGTAGCTGTGCTATTTTGAAATACACATCAGAGTAAAACTGATGCTGGAGATGCAACGGGTAGCCCAACCACACAAATTAAAAGCAACTGCACATACACCTTTTTCCCTAATGTGTTTTTAATGAAGACGACAGCAAGAAGCAAATTAACACGTGCCTTTCGTTTACAGGTGCATAATGCAATATTTGTAATAAGCTGCAATATTTTCTCTTAAATAAGAGAGTAATCAAGTCATTCAATTAGAATTCCTTGATATTTCAATCATGGTTGACTTGGTGACACCAGTGGTTACCTTGGTAACAGCAACTGTGGTTTAATACTACAGCTCTGCTATGGTGTAAAGAAAGTATCAGGTACCAAGGCTGATATCGATGAGATCAAACTACCCTGCAATTACATGCTGCATGGCCTCCCTGTGGATCCATCTCAATCCCAAACCAGGGTAACAACAATGGCTCTGCCATTAACAATAAATATTAATATATTGACCTGCCAGCTACTTTTTTGTTTGTTCCATATTTTAACATCTGGTTAGTGATGATGGGTCTGTTCACCTATCCTACCAAACATTTCTGTTGTTGGATTGTTGGAAACTGATGTCCACATTTACGAGGTCATATATAATCTGATTTACGACTAAATCAAAAAACATAATTTCACCCAACTATTTAATATAGCTTTTATTGATAATGTAATTTATAATAATAATATTATAATGAGTCCATGTCAGAGAAAACTAAAGCATGACGAATATGATTTAATAATAAACAAAAACACCAACAAATTCTGACCAGTCACCATAACTATAATAACAGCTAATCCAAGAGATTTGCTCAAATTAGTGCCACAATGTAAATAGCGGTCTCTCATTTGTCTTCATGTACCATATATTATAAAACTGTTGAGAAATTTGTTCAAATGTAGGCACAAGGTGACCACGATCAGCACATGTCAATCTTTAGATCGAAACGTGTTACCAAACAGGAAGTACAAAGACAAAATAACGAAGTTAGACATTTACTTCCTGATAAGTATAAGGTCAATAGAGAGATCATTACAATGTTTAAATGTTTGATGAACCATCCTGTATTAGAGGGTTTTTACGAAAAGATAATACGATCAAATGTCACTTTGGGCGACTAGCTAGCCACACCACCGGTCATATTAAACCACACTGTGTGTCTCTGTGGTGAAACAAAGCCGTTTGCAAAGTTTCCCTTACATCTCTTCCTCATCCTCCTCCTGATCTAAAAACAGGTGAAGGAGGTGTTTGTGTGGAGCCAACAGTCCCCTGTAGCAATTTATTGTGCGAAACTTTGAGTCCGCCAACTGTTAAGTTGCAGAATTGCTGCCCACCTTTCGGCGCAGGCTGAAAACTGCTGAAAACTCACCTCTTCAAGAAGTACTACCCTGAGCCTTCCACTTAGCACTTATTGTATTCGTATTAGTTTGTTGCACTTATTGTATTCGTATTAGTTTGTTTCTGCACTGTACTTTTGCTCTGGTTTATGCTCTTAGATGCTTGTTTAAGAAAGGAGATGCACTTATGACTTCTGGTGACTCTTGAATACCTATGTTGAATACACTTCCTGTAAGTCGCTTTGGATAAAAGCGTCTGCTAAATGACTGTAATGTAATGTAAATGTAAAGTGGTCAGATCAAATGCAAAGCTTTTGATTTAAATCACTCTTGTAACTGTAAATTGCTAAAAAAAAGTTTCACTCAGAAACATCTCACGGAACAGAAGCTTTAACTTCTGTTTCACTGGGACTTCAAGTTCTTTAACATAGCTGTGTTCTATTCAAACAGCCACCATATCCCCTGTCTTTCAGGAGTAACTAGTAAATTAAGTTTAACCTTTGTTTTCAGTGGAGACATTACATCAGTCAAGGTCAAATATTCCACTAATGAATGGCTATGAGGAGGTACACCTATGACTAATATTGTACTTCTATGTCTTAAACTAAATTCATACCATCCTAACATTATCTAGTTAATCTAGCATATGTAGAATTCTTCGAAAAGGCCCTTCCAAATAGCCTGCCACCTTAAAAACATCCAGCAGGGTTGTCTGGCTGTTGAGTGTTTAGTGGATGTAGTAAAGTGCTTTTGCCTGAAACCTGCCATAGAAGCCAACTCCCTGATGGCTTTAACGACATCTAAAAAAGGTCTGACCCCTGAGCCGTCTGGACGGGCAGCCAAATACTGCTCATAGGGCATCCAGGATCAGGCTGACAAGTAGATAATGTCAGGGAAAGTGACTGGGGCACAGCATGAAAACGATGGTTCACCTTACGTGGCGTGACTTTGTGCATGAAAATAAAAACAACTTTATTCCCTGTTGAATGTGCTGAATCCTAATAAAGAAAACACTGATTACACTGGGCTGGCAAAGACCACCGGACGACAAGTGTGCTGTTGTGCTGTTTAGGGGTTGTATTGACAGCAGTTCATGGCTTCTCGTCCAACATGAATATTTGTTCACTTAAATCCAGGTCAAGGGTATCCAGCTCATTTTTTCCCACACTTTTATTTTAGGGATTATCAGGGACTTTACATGTCCAAACAAAATTCACATATCTTTTTGACAAGGTCTTTTAAGCTCTAGGGATGTTACAGTACTACCCAACACATAAGTGGCAGTTTAATACGAGTTGGAGATAAGAGATAACTTTTTCTCTTTTTATATATCCACAGGTCATTCATCTACAGCTCTAGCTGAAGCGTTGTGTTACAGCTCTACCTGCTAAATCACCCCTGAACTCCCATTGGATAGATGTCCTGTCACAGAGGTAATTGTAGAGCTGTTGTTTACCTAACAGTGAAAAGAGTTGGGTGCTGTGGGTGCCAGTGTGCCTGGAGATGGGGTGGAGGCTAATTCTACTCCTTCCAATAATCAGCCACTCAGAAAAAGACAGCCATGAATTATACATGGCCTCCATTAAGACACTTAACCAGCAATAACTGCTGCCTTGCTCGCCGTGTGCGCCTGCTTATTAAAAACAGCAGCACTAGTGATTAAGGTTGTGTGGTAATGTGCATTCTGACCATCATAAAACCAGCCAGTCACAGAGCTATTTTAAAATCCAATCTCATCCCTCTGGAGGGCGACTGACCAGCTGCTGATTGCCTTGCGTGGCGGCGAGATGCACTAAAGTTATTAAATGTCCGATGTGGCTTGCTGACCTTGCTGTGGTTCAGGCGCCAAACCTTTTTTCTATACCCAACTGTAGCAGATGTCCTGGCCATCATACCAATAGATCTCACAGAGGCTCAGGTGTTACATGAATGTTAATAGTAGAAAGAGGAGGTGGCACACAGCCACCACTTTTTGGGAAACCTGGTTGTTAAACCTTACGTAGTAAGTAAATGAAAGTCGTCTGAATATATGAATTTTTACATTTTCAAGTTCCCAGAGACGGCTGGTGTAAATTCTTCCATTCTCGTTCCTGCAATGACCCCTTTCACACATCGGGAAAGCTTCCATCTAATTGAATCTCATGCGATGCTCTTTCATGAAACAAAGTGTTTCCTTGCATTTGTATTTCAAAAGATGAGAGATTAGTGACATAGCATCTATTGATATCCAACACCGAAATGTTTTCCCAACAGAGAAATGTAGAGGTTTGCTTGATGCCATATAAAGAATGCACAGATGTTGTAACAGATATACAGTTGCATAACCATCTTGGTTAACAGTAAAACCTACATTTCCTATTTGACCTCCTTACAGATTCCACATTCTAAGGATTTGAATTGCAGTCTTTAGTTTAGCATCAGCTTGATTATGAGGCAACAAATGTTACAAGAAATGGGATTTTCTGGGACTAATTCTGTGTCGCTTTTCATCAATAGTCCTTTAACGCTCCTAACGAGATTCAGCCGGCGTCGTAAAATTCCACTAAACAACTGCTTTCATATAGCCCAATTCTTAAATCTATAACACAAGCAATCAGTCTCCTGTAGAATTACTCAGTCTAGGATTTTGGGCACGGCGACGGGCCTTTTTCATAACAAATCCCTTATTTTTCTATGGACAAGACTTATTAACATAACTATATAATTTGACATGATGATTAAACATCAGACTAAGACAGAAATAAACCTGATTTGAATATCAACACCACAGGGAGCAAAATCCAGTGGGACTTAGTCAAGAAAGAGGCTTTCTCCAGACAATTACTATTTGCCTTTTTCACTATACCCACGGTCGACAATGTGTAATGTTTTCCAATGAGGTAGAGGTGCTAAAAATGGCTCCTTCAACAGCTGCTTCACCCCCTCCTCCTCCCAAAATTCACCTCACCTTCTGCTTATATCCCTTATTTTCTGAGCCATAATATTTTTCAGAGATTAGACACACAATTAACTCTAATGTTCTTAGCGGCGAGAGAGGGGGCTTACTGCTGGGGGACACAATATAATCATCTTCCCACAACTCAGTTTCTGTGTAAGACAATGCCTGGGCATTAGCTGATAATAGAGTGACATGCACAACACAATATACAACGCTTATCTCTAGAACAACACGTCCATTGGAAGTCAGAAGTGGCAAGAAAAAGATTTGTTGTCAGAATAAATTGTCAGGTCTGTTTGACACGATAGTGAGGTTTCATTTCTACCTACAGCTAAGCCCAATTCAGTCAACATTGCCCAAAGGATAATTTAACAAAGGTTCAAGCATGTGTAGAGCTGAGCTGACACCAACCTAGTAGGAAAGCAGGAGCGGACTGCACACCAGCACCTGCAGAGGCAGCACCCCAGGGACCTGCCTGCCACACCGTGTATCCTCACACTGACATGGCTAGCTCAGACGCCATGAAAACATTATGCAAAAAACGAACAGAATACATAGTCATAAGGGCGAAGGACCAGAAGTAGAGTAAGGCTTTGCCAACCTGGATACTGACTTTAGAATGTTTTTCTAACTCCATAAATCAGTTTAAATAAGAGATTCACTCCATTAAAGAAGCAAAATAAATGGTGTGCTACGTCTACAGTCTTAAATCCAGAGACAGCCACCATTTCAAAACATTGACAATTACCATGAAAGAATGAGTGCCATACATTTATTTCATCATAATTCTAAGTCTTGTTTACAAAATAGTTGTAAAGTATAGCCCCAACGTAATTTGGAAAGTTGAATGAATTGCAGTTTTACTTTCTTCAAAATAATTATACAGCTTATACAAGTTTATCTCCTGGACTGCGCGACACAGCGATGATGACCGATGGACTCGCGCAAGCGGGGGGGAAGTCAGCACTGCAGTGACCTTGTTTTAACCGATAGGTGACATTGATAGCAGAGGAAATGTCTCTCGCTCAGCGCAATGTCTCTCCATTACGTACTATAACCATTTGAAACACATTTACTACTGAATATTTTACCTGAGGGCCTGTGATTGCTGACAGAGAATAGCAGACAAAAGTAGGCTTCAAATTTCTAGCCAGCAACTGTGGCTTGTTTAAGCTAACGTTGACAACAGGAGTTGGTTGAGAATGATGTATAACCTTTTAATGGCCAACTTGTTTTTAAAACGAGAACCTTGTGAAAAAAGGGTCTTAAACATGAACTTAAAGTCTACACACATGATACTGCACTACAACACTAAAGGGCTAAAGCTACATGTCCCAGGCAAATAGGTCAGCATCCTAACCAGTTGATGATCCATGTAGAAGACGTAAATAAAGAAACAGCTGTTTTAGCTTTAGCTGTTTATCTAGCTTTAGTTTTTCTGACAATGCATATACAACAATACATGTTGTACGGCTGGCAATTCAATTTAATGATATACTCTCATTTAATAATATAAAAACAAACCAACTACTGTTAACAGAAAGGCAAGGACCTGGCACATTCAACCAAATTGCTGAGACTGAGAGCTTGTCAAAATAACACTATCTTTGAATCTTGACGTGTGGAGTCGGGCTATAGTTCACGTTAGCCCTCTGTGCGTTTACTGCGACAATAACACAAGTCGTTTTCTTGTTTCTTCCATTTAGATTTATTCCAATAACCAAAATGTCAAAACGTAAACGGACCATGTACTTTCAACGTGATTGACAAGCCCTCTGGGACAGACTGGACACTACAGTGACTCACTAACACCTCTCGCGGTTAAAGAGGTGTTACAAGACAGGACAGGCCGGGGCTAGCTGGTTAGCATGCTCATTTCAATAGATATCACTGTAACACAATACAGAGTCTTTGACATGACGTCATCACTGTAACTTCCTCCGATTATATCGATGTTAGGTCATTATTTACATGTTTTTAACTACAATTCAGCTTCTTTCTAAGTCAGTTATCAAAATAAATCTAAACTGCTGGTTTCATCTTCTCAAATAAGGGAATGTGCTGCTTTGGTCAGCTTTCGAATTATTGTAAACTGAGTACCTTTGAGTTTTAGACAGTTGATTGGACAAAAAAGAAGCAAACAGACAAAGGATGCATTCATGCAAGATAGCCAATATATGGAGGTCCCTTAGGTCCAACAGACACGCTAAAGCATGACCTTTGTGAACTGATAACCCACTACTTTGTGTCTTTGAGGTAAAACTTCTCCAGAGTTTCGCTTATTGGAACATTTAGCAAATAACTTGCATGCCTCTGGTGACCCGGGTGTTGTCAGTAAGCCAATACTGTGGCCAGAGTGTTACAGAAGTTACAAGACATACAAACTTGAAAAATCGTTCGATGCAACATTGACTTTTGAACCAATGGGCTCAAGTGTAATCTCGCCAATATATCTTTCTCCCAAAAGAATGCACTGGCAGCAGCCCAGAAGGCGGTTTAAGTCCCCAATTGTGAAAAAGGAATGAGCTCTGAATACATAGTGGCTGCAAACCCATTAACAGGACTCAGAAATTAGCACCACTATTAATCATTTTCACTCATTCTCTAGCAGGCAGCAATTTTGTTCTTTCAGTAAACCAGGTATGAAGTGGGGGGGGTAGAAGAGGAGGTAAGGTAATGTGGCGATGTAAAGAGGGGGTCAGCATTTCACACTGCCATATTGGTGAATAGGAGTTGGCACAGGGCTTGTGCAGCACTGGCATGCTAAAATATTAACGTCTGGGGCTGTGAATATTCATGCGCGGCCGTCCCCGTCACCAGATCGTGGAGGACAAAGCAGTGTCCCCGGAGTGTAATTGGATTCTACATGTTCCTGCTTCGTTTTTCCAAGGACAGGGGGCTCCGGGCAGAGAGAGGTCGGCTTTCTTGCTTGGAGGTGAAGCTGTGGCTGCAACATGTTTCAGCCGACAGGAGGTGATCAGCGGCGTTGGACTGCTGGGTCATGACAAGTGAATGTGACCTCACGTCATTACTGTCTGCGTGGGGCCAATGACAATGGCTCAGGCTGTGGTGTTCATGCCTCCACCCATCTTTCTGTTTGGAACCATTTCTTCACAAGCCCAAAACACCTTAATAATAAATATACACACACAGCTGTGAGAGGGACAATAGTTGCTACCCTAGCAAGATTTTGTTTGTGGAAAAATAACATGGATTTTTTTTCTGTTGTAAAAGCTTAATTCATACATGCAGGCGAGGGGGAGGGGAGTTTTGTAGAGCAATCAGAACACACACACACATACACACACGAACACTCCCTGGATCTGCGTGTCTGTTTTCAAAAAGGTAACCAAGCAACCATTTCCTGGCCAGGGCCTTTGGTAGTAGGCTTATCAGGTAACTGCATTCTGCGCCTGCTCGCAGGTTCACTTGGTTTCTGTTTATCCTAGGTCCGTGGCTTCACTCTTGACCCAAACAGCCAGGAGTGGATGGGGGCAACAGGATAAGTCCTGCAGCACTTAAGCATAACTGTTATGATTTTTATGCAAGGAAGCATTTTTCACAACTACACTGTGTACAAACACTCCGAGAAAGTATTCTCCTTTTCCTTTCCTTGTATCACACAGTTTAGTAAACTTGACTTATAATGTGAAGGCTTAATGAGTACTGACTGCGCTTTGAACAGATCCCAGACTACAACTTCAAGGATTTCATAACTCCCTTTTACAGTTTCTTTTGTCAACATTGCAAAGTCCATGCGGTGCCTTGTGGACGAATACAGCAATGAAAATGGAGCAGAAAGACCCTATTTGTTATTTTGCTATTTAAGAGAGGTTGGCGTATTATTGTGTAGTAGGAAGCCCATGCTAAAAGAATGCTGCGAGTCTAGTAAATACTGTTCTTGTCTGCTGAAGTGGAACAGAGCCCAAATGACGAGGCCATGATGCTATTAAGATGGTAATGAGTCCAAACCAGTGTACAAAGCAATGTGCATCCTGTGACAAAAGAAGGCTAAACAACACACACACACACACACACACACACACACACACACACACACACACACACACACCTTATATTGCATTCAATGCCCAAGCGTTTACATGGAGAGACGTGCTGGATGATCCTAAACAAAGCCCGGTTTCTCACTAATCAGCAGACTGGAATGTGCCCTGACCGTGGCGGCTCTGTGGCTTCCCATCGAAATCTCAAAATATTTTTTAAATAACTGCATGGCATGTGGCTGATGGACGCCACCACACAATCCTCTAGCAGAAGTTTCACATTATTGTTTGGAAGGGAAGGAGTGATCTACTAGTTTCAATGTAAATTCCAGGGAAGCCACACCCATAGAATTAAGTCACGCTACAATTAACAAAGCAACAGTGTTGAATTGAAACTCACATGCCTTTACGATGAATAACTATTAACATTATAATCATATAGCTTTGATGACTTAATAACTCATGCTAGTAATGTTTCTACGTTTAACACATCAATGACACAATTACAGAGAAAAACACAAAAGTTTTGAAAACATAGATAAGTACTTGAATATTTGACCTGCCTTGTTCTTATCCAAATGACAAATTATATCTGTCAACTTCATTATTAATGATTGATGCTTTCAATGAAAATAAATACAAAAAAGTAAATTAGTGGTAACCAAAATATTGATCACATGGCTCTATAATAGGTTTCACAGCCCCCCCACTGGTATCTACCAACCTGCAGTATCACCAAACAACAAGAACCATGACCAGGGTCACCGGGACTGAACTCTCAACAATCGAGGATCTTGTCATTGAAATGTTTAAATAAGTAAAAGGACACCAACACAAACAAAGCTGTCAACAGGAGTGACATGTGGTTCAGTTAGTGTGAGAACATGGGATACTGAACTGGGAAAAGGGGGTTCAGCATGGTTGGCAGATGGCAGACAGAAAGGCCTGTAGCCACAGGTTGGAGAGCAGATCAAGCCATTGTGTTACTATCAAATCAAAAGAAAAAGGGTTTTTTCGTCGAGAAACTTCCATAAAAAAATCAATATTGTGTGATTACCTAACACAATGTGTTTAAATGAGGATCCATCCACCAACACACAGACACCTAGTAAGGTTTACCTGGTAAAAAACACCTTAAAATGTAAAGCTGGTTACTGAGTTATTAACTTGTGAGATGTAAAACAATGCATGAAATAACATTACCAATTATGTGTTTACGTTTAAATGAGCTGCAGCAGATGTGACGTTAGTTAAACTGTGTTAATGTGTTAATGTTAATGTGTTTGTGGAGATCCAGACAACTACACTGACCTTGGGTCGGAGTTCCTCGGAGCACATTCCTCTAAGTGTGTTCAGATGTTTGTTTCACCACAGATACATGTTAAATGTTAATCCTCTGACTAGACCTCTCGTTTTTAACTTATGGAGCCAGTAAGGTGTAAGGTGTGTCCTCCACAGATTCTACTCGTCGTCGTTTTGGTGGAAAAAAAAAAAAATGTCCATTCTGATCAAAGTAGCTCATCTGTGTGTCATAAACTTACCTGCAGAGAGGCTGAACAGCACAAAGCAGACCCGGGCAGTCGACAGCTCCATCGCTCTTCCAGACATTCCTCCACTTGTTCTGTGAAACTTGGTGGATAACTTGTGCTGAGTTGGAGTGAAAAGCAGCCGTCCGCTCGACCGAAGCATCCACACTCCTCCTCCTTCTCCTCCTCCTCCTCCTCCTCCTCCTCCTCCTCTCTGCAGGTGCACAGGCTGTCATGTGACACACGGTTTTCCCCAAACCAGACCCAGCGCTGCCCTCTGCCGGTTCTAACCCGGTATGAACCAGGCTAAGAAAGGGGGCTAAAGAGGGATCCTCGTTCCACAACCTAGGCACAACTTTTAAAATGCGTTTTGCATAGAGATTACCCTTATAGAGTTTGAGTTTAAAGTTATCAGCAAAATATTCTGCAGTTTTTTGTCATTCAATTCAATTTAATTCAGTTTATTTTGTAGAGCCCAGAATCACAAATTACAAATTTGCCTCAGAGGGCTTTACAATCTGTACACATGAGACATCCTCTGTCCTTACACCCTCACCTCCTCTGTCCTTACACCCTCACATCCTCTGTCCTTAGACCCTCACATCCTCTGTCCTTACACCCTCACATCCTCTGTCCTTACACCCTCACATCCTCTGTCCTTAGACCCTCACATCCTCTGTCCTTACACCCCCTGTCACATCCTCTGTCCTTACACCCTCACATCCTCTGTCCTTACACCCTCACATCCTCTGTCCTTACACCCTCCTTACACCACCTCCTCTGTCCTTACACCCTCACATCCTCTGTCCTTACACCCTCACCTCCTCTGTCCTTACACCCTCACATCCTCTGTCCTTACACCCTCACCTCCTCTGTCCTTACACCCTCACATCCTCTGTCCTTACACCCTCACCTCCTCTGTCCTTACACCCTCACCTCCTCTGTCCTTCCCTCACATCCTCTGTCCTTAGACCCTCACATCCTCTGTCTGTCCTTACACCCTCACATCCTCTGTCCTTACACCCTCACATCCTCTGTCCTTAGACCCTCACCTCCTCTGTCCTTCACACACCCTCACATCCTCTGTCCTTAGACCCTCACATCCTCTGACCCTCACATCCTCTGTCCTTCCTTAGACCCTCACATCCTCTGTCCTTACCCTCACCCTCACATCCTCTGTCCTTAGACCCTCACATCCTCTGTCCTTAGACCCTCACATCCTCTGTCCTTACACCCTCACATCCTCTGTCCTTACACCCTCACCTCCTCTGTCCTTAGACCCTCAATCCTCTGTCCTTATTTAAATATATATATATATATATATATATAAATATACTATATATATATATATATACATTTAAATTTACACTGATGTTTAATGCATCACAAATGTCAGTAGCCACTGAGTTATCAGAGGAAGAAGAAAAAGATAAGCACACTTTGGCCCCAAATGGGTAAAATTAATCAAAATGCTACCCCACACCCCTTCATTTTAAATAATGACAAACATGGACAATTCTACAATAGATGCATTACAGCTCAAAATGTTTGCCAGCTTCTAGTAATGGGAAAAAGGAGCCAGAGTTGACCTGTGTCTGGACCAGGGCCCTGTTTGTATAACTTTCTGGGTGTCTTTCCCTACCACCCTATGGGGGGAAACAGCCCCCATACAGGTTTCTCAACCTGTTCTGAGTCAATTTGTTACACAAATGGCCACGACTCATCTTGAGATTAGTTATTATAGTGGCAAAAACTGAGGCCTCTCACCATACATTTGTCTTTGAAATCAATGGCAAACCTATATGCTGAGCTACATATCCAGCTCTCATATTATTCAGTGATGCTTGTGGCAGATTGACATTTAAATGAATCATGGTTAATAGTGTTAATTTGCTGCCCAGGACAGAACAATAAAAAACTATTTGGGAGGGCTGTGGTGCCAACAAACAGGAACTGGTGGGTAATTTGGCAGCATCATTATTCAAACATTGACCCATACAAGTAGGAGAACAAATGTTAGCTTCCCCTCCTTTTTGTTTCAATAAAGAATGTATCACTACACAATTCCTTGCAGAGTAGTTTACCAATCTTTTAAAAAGGCACCCTCCCAGCCATGATGCATCACCACTGCATCTCCCAAGAGGCCATATTTATAGATTAACCTATAGTTCTGATGCCACAGACAAAAAGTTTTAGTGTGTTAATGAGTACATCTAAGGGTTCAACATTAATACTCAATTAACCAGTTACCCCCTGTGATGTCTAACCACAAAGAGTGTTTTGGTTTTATTCAACAAGATCACTGCCACCACCCAGAGCAGCAGATGTGAATGGAATTAAAAATCGGTGTTGCTCCGAGAGGTTTAAGATTATGTTTGAACACTGATTTGGGTGAACCGACCCTTTGAGCTTAACATTACCATTAAAAAGGCATGAAAGTGTCTTGCTAAGCAGAACACATCATAACTGCAATGTTTGTTTCCAACCAGGGACCTTTGTAACATGTTATACTTCTTCCTCTCCTCTACACTGTCCGCTAGCAAATAAAAGGCAAATGCCAAAAGACAAACAGGAAAAAACAGCAGTGTTACATTTCAACCACAACACTTGAAGATCATTTTGTAAACCCCAAATAATACATAAGGCATCATGATGCTTGGAAATTGTGTTTAATAAAAATCCATAAATTTAAGTCTATACATCTGACAATTCTGCACTATGAATAAATAAAACATTTTACCACAAAAAGGACAAAGTAGGTGGCTTACATGAACGTCTCCCATTGTAAAAATACAGTACTTCAACACGTGTAGTATTCCAATTTAAATATCTAATTTAATACAAGTGATTCATTTAAAGTATAACCAATGGTCTAAAGTGCAAAAAGGACTTTTCTGTCAAAAAACGATCAATATGTTATCTATAAAAATTCATGTTTTAAAAAAGAACATTGTTCAGTCATTTTAAAGTGGTCTTCTGCTTTAATGTCTAGTGTGAAGAAGCATCAAGGTTCCATCTGTAACTAAGGGTCAGATTTTGGGTTGTGTCCCAGTAGCGAACAGGCCTTCCTCCAAAGCCAGGTGGGATCCACGGACTGGGCCTGAAAGTGGGGGGGGCTCTGCCGCGAGGCCTGAAGTTGTAGTGCGGCCGTGGATGTATGTGAACTTTCCCTGGTACCATCTTCTTAGGATGCCACGTAGGAGCAGCCGGATTCATTGCCTTGAAAAGGAAACAAATAAATAAAAGCTGTCATCCAACTGTTCAAAAATGATTTTTTCTGAACACAGTATTGCAACTATTGGAAAAACTTTCCATTATTCCCCAGACCTGCATGGAATATTTATTTATTATTTTTTCTAAAATGTATTCTTCAATACCTGGTAAGGATTGCGGCCGTTGAAGACAGTGAGGGGGGAAGCGCGTGTGCTCTCCTCATCTGAGGAAGAACCCGAGTGGTAGTCTGAAGTCACCCTCTCCAAAGCACTGGTCACCTTTGCAATATCTGTGTCCTCCTTATCATCGTTAGAGAAGCTGGCAACTGAGAAAGAAGGATTGTTCTCGCCGTACCTAATTTTTTTATGGGAATAGATGGAGGCAAACACATCAATAGTTATACTAGGATAAACATACTTAGAGGGGAACCTGTTTAAAACTGGATACATTCTTGAAAAGTTAGGTTGGTAGACAATGATAACGTCAAATGAAAGGTTTGTTTTCAATGGCTGCAGCAGATACTAGTATTAAAAAAACAACAAAAAAAAAAACCACACTTATGAGTTTGGATATATCTACACTACTAAAGGTATGAATGCTGGTACCACTAGTTGTTTTTGTTGAACATTTTTCAAACGTTGTCTCCACTTTTTTTTCCTTTTCTCTCAAAGTCTAACCTGCAGCTGACCTCCCCAGGGTCCACCCACAGTGTGAGTTCACGGGACAGTCTCAGGTCATAGAACTGAATCCCGCTCTCTCGGCAGGCCCGAAGGAGCTCTGGATCCTGCCTGTGGAGCCTGTTCATTCGGATGCACCTGCAGAGCAAATAATACAAATTTTTGTAGTTTGTTTTTTAAAGTCGGAAAAATATTCATAAAGAAATGTTGTGTTGGATAGGAATAGTAGTCAAGAGCACCTGTACGCCTGTCCTTTGCCGGGATTATCAGGGTACCAGTGCCCCTTGAACTTCTCCTGCAGTGCAACAGCCAGCCTCTCAACAAACAGATCGATCTTGTGCGACGCCAACTTCCCCCCCTTTTTCACGAGCCTCTTCAGGAAGAACACCACAGCTGCAATTTCTCTCCTCATGTTTCACATTTGTTTCATGACACTCCTTTGGCCTCTGTAAGGAAATCAGCTTGAGTCACATAGGCAGCAGTAACCCAGTGACATAAAAAATGACAAGCATTTCTATAGTAAAATGTAAGTTAATATGTGTTAAACTATAGAAATTGCCTCGACATGTCAGAATTTAATTTTGAAGACATTTATTTCCAGATGGAACATTTTCCTCCCCCTCATTTTAGGATAACCCTCTTCATGTCTATGGTGATAGAAGCTCTGCTGGTACAGACTTTTAATATCTATCTTTATTTTGTTGTATAGTATGTGTATTTATTGTCTGTGTAGTTGTATAGTATGTGTATTTATTGTCTGTGTAGTTGTATAGTATGTGTATTTATTGTCTGTGTAGTTGTATAGTATGTGTATTTATTGTCTGTGTAGTTGTATAGTATGTGTATTTATTGTCTGTGTAGTTGTATAGTATGTGTATTTATTGTCTGTGTAGTTGTATAGTATGTGTATTTATTGTCTGTGTAGTTGTATAGTATGTGTATTTATTGTCTGTGTAGTTGTATAGTATGTGTATTTATTGTCTGTGTAGTTGTATAGTATGTGTATTTATTGTCTGTGTAGTTGTATAGTATGTGTATTTATTGTCTGTGTAGTTGTATTTATTGTCTGTGTAGTTGTATAGTATGTGTATTTATTGTCTGTGTAGTTGTATAGTATGTGTATTTATTGTCTGTGTAGTTGTATAGTATGTGTATTTATTGTCTGTGTAGTTGTATAGTATGTGTATTTATTGTCTGTGTAGTTGTATAGTATGTGTATTTATTGTCTGTGTAGTTGTATAGTATGTGTAGTTGTATAGTTGTATAGTATGTGTATTTATTGTCTGTGTAGTTGTGTATTTATTGTCTGTGTAGTTGTATAGTATGTGTATTTATTGTCTGTGTAGTTGTATAGTATGTGTATTTATTGTCTGTGTAGTTGTATAGTATGTGTATTTATTGTCTGTGTAGTTGTATAGTATGTGTATTTATTGTCTGTGTAGTTGTATAGTATGTGTATTTATTGTCTGTGTAGTTGTATAGTATGTGTATTTATTGTCTGTGTAGTTGTATAGTATGTGTATTTATTGTCTGTGTAGTTGTATAGTATGTGTATTTATTGTCTGTGTCTGTGTAGTTGAGCTGAATTTTATTATCAATAAAGGAATATAATAATAATAACTTTATGTTAGATTGTAGTTGTGGTTTGTCAATTAAAAACACATTAAAAATAAATAACCTAACATTCTTTTGTCACCTTGGCAACAAACAAGTTGTCCATGTGCGGCTGCTGTTTTGGTGATTATTGTTCTTCAACATGACGAGAGATTAACAGAAACTATCCATCTACAGATCCGGTTTTGTTCTGTTAACCTTAACGGTCTGGCTGTTATGAAGGCGGGCTGCGACGCACAACGTCCGGTTATCCACGTCACAGCCCTGGCATGTGGCTTACAAACATTACTTCACATATCATGGCAAAAGTTTGAAAGTGTCATAAAAAAAAGTGATATATTTACATACCAATCACATTAAAGACACTTGTGTAATGTGGTGAGACACGAGGTCATTTGCATGTTGACTTACGGTTCCGATGCTCTCCTCCACCGGTAGAAACAGAGAATGATGAATGATGACCAGCAGAAGAACTCTTGAGGTTCGGTTGTCAACTCCTCCCTTTTTAAAGAAACCCCGCCTCCTGCTGCTTCTCATTGGTGTTAAACAAACCGAGATGGGGTTATTTATTGGTCGAGAATATATTATTATTATATTATTATTATTATTATTATTACTATACAACTACACAGACAATAAATACACATACTATACAACTACACAGACAATAAATACACATACTATACAACTACACAGACAATAAATACACATACTATACAACTACACAGACAATAAATACACATACTATACAACTACACAGACAATAAATACACATATTATACAACTACACAGACAATAAATACACATACTATACAACTACACAGACAATAAATACACATACTATACAACTACACAGACAATAAATACACATACTATACAACTACACAGACAATAAATACACATACTATACAACTACACAGACAATAAATACACATACTATACAACTACACAGACAATAAATACACATACTATACAACTACACAGACACAGACAATAAATACACATACTATACAACTACACAGATAATAAATACACATACTATACAACTACACAGACAATAAATACACATACTATACAACTACACAGACACAGACAATAAATACACATACTATACAACTACACAGACAATAAATACACATACTATACAACTACACAGACAATAAATACACATACTATACAGCTACACAGACAATAAATACACATACTATACAACTACACAGACAATAAATACACATACTATACAACTACACAGACAATAAATACACATACTATACAACTACACAGACAATAAATACACATACTATACAACTACACAGACAATAAATACACATACTATACAACTACACAGACAATAAATACACATACTATACAGCTACACAGACAATAAATACACATACTATACAACTACACAGACAATAAATACACATACTATACAACTACACAGACAATAAATACACATACTATACAACTACACAGACAATAAATACACATACTATACAACTACACAGACAATAAATACACATACTATACAACTACACAGACAATAAATACACATACTATACAACTACACAGACAATAAATACACATACTATACAACTACACAGACAATAAATACACATACTATACAACTACACAGACAATAAATACACATACTATACAACTACACAGATAATAAATACACATACTATACAACTACACAGACAATAAATACACATACTATACAACTACACAGACAATAAATACACATACTATACAACTACACAGACAATAAATACACATACTATACAACTACACAGACAATAAATACACATACTATACAACTACACAGACAATAAATACACATACTATACAACTACACAGACAATAAATACACATACTATACAGCTACACAGACAATAAATACACATACTATACAACTACACAGACAATAAATACACATACTATACAACTACACAGACAATAAATACACATACTATACAACTACACAGACAATAAATACACATACTATACAACTACACAGACACAGACAATAAATACACATACTATACAACTACACAGACAATAAATACACATACTATACAACTACACAGACAATAAATACACATACTATACAACTACACAGACAATAAATACATACTATACAAACACAGACACAGACAATAAATACACATACTATACAACTACACAGACAATAAATACACATAATAAATACACATACTATACAACTACACAGACAATAAATACACATACTATACAACTACATAGACAATAAATACACATACTATACAACTACACAGACAATAAATACACATACTATACAACTACACAGACAATAAATACACATACTATACAACTACACAGACAATAAATACACATACTATACAACTACACAGACAATAAATACACATACTATACAACTACACAGACAATAAATACACATACTATACAACTACACAGACAATAAATACACATACTATACAACTACACAGACAATAAATACACATACTATACAACTACACAGACAATAAATACACATACTATACAACAAAATAAAGATAGAACAGGAATAAAAATGTACATGTATATCCACTGGTCAGCATGTTGACAGACTGTGGTCTCCGCTGTTGTTATACAGTCTGATGGCATATATGCTCGTTATGGAGTGAATCATACTCATTACTGTTGTGGCTCACAGCGTCACGCATGTGTGTGTGTTTGTTGCAATCCCAATGGCAGTATCCAGTGATTTTTTATCATAAAAAAGTGAAAAGCAAATCAAAGTTTCAATTGTTACAGAAGATATTTCCCCCTTATAAGTAGTTACAGTGTGTTTTCTGTTTACCTATAAGATTTTCCAAAATAACTTTATCAGTTAATTGTGAGTCTTTAAAGGGGACTGACGGAAATAAATACTAATATTGGACTAAAAATCGTTCATCCCAGTGACACAGCATCATTCACATGTAGTCGTAGTAACCTATAGTTATTTTATTGCACTTCTGTTAGTTCCAAGTTTACTTCCTGCATCCATTTAGAATATTTAAGTTGTGAAGTTTGAAAAGGTCTGTAAATCATGCAACACACACTGTAGCTAATAAGGATTTGGCAGTACTTATTATCTGCACAGAGAATTCATCAGGGTTTTTGTTGCTGCACTCGAGGAATTGAATGAGGTCAACAGTGACATCATACATCAGCAAACCAGCCTGGATGATTGGAGAGCTGAGAGCCCTATCCAAAGACAAAAAAGCTGCCTCACGGTCAGGTGACAAGAAAGCATTCAGCATCGCCAGAGCAAGACTGATAGCTGGCATCAAGGAGACAACGTGGAGACTTCAGGAGAGACCAAAGTGAGATCCCAACTCCACCAACAACGTTAATGCTCACTTTGATCTCCTCTACAAGGAATCAGCTGTAATGTCTTGCCCGCCAATATCCATAACAACCCTGATGAGAATGAATATGAGTTAAGCTTTTATGCCTGATAACCTCCCTGGTGGTGTACTAAGAGCATGTGCTATCCAACTAGTAAGTGTCATCACTGACATTTTTAACATCTCAGGGTCACAGGAGAGTGATCTCACCTGCTTCGGGACAGTCACCATCAGTCCTGTATTTAAACAGTCTGCTGTGTCTAGTTAAAATAGCAAAACAGTAACAACACATAAATCAGATTGGTCCAAACCCAGATATGAGAGAGCATTTGTGCCTGTCCAGTCAGTTTTTTTTAAACAGTTTTTTGGTTAAATGCCTGAAATAACTTCTGTTGTTAACTCAAGCTTAATCTTAAACATTTGTATATTTTTTGCAATAAATCAAAGTCTAATAGAAAAATCCCATTGGCTTTTTTTTTCTACTGGCTTTTTTAGATTAGATTAGATTAGAAAAACTTTATTTATCCCAAAATGGGCAATTTCGTTCACAGTTTGTCTCACATAATAAATTACTTAATAAAATAAATACAATAAATAGCAAGCAATAGGAGATAGACAAAAACATATATCAAAGGCAGTCCAACACACACATTTAACTCACAATTCATTTCAACCCGTCAGTAACAACCACCCTGCCCCGGAGCAACACTGGTGTGCTCTCCACCTACTCCTGACTTTTGTCATCATTTAGTAACCTGATGGTTGCAGGGATAAAAGAGTGGGAGTACCTCATTGTTCTTGTCCTGATTGAACAGTCCCGCCCTGAAGGCATTAGTTTAAATTCTTTACTGAGGACATGGTCAGCTGACTGATAATGCATTTAGCTTTCTGGACTGCTTGTTTGTTCCACAATGAACTTATGTTTTTTGGATGCCAGTGATCTTAGAGCAGATCTTCACAATTTTATTTAAATAATGTCCTTCACTGACTTTTAGTCCAGCATATGAATGAAAAAAGACTTAATCTAAAAAATTCTCAAAATAACTTTAGAGACACTGAAAAACATTCTCAACATGAACTTTTTTGAAATTTAAGCTGGTTATCAAATATGCCTAGATATTTGAGCTCCTTTGTTTTTTCTACATGTAAATGTAGAAAGTTGTTATCTAATAGAAAATCCCATTTGGATAACTTTTTTTTCCTACTGGCTTTTTGCGATGCTCTCTTCTGGATTGGCCTCAAGGAACCTATAATAGGTATCCAGGTTAAAAGATTCTTCAAGTCATTCTCCCTACACCATCATATTTTTTTTCCTTTTATTTATTATAGCATACTTTGTTATATAGATGAATAGAATAACAACTTGGAGAACATTAATATTTTATGCTTTCAGTATTCCATGAAATTTCCCTTGTTTTGAAGCCATGTTGTCGATATCAGTGTTTCTCAAAATAATATGCTTCAGGCTATTTGATCCTTGAAAAGATTTACCACATGGCATAGTGTGCCTGTTTCCCGGAAATAACTCTCATTACAATTATCAAGCTCTTTTGTAGATAAAATGTATAAACAGCCTTGGTCCACAAGGGGGCACCAAACCTCCATCTTCCACACGATGAACTTCAGTCTTCAGCAGTCTGTTAATAACTAGGAGTCAACAACTGGGTCATAATCAGGTGAAAGGAGGCTGGACTCAGCACTAATTCAGCATCTGCAGTCATGATTTGCGTTGCCTCTTTTGACAATATTATCAATCATAGTATCAGTTAGATTTTAAAGTGTGCATCAGAATCAGAAAGTTTTTATTGTCAAGTAGGTTCTCACATACAAGGAATTTGTCTTGTGGATTTGGTGCATAACAACAAACAGTGCAAAGTTCAAGAGACGTAATATAAAATAGAACAATAGAAAATATGAAGAGATATACAAGATATGCGTTAAATTGTTGTTCTTTTAAGGGGAAGAGCTGTGCAGTTCTGTGCAAAAATAATTACCAGGAACTGTGCAAATTTCCCGGTTATAAAGTATTAATGCATAGAATATGTGCATGTGGGGAGATAGTAAAGATGTGTGTTAGTGTAATGCTTTAATGTGCATGAGGCCAACATTCCACAGAACAGTTTACAAAGCCTGTAAAAACCAAACATGTTGATTGGGAGGAGCTGCTGCTGTTGTGACATTCATTTATAATACTTTGAATATCAATCACACCACCTTTCTTATCCCAGCAGCCACAATCAGTAACAATTCAAGCATGTCACATTGTGTAGTAAAAATAGTTTTATTGAAATATTTTACAAAAAAATACAAACTGTCACTTAAGCACAAATCACACAGCATGTGTAAGGTCCATGAACACACTCAATAAATAGAATTATCACATGACACAAATGCAGCATTGTTCAACATTAGAGAACAAATAAACGAAGAGTCAAGTCCAAGGGAAGGAGGTGCAACAGCTATGCTTACATCTCCAGTAAGAGATAATGACACAACCGGAGCCATTTTGAATGTTCTGCTGAGCAGAGGCATAGGCCCGGGCATGTTTCAGCAGTATACCACAAGACACTGCATTCATGATTTAAGGACATATAAAAAACAACAACATACAACTGAAGATTGAATGAATGGAGATTGAATACACTCAAGCACACTGAATACAGTTTATCAAAGAAAACCAAGATAAAAGTTTAAAATGGAGCTAAAACTTTAAACCCTAAAAAGGGGTTGAATACATTAAATCTCTTACAAAGAGAGAGCAAAAGAGATGGGAACAATGCTGAACATCTTTATTCTGAACATCAATCTGAATATAACCTAGTCTTTCCCCAGCTTGTTACACTCTAGTGGCTCTGAGACCTCTTCTGAGGAAAACTCAGATAACCCATATTCCATTAGAGATTTGCTATTTAATAAGGCTTCTGATTCATGTCTCTCTTTCTTGCATAGGGTTCCTGAATAATAAATGAACCAAAACTGCAGGCTTTAACACACTGACTGTTAATACCGTCGCCTACTTTGTCTCCTTTGGTTTAAAAATCAGGGACCTCCATGTATTGCTGTGACATCGACTTGGCTCTCACACACCAACACAGGAGAGAGGGTAACGAGAGTTAACACCGCACACAAAAGAAAAATAAAACTAATTCTGAAACATACGCCATGTGTAACATGAGAACAAATCTTTTCCACATCAACAGCTTTAGAAAAAAAAAAAATCTATTGTTCATTTTTACACAGTGAAGTCAATCACTAAGCCACATACTTTTAAATCAGTTTGGTATTGCATCTTCCTCTGCTAATGGAAGTCATGTGGTTGTAGTTCACATTTCAAATGGAACAAATACAGACTTTGGTTTGGCAGCTGGATTTCTTTTTCAATAATTAATCCGTCCTTCTTCCGATAGCCCTCATTCAGTGTATAGCCATACATACGACTTGTGCTTGACAGCCAGACAGCTCTTTGCTAAAAATATCAAGGAAATCTCACCAGCAATAATAGTTTCTAAATTAAATACAAAATACCTATCACTTAAAGCCGCAGGTATATTAACTGCTATTTCCACTTGCTGCTTGCCAGCTGTTACAAAGTGTTATTTCAATGGACACTCCCAAAATAGTCATCATCACCCTTACAAACGAAAACCAGCACGGCTTGTATAGCCCTGTTGACTTTCACACTTGTAATTTATCTTTGTTGAGGAGATGCTTAAGGGGATTTGGGGGTGTTGTCTTGCACTTTTTTTGCACTCTTTTCCAGATTAGACTCAATTCTTCATCAATGTGTTGAAATGTATTTTACTATTTATTTTCTATCTGATCACCACAGTTCATAAAATATCAAGTCAAGCTAGGGCAGTTTAAAGGCAAGTTGAAAACTCCTGTTTTAAGCAATTATATTGCCGGTGTGCAGCTGCAAGAAAAAGCTAAAACCTCTTTCATGCTTAACATTAGAATAGTAATCAAACACTCCTGGCAGTGCCTGGTGGTATGTATATGACATTTTCCAGCTAATCCGCATAGAGTATTCTGCACCAACCCATGTCATAAAAATACTGTAACTCACCACTTTTTACAGAGAACTATAAGGTAACATATATAGGAGTATTAAGCAGTATTTGAATATCCACGTCCAAACAATGAAAAACTAAAATGTTTGACAACAAACTAAAAAAAGGATAAAACCAAAGCAATCATTTCTGTAAAATTATAGAGATCATTTTTTTTTCAGTCTGTAATAAAGGTGTAAGATGTCTATGCAGTGTGCCGGGGCCAGGAAACCCTGATTTCCCATTCCACCTGGTATTCACATGCATCCTGGCTACATGAGATGGGTTGAATTCAGGTCACATGCCAGACCAGCAATGTGATTTAAACTGCAAGCCACCATTAATCCTTGCATCATCACTGCAACAGGAGAACGGAGGCCGTGTCAATCCAGCCGTTAATGCTGCTCTAAAGCAGGTCTGACAACTAGACGCCACCACGGTGTCGTAGAAGTCACTCAATGTACATAAAGGCTTGTTAAGCTCCGCAGCCAGGACTTTAAAGTGTTTATTAGTGTCCTCCCAGCGGAGCAGACAGAAGCCCCCACCTTGCACCTCACTCCACAGGGCCGGTGCTGCTGCTGCCGGCCTTGACCCCGGCCCTGCTGATGTGCAGCCAGGGCAGCTTGGCGCAGTTCTTGAAGAGCTGCTCGATGGCGATGTGACGCACGTGAAGCTCTGAAGCCAGCGAGTCTTTTTCCTGCACGGCCTCGGTCAGCTCCTCAAACACCTCTGTTGAGAGAGAGAGAGAGAGAGAGAAGGGAAAAGAAAATCAGTGGCTTCATTCACACACAAGATCAACTTATACACAGACAAACAAGTGAGGAAAAAAAAAACACAAAATAAATAATAATACGGACAGAAACGTCTGCTCAAGAAACCTCCACAAAAAAAAGTAATAATAAATAATCAAACTTACAACTTTAGTCAAGGATGTCAGTGTTATGAATAGTATTGTCAATACTATTAGACCATAACAATTTGGTCATTGCTCCTAAATAACAAAGGAGCAATAACCTCCCCATCTGTTCTGTGTTTCATAATATATGTATGAGGACATCTTATATTAGCTGCTCATGTCATTTCCCTCTTGACCAGTGTCAGAGGCCTGAGAGCCAATCTGGCTTGTTTAATCACTCACAACAGAAGACTGAAGATGAAAATAATTAACGATTAATAATAATTGAATGATAATTAATTGAAAACGAGTGTGCCAAAACCTCTCACAACGATGCTCTATCATAACAGTGCTATCTCAGCCTCTTGACCAGACTGAGGGGAAAAAAATCAATTTGCTTGGGATTAGTGAGCTTTAGCGTTACTGTGTGTAGCAAACAATAGGTCTAACTGATGAAAGTGAACAGTCGGGGTGTGCACGAGTGAGCACTACACAGTGACCAATTCAGCACTGCAGGTCACATGGAAGGAGATGATGTGTTGAATAGAGAAGCATTACAGTCTATATTAGCCACTGCTTTATTAAGTCTGGGCACTAAGTCTCTAATATGGGGATTAATTAAAGATGAGCATGACAGATTGAAAATGTTCAGTTTAAAATATTGATGATTCAAATGGTTGAAATTGATGTCAAAGGTTGTGTTCAATCTGCTGTATTGCACAACATAACAGATTGCCAGTAAAAAAAAAAACAGCACCTACTTTGAATCTGCATCAGTAGCTGGCCGTTCAGCTGATGGAGTTCGTCCACACTCATTTTAGTCACTAAAAGAAAAAACAAACAGTTTTTATTATAAAGTGTGAGAGGAGACGTTCGAGGAGTGTGTGGACACATTTATAAACCTTCTCGTCATCCCTAGTTTTAAATGCCAATATACATAGGTGAAGGTTTTGGTGGGGGCTGGAAGCAGGGGGACACCTCCCAGTCAATATACCAGCCTCGCCTTTAGACACCTTTGCTCCCTAACCCAGGATGCTTGGCACTGAAAAGCTTGAAAAAGCAGCTGTGAAATGCACTTTTCTCTGATGTGGTGAAGTTAACATTTATAAGCACGCAATTTATTAATTTTCATAATCTCAGAGAACACAGATATGTGGGATATGTTTTTAATGTGCAGAAAGTTTTGAACATGTGCAGAAACTTTCTGAAGCACACATGGGCTACCAAAGTCAAGGGGTTTATAGACTAATTATTAATGTATGCTGACTCAGCAGAGATGACATTAAACAAGACAAATTGATCTACAGGAGAATAAATACTTGAAAGTAATACAGAACGCACAAGAGTCTGTTTAATGGCATTATATTCCATAATATTTTTTATTGTCTGCCGCCTGAATTTGGTGTTTTTCTTTACATAAATAATAACATTTTCCAGCATTAATTGGTGCATAAATATTCACCAGAACACAGGAAGTGTTTGATTAGTTTCCAGTCCAATTGCCAGATTGCCAAGAAAGTGTCAAGGAGCTAATGTAGAGATAGAGACACATATTAACGCAAACCGTGTACCTGTGAAAAGCCTGTCATCTTTCATTTTAAAGCCCAGAATGTTAATAAGGGACCTTTAGCTGTACAAGGCTCTGCAGTCTGTAGTCATAAGCTGCTTTAGTAGTAAAAAGATAGGAGAAAGCCAAGGACATACTCTTTCTCGAGGTTATAGGAGAATTAACTTTTTCTCTGGAGGGATCACAGCAAAGAGGAAGATGAGGGACGGACAGAGTAAGAAAGTATTCTCTGTTCCTGTGTTTCTGTTTTGTATGCTGCCTTTGAACTGATAAGTCCGAAAGCAGAGGTTGCACTGAAAGTTAAGACGGAGAGAAGAGAGGCAGAGAGCGCGGCGACCCATTTCTGCTGACATATTGTCAACACTATTCTTTCTTTTTAAGACAAAACAAAATCAAACTTTCCATGACTCAATTACACAATAATAAAACCCAAAGTAAAATCTTAAACGTGCTCACGTTCATCTCTGCTGCTGCCCTGTTGTCTGTGCAGTGTTTGTCCTCCTCCCGACAACTGGTTCCGGCTGTGCAGGCCTTTCCTGCCGTCACTGGACCACACGTCAGATTGTGACTCCTGCAGCAGTCCCAGCTCCTCCACTGTGCGGCACTCCAACATCCGCATGGTGTATTCAGGCAGCCCCACTGCTTTGCCCGCGTCCCAGCACGGCGTGTAGCGGGGCACCTGGGCGTCCGACTGGGGCAGCAGCTTGCAGTCACTCTGCTGGCTGTAACAAAGGAGCTTGGCCCCTCGTCTGCTGGGGCCGTTTGAGGAGACAGAGTCTTTGTTCTGGGCGTACTGGATGATGCGGTTCAGTTTCTGGCTGAAAGCCAGCTTCATGCCCTCGTAGGCACTTCGGGAGACCTTGGAACGTGACAGCTTTTGGTTGGCGATGAGGTGACATTTCTCAAAGCAGTCTCTGTGGCCGCGCAGGGACTTTGAGTGCAACAAGGTGGCAGAGGAAACACCTGCATTCACAAAGACATAGAGCACAGAGTCAATAGGCACAATGCGTTTATAGTTCACAGCCACACAAACAAAACTGTCAAAGTTATGAGTGTTACAAAAAAAGTGAACTGCATTGGAAATATTGGAAATAAAGCAATGATCTCAACAGTTATTGAGAAATGCATTACACGCCCAACAAATAAAAGTAAACCAGTATGAAAGTGAGCTAAAACTGGCAGATTGACCCGTCGCGATCTCTGTGAAAGCTGCTTAATGTTTGGTGGATTAGCCAGCAGAGCGTTGAGATAGCAGGGATAATACACTGACCCAGTCTCATTGCAAACAAATGAAGCATATTTGGGCAACAGAAGGGGGGGAGGTGCGAAAGGTGGTGTCTGTCCACATGAAGCAGTGTTTTATTTTATTTTTAATCTCTTTTTGTTGTATATTTGGTTGTCAGAATCCATATTCCAGCGGTGGTGTTTTAGTTTAACAAGTGACCCTGTTAACTGGTGACTTTCAGCCGAATGCACCTGCAGTTTCTCGCAGTAACTTAAGTAAATGGCTGGCGTAGATAAAGTACACTTGTTTGGGTTGCATTTGTGATCTGTGGTGGTTAATGCCTTTGCATAGCTTGACAAGCTACTACACTCCGCCAAACTTCCTTTGCCAAACTGCGCATGCACACTTAAAACTGCATTCCTTGTAAGTACCTCTAAAAGGGAAAGAAGTAATGCTTCCTGTATCCAGTCAAAACAGGCCACACTGTAACTACTTTAGCACACACAGAGGAAATTAGCCAGCAAGTGGACCAAAATTAAAATAACCTCTGGGTAAAATGGGCCAGGGCTTGATAAACAAAGAGAAGCTGAAGGTGAAAGAGAACGAGAGTGAAAATTGTGTGTGTGCAAGAGATAGCAGATGAGGCTCAAGCAAGTGTGTGTTCCACAGGTGTTTGTGTGACGGCCTTCTTCTCACAGCCTGCATTTCTCAGCAGACAGAAGTACGCGTTGGGGCCTGAGGTGTGGAGATTAGTTCCTGTTGTCCTTTAAGATTTAACAGCTCACTTGGGTATGTTTACCTCATATGCCTCTCTTGGCGCTTTAGACAGATGAGCACAGGAAACCACAAGACATTACCAACACCTCATGACCAGAGTAAAATAGGCACATACATAGCACTTGTGTTTAGTGTGGTCTGCAGGGCCTTTGTTCAAGTTACGAATACACACACAAATGTTGGGTTTCGGTTTCCTTTAAAACAGGGTTGTGAGAGCCATATCCAATAGGGTCAGTAATTGACAACCTGTAGCTGACAGGTCCAACACAATATAGTAAATACCAAAATACTAAATTAATTTCTTTTTTGCATTCTCAAAGATTATTTGACTAATAATTTAATGTGTGTGCCAACTGAAAAACATTTTACATGTATGCAAAACCAGTAATAGGAAATGAAACTTGTCTAGGTACTATTGGTAAGAAAATGGATCAGAACAGAACTGCAACTTACATCATCTGTTTTTTAAGCGAACAGCAGTGGCTACAGGCAGAACTTCCTACAAAGCATCACATTAGCTTGCTAAAGTTGTGTGAAGACCAGAAATAATAATATGTTGACTTAAGTGTATTGCTGACAGAAAGAATGAAAACAAATCTGTTTCAAGCACCAATGTATAGTCATAAGGACTATTGTCTTGTATAATCTCTGTCCTGTGTCCTTTCCTTGCGTCTCTTCTAAAAGCTTTTTTTTATGCCTGCAGGATCAAAACAAACAGTCCACACCTAATGGGGGACAGTCAGTATACATTATATGCCTCAGGACATAGGAAGGTTTGAGACCATTACACAACTGTGAGCGCAGAGGTCTATTCCTAGCTTCTGCATAACTGTATTCTGACCTGAGTGCCTAGATAGACGGACCTTTACTCCAGATAAGTCTTATATAAGCTGCAGTATACAGTATCAGGTATGAGAGTCCTGTGTGGGAATGTCAACGATCATCTCCAGATTCTTTGCTAATAGCTGCAGGAGCTTTCTGCCAATCAAACAGCCATGTGATAATCCGATCAGTCTCAGTCTTTGGACTACTACAAAAACCCACTGACTACCACTTCCCTAGCAGGAAAATCATTGGCCCACAACCAGGCCAGTGCACCACCAGCCAAAGACCTCACTCCAGCTAAGCAGCTTAGCACTACTGTCTTTCATGGCTGCACACATAAGCACAAGCGCGCACACACACACACACACACACGCACACAAACACACACGGACTATTCACTGGAGGTGAATCAACATTGTTCGGCTGTGACAGTTAGAGACATTAAGCACAGCCAAGGGCTTGTTTTTTCCTGCTCTTTTGTAAGGAATGAGTCAAGGTTAGTCGCTCATTCAGTGAAACGACTAACAGAGACAAAGCAGAGACACATACTTGGGTCTGATGTAAAATATAAGCATCTGCTGTTGTTAGTTATGATTTTCAGTTCTTAATGGTTGTTCCACAGAGGAAATGTAAATAATATCCCCACTAGAGTCAGAGGAGCCTTAATCAAATCAGAAATCAATTGGTACTTGTTGTTTAAAAGGAAGAAGTAATTCTCTTGATCTGAAGAGAAAACAATGTTAAAACTATGCTTTCAAAAGTCAGAGATTTAAAGGGAATTTTCTTGGACTGTTTTATTTACAAATGAAGTGAAGGGTTATAATTCACATACAGTACCAGTCAAAAGTTTGGACACACCTTCTCATTCAACTACTTTGAAGAATCTAAAATATAAAACATATTCTGGTTTGTTGAGCATTTGTTTGTTTACCACATAATTCCATATGTGTTCCTTCATAGTTTGGATGTCTTCAATATTAATCTACAATGTAGAAAAAAAAATAAAAAAAAATAAAGAAAAACCATTGAATGAGAAGGTGTGTCCAAACTTTTGACTGGTACTGTAAGACCGTTCGGGACAAAGAAATTGTTCATCAACTTACGCTCAATTTGACTGTTTTATCAACTTATCGATTAGTTGATTTGATCGACAGATCTGTAAAACTGAGTTTCTCCAAAAAGAAATCACACAGAAGCACAACCTATAAAATATTGTGTTTACCACAGATGTGTGTTAATACATTTCTTGGAAATAAGTAATTCAATATGAAACAAGAATAAAAAAACGGACAATTAAATCTTAGTAAGAAAGCTAAGACCAAGACAATCAAAGTCAACTAAATCGACGAATAAGGGCCAACCCTAAGTGCCTAAGAATAGAAACCAAAACAATTTTTTGTTTGTTTTATTTTAGTCATATGAAGTGGGTATGGGAAAGTTGAGAAACTGGTGGAATGGTACCAGGAAGAGTGATGCTTGTTACATTGGAGGATTCTCAACAGTAACGTAACCAAGGGAACGCTCCCAACACGATGGCATAATAATCCTCAGGCTGAAGAGGGATGACATTTCTATGTTGATCTAGCCCTGCTTTGTATTTAGTGGCTGCACTTCTGCCCAAATTTAAGTCGGACCTTCACTCTGCATACTTGGTCTTGTGGTTGCCGTCATGGAAAGAGATCTCTGCTTAAAGCTCCAATGCCTGTAATGCATTCATAGCCTTCATGTATGCTTACAGTGCATAATACAGACGCTGCTCCATTTTAAATTGGATTTAAAGTTGAAGTGCAATGAACTGAGGGACACATTTTGTCCTGCCTGGAGCAACCTTCTGTTTTTTTGCTCAGTATGCGTATGTGTTGAGCAAGGACACTCGAGCCTTGACACACTGAAGAGGAGATGAACAAACGGTGCAGAGCTGGTGTTGCGACACGGGGGGCAGAGGTCATCGTTGATAAGGTGTCGGACACAGCTCCACGGCACAGTTTAGAGGAATGAGTGGTCAGCAGCTGCACGCGCCAACATAGAGGTCATATGACAAACACTGAACTTAAACCACCTGTTTACCCCAACACACCTTCCACAACAGTGCAGACTAGCTGCCATTAGCAGCACAGAGTTCAATGAATGACTGACTAGTATTACAACTAAACACAAAGTTGCATGAGACAGTAACCAAACCAGGAATAGACATCCATCAATCAACAACTTGGTTTGCTCGTATACGACTTGCACAATTTGCAAAGAAAATATAAAAGAAACAGATGACAAAAGTCAGATTTGGGTGAAGGTAATTTGGATGGAGGAAGACACACAGCAAACACCCACAATAATCTCCCGATGCCTAATTTTGTATTTTTTTTTTCAAACTCACATCTTAGACGTTGATAGTCCAATAAAATATCAAAGCTGTTTTAAATAATCATTATTTGAATGAGCAGCTGAATAAAGAATCCTTAAACATGGCACACACTGTATAAAAATGCTTGTGTGTCGATAAAATATGTCATATAAATACGGTAGTTACAGAGCTATCTATCTCTTTTGATTTACCAAATTAGTAGAAAAGGATATTCCCATATTAGTAAAAATGAGAACAAAAATTAAGCATTATAAAAGAACAGACTAAGCATAGCATAACGACATCTGACTGATCTAAAAATGTGATTATAATAAATCAGGCTAATCCTGTTATAACATAATAATACTTAGTAAAACATCCCAGCTACTTATGAATAACTATTGGGAACAAAAAATATTTATTCAGCCAAAATATAATTTTCAGTGCTGTACAGCATATTATGACCTTGTGTTGCAGGAGAGCCATACTGGCAGCTACCTTCAGATGCTGTGTATAACTGTTTACGGTACAGTCAGTGACAATCATTTGTTCTTTCTGGGTAGAGCGATGTAAACTGCATGTTTTTAAAGTCAAATCTCAAATCTGATTAGTGAAGACATTGTTGCGAGTAAACAGAAAGATATCAAACAATGCATGACACCTTGTATACGAGTTAAATGCTTTTAAAATTATGCAAAAGCTCTCACAATATAAAAATTAGCAAAACAAATCTACAAATACCCAGTATCAGAGTTCACAGTTTACTGCAAACTACATATGTCAACTGCTTGTTTCTACCACAATTGATAGTGTAACAGAGATACATGGTTGTATTTGCTATGGCTGCTGTCTGACATTCACATCCACAATGTGCATCATTCTACGGTGGCAGAGGATAACTGTCTTTATAGAGGTGGTTGCTCAAATTGGTGTCACATTCTGTGCTTTAAACTATGCCAGTTAGTTTAGAGATGCACAACCTGTGGTGAAAGAGGCAATTATTTAAGAGTTGCAGGGCTAATGAAGAGAATCAATTTGTAAAAGAAAAGGGGCAATTTATTCAAACCATTCTAAATAGAGCCTTATAGTGCTAACTCAGAGGGCTCAAAGCAAATATCTGGATCCCGACTGAGTTCAAACGTACAGCTAGCACAGGCAGCAACATAATTAGACCTCTCTACATCCCAAGGTGAAGAGTTCACCCACAATGAATGAGCTCTTTAGAGGAGCTACAATAGCCCCTGTAGAGCGAGCAGCAACCAGAATCAGCGCGGACTGCAATCATTCCAGCCTCCCCCTGTCAGAATTTGATGTTTTCCCTCACTCTGTACACAGCTGGAAATCGCACTGCCAGGACTCAGCGAGAATTCTGTCTGCATTATGTAAGCAGATAAAGGAACAAACATGCTGGGCTTTAGCTGAACCTGGCAGCTCAGGAGACATCTTGTCTGACAAGAAGCCAGAGAGGACCAGAAGAGCGTGTGTGAGGGAGGCTGGAGGGCTCAATACGCGTTCACTAGTGTCGGATCTCTCAGGTGTTTACATGGCACAGCTTGTCACAGCCAATAAGGCCAGCTCAAAAAAGCCCTGTCTGGTTTGAATTATGCTGCAATGAGCAATCAGATCCAAACAGCAAAGTCTGATGAATTGTTATTGTTACCAAATTTTGCCATTTGGAGTGGTTTGAATACTTAGAAGAGAGAAAGCTGAAAACCAAAATGTGCCGGCTATCGTTTTGTTTTGTTTGTCAAACTACTGCTGTACCTGCGAGCCTTGGCAGGAGGGAGGTTTGGCTTTCTTGGCTACAGAGCCACTATATTTTAATCTTTCACAGGCATTATGGAGGCTGGTGTTTGAGTGGTCATAAAGAAGCCTTGATTACGAGAAAGTCCTCCCACATACACAAATGCCTTTAGCTTGAAACAGCAACATCACTTCTACAGAAGATTACAAACAACTGCAGACTGGTTCAACTGGCTCCTGATGTGGACACCAACTGCAGCAGCGCTCTTGTTCTGTGCTGCACAGTGTTGATGCTCAAGGCTGTGTAGCCATGTGTAGCACAAAGCTCAGATGGTGCAGTAAGCGAAAACAAAAGAAAGGTCTGAAAGTAAGAAAAGCCCAGTTAGGCCAAGGCTGAGCAGTACATAAATAGACGCAATTTCTACTGTGTATTTTTTGATGGATTCCGCACACACAGGCCAAAGCAGTTTCCTCAGGAAACAACCACTTGGAGCTACAACAAAGGCTGCACTTCCTGAACAATCATCCTTGGTCGAACTGTGCTTGACGCTTATTTTTGCTACAAACAGCCTTCACATACTTCTGCACCTGGTGGTACTGTGGGCTGAAGCCTTGCTGATAAACACTGTCAACATAAAGTGGCACGTCTTCCTCCGAGCTCATTCATCAATTGGAATCCAGAGATGAAAAAAATTGCTTTATCATTGGTGGATCTTGTTTTGTGTTCAAGTTCATGTACAGTGCTGCCGAACTTCAACTGTGAATTATGTGTGTGTCAGCGGCTGACATTTAAACAGACAAGTCTGAACATCCCCATGTCATGCAAGGCTCCAAGCAGATCTCAGGGCGGTTGTGGGTGGGAATGAATTCTTAAGTGTAAGCAGTTAACCTCATAATGGGCCTGCTCTGTGCTGTGACAAGGGTTAAAAGAATATCTTAGACATTAAAATGGATGTTCCACTGATTTAATACATCATGAGGAGTACTAAACAACCTGTCATAGTGTCTTTTGTGACCCTGGAGGAAACAAAGTTTGAGAAATAACCCTGATGATGTCATCCAATGAATTAAAAAGCAGTTTATTTCTGCTACTGCTCTGATTTTTACCATTCCTGGTAATCTGTATCTTATGAGTCCCCCAGCATTATGGAACGATGCTCACTCACTGGACTAATGTCACACATGAACATTCAGAATATGTGTGATTTATTAAAACAACAACGCATCAAATATGCTGGGTGGCTTTTCCTTATGATGAATGAAAACAAATATATCCGGATCACTTCAAGAAATCCAGTTCATTGCTTTCCCTTTGTTTCTCTTTATAAGCAACATTACAACAGACCTATTAGTATTTTCAGAACGCTACAGTTCTGACTGGTATGGGTCCTCTAGTTTAGAAGACACTAACTTTCGTACAAAATCAATGAAGAGTTAGGGCACTGTAGATAGATTTTCTTTAGCAAAATAACATTTTCCTAAACAACAAAACTTGTCCAATTTGATCATTTTGTCCAAACTCAGTCCATGTGGAGAGTAGTAAATACAGGGGGCCAATATGTATGACAGAACCGTGATTTGTACATCGCAATATACTGTTATACAATATACATTCTTAAAAAAACAAAAACAAGAAGCAATTCTGCTTCTATTGCTTGGACTAAATATTCAAAACCAGCATATATCAAGATGGCAATGAATATTCAGCAGCAGTAATTCACCCTTGAGATAGCATGATATGGTTTAGGACAGGGAGGCACTGGGAGGGTGTGTATGTGTGCAACAAGAGATGAAGAACATTCTCTCCCCTTCACATTTTTTGTACACTCTGTCTGCGCGTGCAGACTTTTGTTCTCTTCTCCTTTAACGAAGGACGGCATAAGATGAATGAGCGCTGAGGCTATTAGGTCTACATGAGCAGTTGGCGGGCACACGGCTTGGCCTCAGTGTCCAATCAGCCGTGCCTAAAGTAGCCGCATGCAGTTCGGGAAGCCTACATATTACACAGATCTTACATTTAGGCTTTTGACATTGCTGTATGTACTGTATATGCCAGAAAACCCAGGCTGTGTCCTAAATTATACTGAATGAGGATTAATGAGCTTGAAACTATTTACAAACACAATTTACAGTAAATATTGTTCTAACAATGCTTGTATGAGGCTGTGACTCTTTTACAGCACACAAAGAGCAAAGCGATTAATCAACACCCCCACGCTCTGTTCCCTTATACCATAACAGACGAGACCTTTAAATCTTTTATGCATATGCATTTTCTCCCGCTGTCAACAGAATGATATACCATTCTGGGAGCTCCTAGTCAGCTAAATTGCACCGTTGTACAAGTGGTACACAATCACCAAACTGTGCATATGACATAAACACGCACACACTGCTTGCAGAAAAGAGCCTTTGTGGATCTATGAGACGGGTGCCCGAAAGAGAGGCATATCTAATCCCCTCTGATTTGTCATTCTTCTTCAAATAGGCCACTCATTAATTAAGAGATGAAAAAACTTCAAACGCATGCTCTTGAGTTTGAGTGGCACATCAAACGGGGGAATCACAGCGGTCTGCTTTAGAGAGGGCTTTGGTCCTGCAGGCCCATTACCCCGCACATATCTTATATGTTGTTCCTGGAGAGGATAAAAGAAGCATTTGTGGAGGATCATCATACGACACATCAACAAATCTGAAAGGTTCCAAGGCTATATTACAGCTCTTGGCGCAAGAGCATATTCGCTGTGATGGGAGCAAAGATCAAAAAGAATTTGGATGTTTTCTGCAAAAGTGATTTGTTGTGCGATCCAAACGCTGGAGACTCTTGGCAGCTAAGACCAGTGCTGATCTATCCACATAAGACTGTCTCTATATGAATCAGCCAGTGAAACTAGGAAATGAAGATGAATATTAAAGCTGAATCCCATCAGACACACATTGAGTGAGAGTGTGTGTGTGTGTGTGTTTGTGTGTGGGCTTTTCAAGAGTTGGGGAGGTCACGCTGTGGTAACAAAAAATCCTTAAGGAGCTACACTGCATACTCTAACCTGCATGTTGCTTTGAAACATTAGCTAGCACAAATATATTATCTGTATGTGAAGACGGGCCTTTATATCACTTTGTTTGCTCTTCATTCCTGTTAGGAAACGAGCAGTAGTCTTACCTTCAATGCTGAGTTCAAAGCAGACATGGCAGAAAGACATGGTCCCCGTCTCCGTCTCTAGTTTGCAGACACTGCAGATATTGTCATCGTTCAGATCGATGTTCACAAACTGCTCCTCTTCATCCATTGTGCTTCAGGGGAAAGCGAAAGAGAGCACATGGCTAAATACCAAGAGCTTGCACAACCACCAAGCTCTTTCTTTTGTTGCCAATTAGGTCACATTTTCAAATAAACTTATTAAAAATGCATTTTTGGTAGTGTTAGTGGGGGGAATATTTTTTGGATTGCACACTCTTTTTTGGTATGGAACACAGTAAAAGAGGGAATGTCCTTCTTTAAAATGTTTTTAGTCAGTGAAGTTTTTGATACTTTACCACAAAAGCGCTCTCTATACACTGTGCTACAACATGCTAATAATGTCATACCCACACACAAAACAACAATCCAAACACAAGCAGTCACATCTTAAAATAACAGCTATCTCTTTAGGAGTTGAACTTCAAGACTGGCCTCACATTTACAATCGGAAAGAATGATGATTTTTGTTTACTCAAGATGACATATACAGAAAAGATGGACTAACTTCAAAAGATTCAGAGTAGTGAAAGGAGAAATGACTGCAGTCTGGCTTTACAGTATGTGAACTACAGCCCAAGACTGACAGAAGTTAACAAATTACCTGTTGGAAACACCCATAAACTGACAAAAAGCAGAAAGGAACTAAAGATTAGATGAAGATGAAAATCTGCTCCGGTTTAACTTCCCCCACAAAACCATTAGTAATATTGGTGTCAGTGTTGCAATATCAGATAAATGGAGACCATATAGTGGTATCCATATCATTTGTGCAAACACTAACCAGAATATGTACCACTGTATACTTTATTGTATCTAGCATGCTTTTAAGAAACTAGGTTCTCTAGTAAGTCTGATGTTTCTCTTGAAAATTCAACTCGTCCTACTTTTCCAACCACATAAAAACAGGGTATTCAAGGCTACTGACATTATTTGGTGGAAATTAATTTCACCGTTACAGCTAGGAGGACAAAGCTTTGCCACAAAATGAAAAGCAAAAGTAAAACACAGACCTATTGATTTAAACAAAGACATTTGTGAACACATCTAAGTTTGAAAAACAGAACACCCTGTCTTGTGACATGGCACAAATACTAATGTTATGGCTGCTGCAGGTCATCACAGTCTTGAGTCATATTGAGAGCTCTGGTTGCTTTCTGTTTGAGATCAAATGAAACCCGTCAGTACAGAGTTATTTAACTGATTATGTCTACACGTATACGAGCTTCCAATGCAACAAAACCAAGAAATTCGAGCGATTTGTGCTAGTGAGCAGATATATCTATTGTTGTATCGGTGGACACTACGTGGTTTCAGAGGTTAGATAGCAATAACGGGGTTGGTTTCATCGGAACTTTTCACTTCGTCGGGTTGACATACAAAGTCAACCTTCGCCTTAACGTATTATTATTATTATTATATTATTATTATTATATTCCTTTATTGATCCCCATGGGGAAATTCAAGTGTTGCAGCAGCTCAACTACACAGACAATAAATACACATACTACCCTGAGCCTTCCTCGTAGCACTTATTGTATTCGTATTAGTTGTTGCACTTACTGAATTCGTATTTGTTTACTGCACTTATCCTATTCGTAGTAGTTTGTAGCACTTATTATATTCGTATTAGTCTGTTGCAATTATTGTTCTCGTAGTAATTTGCCTCTGCACTATACTTTTGCTCTGGTTTATGCTTTAAGATGCTTGTTTAAGAAAGGAGATGCACTTATGACTTCTGGTGACTAGTAGTTCTCTTGAATACCTATGTTGAATACACTTCCTGTAAGTCGCTTTGGATAAAAGCATCTGCTAAATGACTGTAATACATACAACTACACAGACTGTAATGTAATGTAATGTAATGTAATGTAATGTAATGTCTAGGGACTATACAACTACACAGACAATAAATACACATACTATACAACTACACAGACAATAAATACACATACTATACAACTACACAGACAATAAATACACATACTATACAACTACACAGACAATAAATACACATACTATACAACTACACAGACAATAAATACACATACTATACAACAAAATAAAGATAGAACAGGTATTGTTTCTCCTTGACAGCAGTTTAAACACCCCCATATCTGTTGAATGACAGTTGGGCCATAAGTAGTTAGTGTTGTCCAGACAGTCTCTATACACATCGTATGCTAACAATAAGTTAAGCTAGCAGCACCCAGGCAGAGTAACGTTACTCTGCTTCGTGACCGTTATCTGGCGTCGTTAAACAGCAAACTATCCACCAAAACGAAGGCGACACCAGTATTTAACAACTCAACTTTTGTAAACACTCACCTTTCTCTTAAAGAGTGTGTGTTGGACGGCTGTCCCTCTTGTGTGGACCCCTCGGCTCTGTTCCGCCAAACACCAGCGCGTCACGGCAAACCCAGAGGAGCTACCGGAGCCGCTCACCGGACTGAACCATTCGCCCATTGGAGGGGTGGCAGCAGTACCATTATTTTTTATTATCCACGAATCTGTCCGTATTAAAACAGGAACAACATTTACTGATTACATGTTGATTAAATACGTATAATTGTTTCATGGAATGCTTTAATTTCAATAAACGAGCTATTTGTGACAGCAGTGTCGGAACACACACCCCTACTGGTGAATCAAGGTTCATCTCCCTCACGTCATCAAAACATTTCCCTATAAAGGAATAATTGGGGTTTATGGTATTACTAAACAATGTGTATTGTTATACATAGTGTATATAAATACTACATAGTGACAGTAAAGCGTTTCCCCGTTGTTGAATACATTTCATAAGGCAGCAGACCTGTATTTCACACTTCTTCTTTCGTTCTCATCTTTGTTTTTATTCACCTTCACATGAAGAAACACGTGGGGGATTCCCGCGAAAGACCGGTAGCAACAACCGTGAAGGCCTCAGGGGTAAGTGTGCCATTGTTATTCTGGAATAACTGATGAAGTAAGCATTCTTTAAAGTGGTTTTGAGAAGTATGTTCTTACTTTCACCAGTGGTGGAGTGTTATTTGTAGAGGTGGGGGCACTTCCTGCCAACACCTCCCCCAATTACTTAAAATGCAATCCATTAAAAACACTTTTATTAAAACCTTTAAAAAAATAAAGTAGCACTAGCCCTGACTATGAAGGCCTTGAATGCTGGACCTTTCTATGCTGTTACCTTTGTCACAGCTGGGGATACTAATACAGCAACAGCTAGAACTGGAACAACAATGCCATCACTTGTGGCGATGTTGGCCTTGCATCCCAATGCCTTTCCTGGATGTTATTTTTCCAAATCATGGTCATCAAAATTATATTGTAATTCTAAAATGACTACATGTCAGCAAGACTATTCAGCAGACCACAACAGTACAGAATTTACAACTTTATCAGACGTTGTCATCCATCCACTGGCAATTTATTTTGACTCTGCTGCTAAGCCCACATGACATAAAAAGATCAGATTTTTTTTTCAACTGGCAGTTAATTTGTTAATAAAAAAGAAATAAACAGCAAAATGATCTCAGCTAATATTGAGTGAGTAGTCTGGGCCATGACTCAAATTTGAAAGGAAATGCCTCTGCATAATCATAGATTGTGCTGATATCTCACATACGCCGTTCAGTTCATCAGTCAGTACTTTACTGAATGGCTGCATGACCCTCATTGCAGATACAGTTTCAATGACAGTTCCTGTCATTGAAACTGTACAGCCGCAGCATCTGCAATGGCAGGCCACTGTATGCATGTGTCAGTGGTACTTCACTCAGGATGCAGTCTATCCGTTCAGTGTATCCTGCGTGTATCATGAGCCGTTGCACGTATTACAGGATGATTTAGCAGATGGCATTGTCAAAGAAGGCCACTCTGCATCTTAATGTATGCTAGACTGCCAGCATTATGCAATTAACACACCGCACCTCTCCTTTTGAATGCAATAGCAGCTGTGGCTCCTCTAAATTAATTTTACCTCATTATATGATCATTGACAAGCGCTCATGATGAACTGTTGTTGTCGTTTTGGATTTTCATAAAAGGAAAAAAAGGGAAATTGAAGGGGGTTAAGTGCTGGAATGTGACTCAGTGGTGACGCTCTATGTAAGCTTACAAGCACAGAGCTCCCAAAGAGTTAGTGCCATCTGCTGGCCAAAGCGCAGCAGTACAACTACAACCAACAGAAGCATAAAAGTACAGAGCCATTACAATGATCTCAGACCTACAATAAACCTGGTTATTGAAAAAAAAAAAAAAAAAAGACACGTAAGAGGTGATGAAATAGCTCTCTGGCTCTGCATTGTCTTAACCATGCAGTGTTGCCAACAAATACTATCTCCTGTGAAGATAAATTGTTGGCAATATAGCTGAATTCCACAGGTTACATACTATACTTGTTGCATATTGTGCAACATGCAACATGTTGCATGTACAATGTTCACTGTACTTGGGGTGTTTATCTGGCAGCCGTGGCAAAGTCAGCTGTACAGCCACATTAATTGTTTTTTCTAAATCACACAGTTGGATATAGCAGGCTGCCAGAATTAAGCTGTAATCAAACACATTCTCAACTAGCCCTAGTAAAGCTAATGCTAATACATGACTATGAGAGCTACTGCCATCCAAATAAGCAGACAACATCATATGATGTAATCCTGCTTAGATAGATCAGACTTAATTTGCATTTATGAACACGTCAAGTCATGACAAAGCTGTAAACAAGGGTGCCAACACTGATGTCATCTGGAAACAGATTGAGACACGTCCCAGAGGGACACGTGTTGACACAGTGGCAACACACTGGTTACTGTGTGGCAATATTTCAGCTTCACAGATGCTTTTCTCCCTGAGTGTGGACTTTAACCTTACCACACACAGAGATTATGATCTCAGACTTCACCTTTCCAGGAATACACTTTTCCCTCCTAGTGTTACCATGGTTGAACAAACAATTTAGGTCACATGGTAAAATGTAACGTTTTAGTGATTGTTAAAAATTGTTACAATGTAACAGTTGGCCATGGGGTGGTTAAACTCAGTAAAATTATTTCCCTCATCTAAGTAATGAAAGTTAAAATGTTGACCTTTTCACCTGTAGTGTATCTTCCTCCCTCGTGTCTATCATTGAATGACTTTCCGACATTTCAATGGTGCATTCAGCCTTTGCTTGGTTAGCCATAAATCTTATAATTCATCGACGCTGAGTGCGCCCACATCCATCTTTTCAGCCTGACGCTGCATCCACATGTTGCAGCTTGTCTCAGATCTTGTTCAGCGAGTTCTGTGAGGTTAAAATAAGGGGAGAAGAAAAAACTAAGAAGAAGAAGAAGAAGAGAGGGGAGAAAAACAGCCCAAAGCAACGTATGTGAGCTCTTTTCTCCCAGCAACCAGTCACAGAGTGTAGAACAGATGTTGTCACCGTTTGCTGCTTCTTCCATTTCCAGATCATCTGCAACTGAAATCGAAAGAAAGGGGTGTGTGTGTGTGTTTGTGGTGGAAACGAAAGAATAAACCCAAGCTTTTTTATTCTGAAAGAAATACTTTGATTGGTGTTCACTTTCTAGAGATTTTAGCCACTAACCCACCTTTTTATTGATACGCCTCTTGCATCACTGCTGTGTGTTCTGTGGTTCATTTGGGCTTTGTTGTTGGTCTGTCGGAGCAGTGAGGTATGACTCAGACAAACTGAAAAGTCCCTATCATAGTCAAACAAAGGAGCAATGAGACACCACGTCTGATAAGAAGGAAGTCTCGCAATCTTGGAGACACTCTTGCCAGTCCAGATAACAGGACACACAAGGATTTATAAGAAACTGTGATAACACAAATTCCTTTTAGCTGCAATATAGCATTGTATTGTATCTTTTTATGATGCATCTTATGTTGTGTGTAGATAGATGTATCGTATCGAATACCACTCTAAAGGTCAGTTAGTTAATTAGGTTGCCAGTGCTGAAGAAATTTAGATTAATCACACTTATTCATCCATCTCATTACTGCTCAGCCCTTATACGATTATGTAGACAGTGATGGAAGAAGTATTGAAGTTCTGGTGACACTTTAATTTAACCCACTTTACTTTAATAAAGACATTTTAAATAAACCATTTATTACATGTTTTATGCTGATAAAAAGATTCAAAGTCATATTTTTCATATTTCCTGAGATGGACATTTTTTTTAATAAAAAAACTTAATCTAAAAAGTAACTAGTATCCTTAGCTGTCAAAATAAATGTAGAATGAAATGTTGTTAGTTTGAGTTAAATCAACATAACATTATTTCTCATTGTCAAATTGTGACGCCTATCAGAGGTCTTCGTTGACAGCACAAGGTACTTGACTATTTGAATGTGTAATCTGGCCCTTTGAAATTTCCAGGCCTAGGCTTACTGTTATTCATTTAAATGGCACACATCATGAACTTTTCAGATCACTTTTTCCAGTGCTTGTGCACATACATTTGGGTATCTGGAGTGCCTACCAGAGTGAGAAATACGACAATCCAGCAGTTTTTTGCAGGCTACCTAAATAAAAAAACATCATTCAACAAGTCATTTAGATTTGTCTCCTCTCCCTTTGTCCACTGAAGTCTCATTAGAATATCCACCCATGGCTGGAGAACTACCTTTGCCAAGGGTCACCATATGTAACTCGCACGCCACCGGGCTTTTTCAGTTGGGGTGCTTAAAGAGACAGAGCTAAAACTGCGTTTCAGACAGAAGATGAATACAATTATAGATAAATAACATGTTTTTTGGACATTAAAGCATGTAAAGACATTCTAGTATAAACCCAGAGTACAAGTATGAACCTGAAAATGAGCATGATATGTCCCCTTTAAATTAAACTCCTGTTCACCTTTTACATCACTGTGTTCCACACAAAAACTATTGTGTCCACTAAACCATGGACAGCAGACTGTACCCAGGCCTGAGGAACACAGCGAAGGCCTAGCAGACCTGACATTTTAGAAAGCAGGTTACACCACATCCTGTAAGAAAAAAAAAAAAAAAAAAAGACAACCAAGGGGTTCACTTCTGAGACTGGAGAAAGCACCTGTTGGGCTTCTCCCAAGCATAATGGAGACCGGACCCCCGGCTTGGCTCCGTCCCGTTTGAGCCCTATGACTAATGTGATGGTAGGGGGACTGACTTCATTCATCAAGGTGTGATGAACAGGCTGAACTGAAGAGAGCTGAACAGTAAGAAAAGGATATGACTCATGTGTGTAAAAGGTTAAACCCTGAAGACATATTGGGCAAAGAAATCGTGTTCAAATATCTAATAATAATAGCTGTATTTCTTTTTTTCATTTTTTCTTTCTTTCAATTATTTATCACAAATTATTTGACTAACTTTTAACAGGCTGAAATAGATTTCAATTCAAATTTCATCAAATTTCAAACTATTAATCATGGAATAAACTTTTTTTATTCGATCAAAGTAAACAATAATCTATCAGAATAAACTTTTTTTTACTGTGACTGAAAACGAGTGTTTTCTAAAAACATTGTCTCTGGTTTATTGCCAATAGAAGAGAGAACTTTAGCCCAGAATGGAAAAAAAATAACTACTGTAAATTACTGTATGACACAAACCCAACCCACCAGTCTATTTAACATAAAAGCAGTCTTGACAGGAGATAGGAGCTGAGATTAGGCAACAGCAGAACTATTGTCCTCCCCATAGCTGGAGCTGAGACAGATCACCAGGCAACAGGTAGGATAGACTGCTGTGTACACACTACAGGGGCCCCAGATTACACACATTTCACCGGTTATTTTCCTTGCTCTCTGCGAACACCAGCTATAAAAACGGGACCATTGCAAGCAAATGCTCAGTTTCTCAGATTACGAAAAGCCAAGCCCTTGAGGCGTCAGGGATGGCATGTTGGTTTTAGAGAGTGATGAAAAGGAGAGTGGTCTAAGGAATTAGCCAACAGGCTGGAATTGCAGGGAAAACATCAGCACCCCTCCTCGCCCATCCATCATCTCACAGCCTGAGATCCCCCTCGGGGGCAGTTCCCATGGTCTGTGCCAACCTGAGCGTGCTCTGTGGGGTCTGGAGCAGAGACATTATGATCATAATAATACTACAGGTAGGGCTGCAGATGCAGACATGCAACCCTGCCTGAAACAGGTGGAGCGGTGGCGAGACTGACAGACTCTGAAACAAGACGCCTTCCCCATCAAGCCTGCAGAGACATGAGGATTTGAAATTAAATTCTCCCCCAAAAAATACTGTTACTTGTTTTGGAGAACCAGTGTGACTTTAAATAAACAAAGGATGAATGGAAATTTAGAACATGCACGTTATTTTGTGGTGTGGAACAGGTCCGTTCTCGTTTGTTTTCGAACACCGATTTGGATTGAATTAAAACCAGACTTAAGAATGGGTATCCTTTCATTCATTTTGAGAGAATATACAATGGGCCTCAACAAAATAAAGTGGGGAATAAGCCTCTGACAATGTTTTTGCATATTTTGTACATATGTATTCATATTTAGGGCATTTAATACAGGGTTCATACAGCTTTTTAAGAGTAAAATTCAAGCACTTTGAGTGTATCTGCCCCAGAAATTTCAAGACTCTTGAAGCCTTTATCACATCTAGAGTGTAACTGTAAATGCAATTGCGAGGCACAAAGTTCACAGAATTTCTTTTTACCCGAAACAATCAATGAATATTGACACTTTGTTTATTTTACCAGCTGTTCATATTAACTTTGATTAAATGTTTTTATCATGATTATTTAATGCAAGCTAATCTCCAGAATAAGGGAACAGAGGACTTATCTAGCTATAAATGACGAGGGAACAACAAGAAAATAACTTTCATTCTTTTGCTTTGCTCATTACCATGGTTACAATGTTATGCAGCTGACACAGCATAATGTATGCCTTGAAAACAAAATATTTGCAGATACATTTTAAGGTTATTAATGTGAAATAAAGCGACAAGGTCAAACAAAATGAAAGGTTTAAAATGTTTTAATGGATGATGCAGCACTGATATGTAACAGGTTCAGAACACTGAAGGTCAACGTTTTTTTTTTTTAATCAATGGCTCTGATGATCTACAGCTTTCCCTCTGTGCTCTCTTAAATATGACTGACAGAAATACCAGCTGCAGTTCGCTATAATGCAACGTTCCCATATCATAATTCTGATGCTGGTGCTTGTTTAGTAAAAAAGAAATTGTGCTTTTTAAGTAAAAAAGTAAACAAAAATTTGAACACAAAAGAGTATTTATACTTTCTATTCACAGTGTACATATTTACATTAAAGCTTTTCTGTAGGGAATACCTACAGTGCTGAAAGAGCTTTTAAGTCCCAAAACCCTCTTAAGTTTGGTATGACCCATCGAGCCTAACACTGAGGCACTATGGGAGTATAAAAAAAAAAAAGACAGTAAGGGCAGTAATGTACAGGCTTGGCAGTGTCTTTGCTCTCGTTAGCATGGCGCTGAGGCGCATTGTGTGCCGGTGGATTCAGGGCAGTCTTTGTGCTCCGTTAGCTTGAGAATGACGACTTTCCTCTGGAGCGGCCGAGCCTCCGGCGGCGCAGGCTGTTCGGCCACCGGTTGCACCGAGCGCTCGGTGTCCTGGCAGTCCTGCGGCACTAGCATAGTGATGATGTTTGAGTACCCGCCCTGCAGTGCCAGATGTAGTGGGCTGAGCCCCTGCTCGTCCGACAGAGCGCCGCCATCTGGACAGTGAAGGAGCAGCTCTCTCAGGACTTCACAGTGACCGTTCTCCGCTGCCAGGTGGCAGGGGGTGCGTAGGCCCTGGTCGGACCTGTAGGGGTCTGCACCTTCTTCTATCAACATCTTAACTGTGGCCAGGTGGCCTCGCTGGGAGGCAAGATGGAGAGGGGTGAGTCCGTTGGCGTTCCTGCTGTGAATGTCTGCCTGGTGTTTGATCAAAAGGCGAGAGGTGCTGGTGTGACCCGTCTCTGCCGCCACGTGTAGGGCTGCGTTTAGCCCAGCGGACGTCATGTGAACATCTGCCCCTAGCTCGATCAGGATCCGTGCAACTCGGTACTGCCCCCTCTGGGAAGCCAGGTGCAGTGGCGTGCGACCATCCGTCGTCTGCCCATCGACGTTGACGCAGGCCTGCTTCACCAGCAGCTTGACGATGCCCAGGTGCCCTTGCCATGCGGCCAAGTGGAGCGCCGTCCAGTCGTCCTTACCCTTGATGTGAACATCAGCCCCGCGGCTAAGCAGCACCCGGATTACGTTTTCCTGGCCGTGCTGGCACGCGACGTGAGCCGGCGTGCGTCCCTGGCCATCGGTCTCGTTGATGGCCGCCCCCCGGTCCAGCAGCAGGCGCGAGATGGCCTCGTCCCCGTTCTGGGCCGCCCAGTGCAAAGCCGTGTACTGGTCCTCGTCCTTGGCATTGACGTTTGTGCAGCGTCGCCCGAGCAGAAGCTCTGCCAGAGGCTTCAGGTGCCTCTCCGTGGCCAGGTGCAGGGGGGTGGAGCCACGGGCGTTTGCAAGGTTGGGGTTGGCATTGTTCATGAGGAGGAACTTGACAGCCTCCTCGTTGGCCAATACTATGGCGTGGTGGAGCAGGCTGCCTCCCCCGTCGAGGAGAAGATCGACATCCTGAGGCTGGAGGATCTTCATCAGCTTGGCTGTGTCTTTGGTCCTGATGGCCTCGCACAGCTTCCGCCTCTGGACCTCAGCAGAATCTGGACGGTAAGGAGGAAAAGTATGAGTTTTAGAAAAAAAACTCATGATCACATACTATTGTTAGGTTTACATGAATAATAGTTTCTCTTGTAGGTCTTTAATCAGATCTTACCGTATGTGTTTTCTTTCTCAAAAGACAGCGTGATAGAGTCTTGGGAGGAGAAGGCTGAATCAGCAGAGGAGATGCCAGACAACCTCTTGCAAGTGCTCTCTTTGCTGTGGCAGCTATCCTCCTTCACTCGATCAAAGCTTCTCGAGATCCCAGAATCCACCTGGCTCAACAGCTCCGACAGGCTGTAGTCTTTTTCCGGCAACATGGCCGACTTTGGACGCACCAGCTTGTTCTCTTTGACCTGCCGAGAAAAAAAGGCCAGATAAGCATATTTGGACAAGCTGGTCTTTGACACGCCACCATTACATTTACACTCAGGTATGTAGCTGTCGCTCTTATTAGGCGGCTGTTGAATGTTGAGATTTTGATTATTTGTTGAGCTTAGGTTTGATCCATTCAAAGTCACTCGAACACAAGTTCAAAACAGCTTATCTTGTGTCCCTACATGAAGTAGCACCTGTGCCCAGTCAACAATCCGGATGTTTGTTCCTCGTCACGTACACAACAGCAACATTACAGAAATGCCAAAGCAGCGCACACGCCAAACAATCCCATCAGTCCACATTCCTTGTTTGTGATGCAACTTTTGTTCCCGATCAGACATTTGCACAACAGATGACTTAGAGAGTGATAATCATTTCTGGGGCAATTTAGCAATAAGCCTCCCTGCGTCTGGCTGTGTAGTTACACATTAATGGAAAACGCAAACAGTCAGTTTAAAAGCTTTGAAGAAGAGAGTCAGGAAAAGCAATAAAATAAAAAAGTGGAGTGGAGGTTCACATGATCCGCCATGTTTTCAGAAAAAAAGTTAACAAAAACACAAACTAGGTCCTCTAAAGAAGACAACATCAGTGGAAGCAGTTCACATGGTGCCGTCATGTCGTACCTGGTCACTAGTTAGTGGGTTAGGCGACGTGGGCTCCGGCTCTGACGTCAATAAGGTCGGCGTCTTGGGCTCATCTTGAGGTTTTGAGCAGAGCTCCTCAGCTTCAGATGTGATTTCTGAAAGGACAACAGCTTTAGGTCATGTTTCAGTACAAGCAGGGATGGATTAGAGAACACAAAAAGGCAAAAAAACAATTTAACAGTGTCTAGTTAAAGGAGTTAGTATGACAGAAGAAAGTTGAACAATTTACCCTGGAAGCTGGGTCTGGCATCAGGGTTTGTGGTCCAGCAGCGCTGCATGAGGCTCAGGAATCCTGTACAGGCTGAGGGCCGACAGCGGGGCACAGCAGCCAGGTCTGGACGCACCCCCTTCACCACCCTTACCATGATCTGAAGGATATTATTCTCACCTAGGGGGAAAAAACAATCACATACTTCAGTTTCATCACCAATACATCAGCTTTTTTACACAAAAACATACATCAACGAAACACAATATGTAGACGTTTTGTTTATTTTCTGATGAGGATATATAGTTTGAAGACAAATACAAAAGACTTGACATTCTTCAGTATATGACGTGTTAATCTAAAGTGCTGGTGGGAGCAAGTGCCTTTTTAGATATGCACAGCTTTATCGCCAAATTCCCATGTGCTCAGATAAGACCGTGTGGGCTGTTGTTTCCCATGGGAGCCAAAGGGAAAAGCTCTCAAGAGTTCTCGGTCATGACCTTCTATCTGTGGGATCAGCTGAGTCAATCGTTCAAAACAAACAGGTAGAGGCCTTAATCACAGGTGCTTCGCCTCCTATTGTGGCCATAATCCCCGTTGCAGGTGGAGGAGGAAGAAGGGTTGGGATGGTAAGCAGGCCTATTTCTCACTTTTTAATTATGTCTGGATAAACATGGGTGGTACCAGTGCCAACCTGGAAACCCTCATCCACACACTGCTCTTATAAAAGGAGCCACATTTTTTGGAATGAACTGCTACCTGATACGCCTGGGAGAAAAATACACTCTACTTGCTGGCTAAGCACCTCCTGCCTGCACTGGAATGCACTGAGTAAACACGTACAGTACAGCACCTGTACATACACACAAACACACTCACACACAGACCTCAGAAGGTCTACGTTATGTCCTAACTGAAAACTATGATATTCTTTCCTGCCAGGAAATCATTAAAAATAGACTAAATGTTAGGATTTATGAGATAACAAGTCAAATGTTTGACTTACTAAGTAGAAAGTATAAGATACCATATCATAAATCTAACTTGAGTTGGATGGGGGTTATGGCTGAGAATATTTGTTTTCATATTTTTCATATCAATATTTATATAATGATGGAGCAAATGTAGAATTACTCAGATATAAAGTAGATAAATAGATGTTTTGAGTCAGAAACACGGTCCAGGCTGAACTATCTCAACAACCTTTGAATGGATTGCCAAGATATTGTGCTCAGACATTCATGTTCCCCAGAAGATGAGTCTAACTGATTTTGGTGGTCATCTGACGTGATGTGATCAAGCTCTAGCCTGACCATGGGGTTAATAATTTATGTTTTTATTGAAATATCTGCAAAACAAATGACATTCCCATCATCCTCACTCATAGACTACGTCTCATTTTGTGCTATTTAGCGAATGTTAGCATGCTTACACGCTAAACTCATTGTACCTGCATTAAAGCATGTTAACATGTTCTAATAGAAACCAAAAGTGTGAACCTTAAAATGAGCATGATATGTCCTCTTAAAAGCACCACTGTGACTACATATAGCTCCATAGCAGCTAGCATCGCTGTACGGTCTTCGCATTGTTACTTTTATGTTGCTTGAAATCATTCATTTGTAAAAACGTATAACATATAATATTGTTCAAACCATTTAAATCCCAGACTTTTACTTATCAAGTACATTTTATGATCAGTATTCTTTATTTCTAGTGATCCTAACTTCTTTGATTTTCTTGGCAGGAATGGCTTTGATGAAAAAGTTTCCCATCAGCCCCAAATCAAAGTTTCATTGGTTTCATGCATTAATAGTAGTGCAAGTCTCACCTTGGTAGGGTTTCTTCTGAGTGAGAATCCCCCAGATGACGATGGAGAAACTGGAATAGAGGCAAAATGAAATTGAGAGATGTTAGTACACAGAAAAAAAAAATCAAACATAGTACTTCAGAGAAATTGGCAAGTTTTCTATTTCAAGCTGAGCTTGCTTATGGTTGAAATCGTCCACTACAGATTTGTGCTGTCAGACTTAAAAAAAAATTAAATTGTAGTGGTTATACATTTTTAACAGAAACTTTGTTGACTTTAAAAAAAAAAAAGAAATCTATCTCTTATTAATGATAAACATGGTATAACTATTTTGCTACCAAATCCATCTCCACAAAAACCTACAGTCACACTAAAAGGTTGCATGCCAAGAGCTGAAAAATCCAACCTGTATACATCATGCTTGGTGTCCGACACTCTGTCCTTCTCAATGATGCTCTCGGGTGGTAGGTAGGCGATGGTGCCACAGAAGCCGTCTCTGCTCATGTCATCAGCCCGTGACAGGCCGTTCCACCGGGCCAGGCCAAAATCAGATATCTAAGAGGGAGAGATCAGATAAGACCCTCAAACGGAGCTTTTTCTCACGAGGAACCGTGACATTGATGACTAACTTCGCCCCCTGAGTGTGACAGGCTGCTAAGCTCCCATTATGTGCACTCAGTGGCATGATGAGGGCAACACAGCCGTGTCCCAGCCTGCAGCAGAGGAGAGGCCCTTCACGTTTGTGCTGAGGAGTGCACGCCCACGCTCATGCACACACATTCACGGGGGAGCTTTAATAGGAGCTGAGTTAATCTTGTTGGGACAGGCCCGGGTGAGGTGTTTACATCCACGTATTAAACTCCAGAGAAGACGGTTCCCACCCATTGCTCTCAGCACACAGTGCTCTTTGGAGGTTGGACAGAGGGCTGAGAGAGACACCTGTCTGCCCAGAGCATGTGACGGGCTGTCATTTTAAAATGGATGAAAGGGAATAGCAAAAAAGCTCAAATCTGGAATTCCCTCCAGAACCCTGTAACTCTGACTTTAAACCAGCTTTGAATAAAAGACAGCAACAAAAACAATAAATCATAACTCTAGATAGCATGTTTTTATATATAATATCAATGAGATGATTGAGGATGATTTCTCTCAGTCATATATTCTTTAACATGCTCCCGGAGAAAACCTCAGATTGCAGTCGCTTTGATGTTTTTTTGTATAACATCAACAATTGTGAGGACATTTATGCAAACATGTGCACAGTTGTTGTTTTCACTCAAAGCAGGCTGAAAGGAAATGCCCTTCAAAGGTCACTAATGACCACACTTCATGACAAACGCTCTACCTTGACGTGATAGTGAGCGTCCAGCAGGATGTTGGCTGGCTTCAGGTCCAGGTGGAGCAGCGGCGGGCTCATGCAGTGGAGGAAATTCATTCCCACCGCGGTCTCGTGGATGATGCGAAAGCGCAGCTCCCAGGGCAGCGGCTCGGTGGCCAGCAGGGTCTCCAGGGAGCCGGTCTCCATGTACTCCATGACGAGGCCCTGGGGGTCGTCGCAGATCCCGTACACAGGCAGGATATATCGGAACTTGGCGGCCTCCATCTTCTTGGCCTCCTCCAGCAGCTCCAAACGGTCCCTGTGATTTAGAAGACAGTGCAAATTTAGGCATTTTCGACAGGCAGTCGACATTTCATTGTGCGACTCAGTGAGTCAGGCTCTTGTGCTGGTGACTAACAAATTATTAAGAAGTGCAAACAAACCCCAGCTGAAATGAGATGAAACATTCTTTTTAAGCTAGTTTTGAACCAAACCTTCCACACCCATTGGCTCATGGGTATTTATCAAATCTACCTTCTCATAAAACATTAACCTAATGATTCTGAGGTCATGCTTTTGCTCGTTGAGCTGGAACAGTTTGCATAACTTTTGTCCTAACCCAAATTCCAGCACATTACATGTAACTGTTAATGAGCTCCCAGCTATGTGAAATGTCCACCAGCGTTTACCTCAGCAGTGACCTCTGCAGATGTCTAGAACTCATTCACCCCGGTTCGGACCGAGTATGTGGATTGAGCTCTTGACTGTCCTGAGGCCCTTCCCAGCCTGGAATGCACCAGGAGGCTTAAACAGAGCTCTTGTTCTCAGTTGCTCAACCTTTGCACAGCTCTCTCTTTATCAGTCCACCGGCCCCGCTGACATGCCTCAAACACAACGTGTGCAGGTCATCCATGACCTCAGCGCACATATCTCCATTTCCCCTTGAAAATGCAAACACTTAATGAGGACAGATGAGAGAAGGATAAATCCCTAACGGTTGCATTGGCTGAATGAGCTGGGAGCCGGGCTGGGGAATTCTGTTGTTGTTCTGCCATTAATGAAATGAAATCAGAAGCACAGAAGAGGCTCCTAAGAGTCTATTATGTGCAAAATGTCTCAGGTTACTAAAAGAGTCATGTTCTATTAGGAGGGAGCCCGGCTATAATTGTCCTTCAGCGCAAATGAAGGATGCACAAGCCCCCAAAATCTGGCAGGCAGGAGTAATGAAACAAAACATGGGAGAATGGGTAAGCACTTGTTTGCTAAATCCGTCATCTAATCCCAAGTGCTCATCAGCAGCTCCTCAGAAAACCAAACAATGTCCCCGCTTTAACCGAGAGGCCCGGTAAGACCGGTTCCACGGCTTCTTTTATTGTCTGTGCCACACAGAGGCCGCCAACAGGCAGACAAAGGTGGCTTTGAGTCCCTGTTGCTGGAAGCTGTGCGTGGGTCAATGGAGGCTGCAGTCAAAGGACACTGTTTATGTACTTTGCAGATGATAGAGATGATAACATCTTGGTTCGGGTTCAGCGGATGCTTTAAGTGGCACTACAGGTTCTGAGAGGACTGAAGCACGGAGAGTTATTGTGAGGTGATATATGTCATTTGTCTGAAGCCAACAGGTGAACCCAGTGTGTACCCAGCCAAGAAGAATGGAAACTCTCACACAAACACATTTATTTTGCTGTGATAACCACGCAGAGCAGAAATAAGATGGTTATGCTATGAAAAAAAGACCACTTTGCTTCCCTTAATGAAATGCACATTTATTTAAATCAGCCCTGCCCTGAGGCCCATAGATAAAAACGCCACTGTTGATTCGGGGGAACCTTTCATGTTGGGGTATGGTTCGTATAAGTAAACAGCTGTGGTTCTCCCAGGGGATGAATCAACATGTCACTGGTCCCTGCAACACAACTTAACAGTGCCTAGATAACCAAAAATGTTTCCTCCCATTTGCTGCTGTGGCCCCTTTAATAGCGGCACCGTGTGCCCAGACTGGCAGTAGGTGAGTCACTCATCGCCTAGTATTCACCTCTCAAGGACTTCCAGACAACGAATGATTTTTCACCAACATGGTTGTAAACTAAGCTTCTTTCTGTCTGCTAAACTGCTCATAAACTGTTCATCAAGAGACAAACTAACAGACGAGAGCTGGGTAAAGACAGATTTAGAGACTCTCTGATCTGGTACTCAGAAGGACCACATAAGTAAAAACAGAAATAACTTCTACAAGAGCATTGTTTTATACAACTTCATATAATTTTACATAAACATAAATTCATCATTTTAAAGATAATCCATGTGACAACAGCTGGAACTTACTTGTCATCCATATGAAGGCAGGGAGGGCACTTGATAGCCAGCCATGTTTTCCACTGTACGTGCCGGACTTTGTATACTTGTCCAAATCCACCTGAGCCTATTTTCTCCCAGCTGCCAAACTCAGGGGAGTCAAAGGTCCTCAACAGCCCCATCTTCCCATTGGGAGAATCCGGTACGTCCATATCCGCGTTGAGAAACCCACCAGCAGGGTAATCTCCTCTTTTATATCCGTCTCCGAGGCACAATCTGGGCTTGTGAACAGACACACTGAACTGCCTGCTTCTGAGCTCTTCCTTGTTTTTTTCCCCTTGTCAGAATCAGTGAGGCCCCTCCCTCTGTTCAGGTGAAGAGAGGGAGGGGCCTAGTGCTGTGACACCACTTCCTGGTTTTGAAACACAGTGGAAAATATGGAAAGCTTAAGGAAACAAGACAAACAACAAGGCACCACGCTGTCCTTACACAGTCAGTTCTCCAGATGCCCCACAGACCCAAGCGCTCTCATGTTTCTGCCATGAATGGGGGAATAATATCTTCACACTGAGCCGGAGTCCATGAACCCAGGAATGTGTCATTTCATAATACACACCTTTGTCCCAGTGTACACCATTATCCAACTAGAGCCCCCAGAGGTAAGAGGAGGGATTTAAACGTAACAGAAGGTGTGTTATGTGATATTGACCAGATCGTTTGGGAATGTGTCGACTCATGTTCTCAGCAGAAGGGGATCGTCACGTACTTTTTAACAGCCGAGGATTGTCATGATATTATTTTTTTTCCAGTGACATTAAGATCCATGCCATTTTAGCTCAGGGTCAGAAGGAGGAGAGCATCCACGTTGCTGCGTCCTCTGGGGGGAGACTGTAAATGATTACTTTTTTTACTTATCATAAAACAAGTATGTAGTGGAGCTTAAACCAGTCTTATCTCAGGCTACGCTGTTTTATCAGCCGACATAAATGTAATGAAGCAAGTTCATGGAAGACATCAAACACGCAAATCATGGAGCCTCTGAATGTGAGACGTCAGATGTCAAATTGAGGCCTAAAAAACCTGTAAGGAACTGTAATTTATACCTTCTATAGATCGTTACTCTTAGAGGTTTTGCTCAAAAAACAAGTTCATTAGATCAGAAACCTTGGTTGTAGGGACTGTACAAAAATGAATGGGGTGAACTGTGTGTGTGTGTGTGTGTGTTGGGGGGGGAACCTACGCCCACAAATAATACATTTCTGCAAACATAACAAAATGGTGAAGACTCCAGCCACAGAAAGAGAGAAACAAGCACTGGACCACCATCCCGAGATTCAACCTCATAAAATATGACTTGGATCAAATGATGCTAAAGCCTGATATGGGATCAGAGGTCAGACTATCCATCAAATAATTTCATTTATTAGTGGGGCTCAGGGCCAGGATCACATGGTCTTGTTTTTACATTACATCTCACAAGGGAAGGATGAATCTGTAATGGGGAAAAAAAGATCCTCTTTTGATTTGCCCTAGTAACCCTTTTATATTTTTCTATGGTTTCCAGGCCTTCATTTTGTTTAACCTGCATGTCAACATATTCTGATTGAAAACAGAAAACTGTTCATGTAAATTGTGTTTTTGGGTCACCTGATGCTCCGGTGCATCAGTTCCTCTTGCCCTGAGTGTAATCCAGGATAAAAACCCAATCTAATGCATCTCCACAGACACAGTTATTGATTCGGTATCGTCGTTGGCTTTTCTGGTGATCAGCAACTGAAGAACCCCACCTGTCTATTTACCTCTGCTACACCAGAATAACACATGAGCTCATTGTGTCAGCCTGCTCCACCCTGCTCTCCAGGTTTGGAGCAGGAAACTGGTAGGACGAGGCATGAGGGCCAAGTGTAAATATGTCATCAGCGAGACAATAAGCAGATGTCATTGGTCCGTGAGGAACCAGGCTTCATTTTCAGGCTGCCGGCTCTCGTCTTTGCAGCACAAATCAGCGTTTGGGCCCCCCGAGGCTGCTGCATTAACATGAACAGCAGTTAAAAGGCTGAAGTAGTCGTGCGACTAGAACAGAGGGGCCCACCCCTCATGTAAAGTGCTCTCTTGGGCGGCATCACACCTCTTGATCATTAGCATGAAGGAGCAGCTTTGATCTGTGTGATAATTAAATCAGCTCTTTTTTCAACTGCTTTCCTGCTCTGATTGAGAACAAGAGAATAAATTGATTGAGAACAAGAGAATAAATCAGGATAATCCACTTTTCTCCACTGGGAGAAAAAAAGTGCTTCTTTTGTTTTGAGCTTTGCTGGTCTGAAAGCACAAGTGGCTAAATTAATCATAAATCATCTCATAAAGTAACAGGTAGATCAATACAATCAGTAACTGGTGTTTTTAGAATGCCGTACAGTAAATCACAGCTTGTGGCAGCACGCAGCCCAGACATCAGACAGGTGCTGGCAAATGATTTATGGTTCCTATTGCTTTCCACTGCACTTCCCATCATTCAGTTGGTGTCCTCTGGGCTGATTTGAAGCAGTGTAGACATACAACTGTGATGTTGTTCATTTAGCGTACTACTGATTGCAAGGTGTTGGGTGTTTTAGATGAATCATTCTCCTAAATCTTGATAATCTTATTGGGAAAAACCTGTATTTGCTAGTCTTCATAGGAAAACAAATATTAAGTTATTAATTTAAGTGATTGTGAATATTTAAAACTATCAACACCAATACATTTCACCCTCAAGATGTTGCCTAACTACCGCCACCTACTGGAGGTTTAATATTAAAGCATTTAGCTCTGTGATAAGACTAGAGTTCTCAAAGACATATCTATTTTTGAAAATATATGCATAAAGATAAAGCTAATTTGACATTTTTCTTTTGTGGAGGTCAGTGCTGGGTTACAACATCTCTGCCGGCTCTCAAACACTGTTTGAACATTAAACATTAGTCTAAGATATGGAGAGTATGAAGGCCATGACTGAATTTTGGTGTGTTCAAACACAAGGTTTATGATTATGTGAAATATTCTGTCCTAGAATATACATTTTATTGCTGCTGGTGCTTTTTTATAAAATACCAAAATGTTTCAACAGCTTTGTACCTATAGAAAGCTGTCAGAAAAACCTCTGGACACCTTCAACAAGATGTCTCGATCGATGTGAGTGAGTGAGCGCTTCATTCTCGATGTTGCATTTCTTTCCACGGATGTCGTCAATACCACATGCTTGAGTAAACCCTGATAAATGGAGTTAATTGAATGGATCTTGTTGCTTCTATGAGCTTTAAAACTGTTGGATTTGAGAAATATAATTTATAACTAACGTCCAGAGCATCGCATAGTTCACATACTAATGACAACCGTATAAAATATTATCAATGCTGAAGGTCCAGATCTGTCTCTCTCTCTCTCTCTTACTTCTACACCCTTACTTCATTCCTAATGCTTAAATTTCTGTCCGTACTTAATCCTGTGCCTTTATTTAATCTCACGATGATACGGTAACAGAAAAAAAAATGTATTCGTCTCTTATACATTTCTCCAAACTTCCATAACTTTAACTCCCCCAGTTTATTCTTATCTCTGTGCAGTTCACATAACCTAAATTAAGGTAGAATGAAGAAAGCTGTGTCGATCAAATTTTAAAGCTGAGCATTTTATGGTTTTCTGTGGCTTTTTGTTTGTCTCTTAATTAAAAATTTGAAAAAAAGAGTATTGCTTTAGATGAAGATACATAGTCGTGTAAAATCAAGATATTTCTCATCTGCAAGTAAAGTAAAAGAAGCATGTTTTAAATGTCTTCATACATTTCAGCTGCTGCAGAAAAAGACGTACAAGATCTTGAAAAAGATTATTGCCGTATTGCCTCAGATTTAGAAATTTACTTTTTTACAAATCAAATCTACAACAGAAAATACTGAAATAATACTAATAATGATTTATTTAGCAAACACTAAGTATGGATACATTTGATGATCTTTCATATTTAAGAGACGAGATGCTGATTTTGTAGTTTTTACTGTTTAATGATTTATACTCTTCATGTGCCAAACTAATATTATTTTTTCTTCCATATTGTTGCTTTTTATTATTAGATTATTTGTCATACTTTTTCGAAAAAAGAACCTGTTGCCGTACAGCTCATTATTGGTAAAGTTATGGATTGGAAGGGAAGTTTTGATTTATGTGTTGATGCAGTGATGTGTTTTGAGGAGGATATTATTTATAATTTAACACATGTGACAAAGGGAAAGAAAACCGTTTGTAAATTCAACTGTTTGTTTCGATTCACTGGTTCGGTTGTTTCTCTAACACTTTTGAATGAATATTTTTACAAACAATCTCTCTGCAGATTTTGAATGAATGTGATAGATGACTAAACTCACACACACACACACATCCATCCACTCTGACTGATCATGTGTGTTACACTCACATTGTGCTGTTTACAGAGAAACCATCAGCTGCTGACTGAGTGGAGGACAAACAGGCTGGCTGGTCTGAGATCAGAGCAGATCCAGGACAGACGGTCACATAGATATAAACAGAGAGACATGGTCTGCTCAGGATTCAGACACCTTGTGTTTCTGCTGAAAGTTGTCACTGTTGAACACACAAACTGAGTTCATATAAACAAAGACAAATAAAAAGAACAACCATTTCAAAGAGGTATTTTGTTTAAAAATAACAGTACAAAAACTCTTCCAGTTCTTCCAGCTCATCAGTAATTACAGTTTACAGCATTCAAAAATAACATCTCAAGAGTGAAGTATCACCACATAACCTGGTATTAGTGTTTTCACTTTCACGGTCCACTGCACCAAATGTGTCTTTCAGGTTGGTTCATTTCATTCTTTGAGCAGCAGATTTATCTTAAAGACATGCATGTGTTTAAAAGGCTGGTAAGGCATTTGAATGTTCAACATGCTGCTTTGGTTTGAAATGTAAATATTCCAGAGGAGGGTAGGTGATTTAGGCTAAATGTACCATTTCTTTATTTTTTTTAAATATTATGTGAGTTATTAACAGCCACTGTGTTTTGTCAGCATAAGAAAAAATCATTACATTTCATTCACTTCCATGGGGCTGGAGAGGCATCAGGGTGACATTGATAAAATCTATTCTACTATATTACAACGTCTGTGAGTGTGAGGTGACCAGCACCTCCAGTCTCTGCTCTAGTAGCCGAACATCTGCTGTGCGGAGCTGCTCTGCTGCTGCGGTGTGGGCGGCTGGTTCTGGACGGGCCTGCCCGGCTCTGAGCCCTGGCTCTGGACCTCCTGACTCTCCCCCACTGATCCCTCCACCATGGGGTTGACCTGGCCACCTTCCACCGCTGGCACGGGCCTCCAGGCCAGGGTCGGGGCCTCCAGCTGGTGGCCCATGGGGTTGACCAGCGTGGTGACGTTGATGAAGTGGGCGACTGACTGGGGCGCCGCACCACCGCCGGGGCCCACCGTCTCCGGGACGAGCTCGGCGGGCCGGTTGTGTAGCATGGCGGAGCCGCTGACGGTGTCAAAGGTGACGGTGAGGATGGAGTTGTCCAGGGTGAGGGGTCGGTCGCTGGCCGTCATGTGGCCCACGGCTACCGGCTGCAGGTTGGTGAACTGGGCGGGGGCGTGGCTGGTGATGGGCGTCACGGTGATGTTGGTCAGACCCACTGAGCTGTTGGGTGAAGAGGCTGATGGAGCTCCGGGGTCGGCCAAGACCACCACCTGAAACAGCAGCAGGTCAGATATTTATTTATACTGTATGGTTATGTTTGTTTTTATATAAAATGCAATTAAAGGCTAGTTTATATTTCATATACACACACACACACACACACACACACACACACACCCTATATGTATATTGACATTGAATACACACATACATATACATAGCTATGTACATGTCCATATTAATGTTATAAGTATAAATAAAAAACACAATTGCTGGTTATTGTGATGTTATCACATTATCTGAGAATTTGCCATATTTTAATCGAACCCTCCAGGTTTTATTTCATTATTACCCTTTTAGAGGGAAATATTATATTTCACTTTGATAATAGCTGATATTGTAATCAATTATCACATCTTATAATTGTTTACCACAAAAAACAAAACAACCAAGAAGAAAGTCAAGCTCCCAGTACTAGAGAGCCAGATGTATATAATCACGGCACTATGTGCATTTTTATGCTGTCTCTGGGCATTTGGCACTTCAGAAAACAAAGCTGCTGCCCACTTCTTGTGTTCTTTGAAAATGTTATAAGGAGAACTTTTGTGAGGATCCTCACGTCTACCTGTTGGATACTCTGCACAGCAGAGCTGGTCTCGGTCTCGTCGCCGACGATGACGGCGTTGAACTCCGCCATCTGTTCGTGCCTCGGCTCAGCGTAATCAACGTATTCGTCGGACTCGGAGAGCTCGGGCTCAACCGGAACTCTCTGCTTCTTCTTGGGGTGTCGAGATGGCCGGCCGAGCCTCTCCTGGGGCATGCCGTCTTTTTCCAGTGTCAGAGTGGGCTGAGGAGGGAGGAGAAACATTTAATTCGGTTTGTCTCAGCACAGACACAAACATGTCACACAGGATGCTTGCGACATCAGCACATTTGTGACTGATTCATAGCTTATAATGTGGAGAAACAGGAAGTCTTTATAATATATAGTTCTATATTTAGCGTCCAATCAAATAAACTAATCTGTACCACAAGGAAGTTAAGAGTATAAGGAACATGATGCACAGTCTGCCAGATATAAGCATCATTTTATGATCTGATTCATCATTCAGATATGTAAATCATGCAAACAGTGCATTGTAAAAGATCTGTAATCTAACCTGCACGATGCTGATAGAGGAATCGTTGATTGACGACGCTTCCTGAAGATCATCAAACTCATCCATTCTCACAGACACCACCTGGAGACACAAAGGACAACAATGACAAAAAAAGGACCAGCGACTGGCATTGATGGTAAAAACAAGCGGACCCTTTCCCGGCGTGACTCACCTCCGGGTGTTTGCGTCGCAGATGGCGGTTCATGGAGGCTCGGGTGGACACCTTGGTCCCACAGAGGTGACAGGACTGGGCCTCCACCTTCTCGTGGGTGAGGTGGACGTGCTTCTGCAGCATGTACTCGGTCAGGTACTTCTTGTCGCACGTGGCGCACGTCCACGTCTTACCCACTGCAGAGAGAGCGAGAGAGAGAGGGAAACCTGGTCAGTTCAGCATGGTAATATTGCACTGATGTAAACATTTCTCAGGCTTATGGTTTTATTGACAGTTTTGACCTCAAAATGTAACTTTTGACACTTTGCTATGGAGGCCTAAAACTGGCAAAATATAGTCAAATATCACTGAATACTTTAATAAATAATAGTTATTTTAACATAAATATAAATCTTAATACTTTTCTCCTATAGTTTGAAATACATGAAAATAAGTTATTATAATTTTTGTTGCTGAGAGTAGGATGATGAGATCGATACCACTCATGTATGTGCGGTAACTATGAAGCTACACTGGCATGGTTAGCTTAGCTTAGCATAAGGCCTTGAAACAGAAGCAATAAGGTAGCATAGCCCAATTAAAAAAAACAAAAAATGTTTCTGCACTTAACACATAACTCTTTTTTTTTTTTTTTTTGACATTTTTTGGGCTCCATTCTTCACAAGGGTAGGAATTAAAAATTCAGTATTGATGTGATCCGTCCCTCGCTGTTCCAAAACAATCAATCTTGCAACAGCCAACATTAAGTGTTTTATTTTTGAGTGCTGTTCTGTTTTTTTATTCTTGCTGCGTAAATCAGGTTGTAGAATCTGCTATTGTCTGACCGTAAACCACTACATTTTTCATTTTAAATTATAGTCTTGTACTAGTCAGCGTAATAGACTGAGAAGTGTCACCAGGTTCTTTGTTTTATCATCATGGCCTGACATGAGACACTTGCCTGTGTGGATGAGCTTGTGTGTCTCCAGAGTGGTCCTCTCGCTGAACGTCTTTCCACACAGCTCGCACATGAAGTCCTTTATACCTGCAAACAGAGTCACAGACAAAGAATAAACGCCATGTTCTTGTCAGTGAAGTCAGCAATATGTGAAAACGAACATGCAGCATTCACATGTCTTTGTCTATATAAGGTTTTGAGGTCTTTCCAGAATCTGTAACACACACTTTGTCTCACCTGTGTGTCTCTTGTAGTGTTTCAGCATATTGACCTTTTGGGCGAACTTGCGGTTGCACTCTTTACACTCGTACTCCTTGATGCCCTTGTGGAGCTTCATGTGGTGCCTCAGAGCGTGCTTGGTCTTCATGCCTGCACAAGAAAAAAAGCTGCTCAATATCGTGATGTTCCAAACATCAACTATCGGGGGCATTGTCTAAAGTGCACAGCTCTTTAAGTGTTTTAAGGGTGTGTTTGTTAGTTGAACTGCTAATAATCTGAGTGCATAGTAAGGCGCAAGGGGCAATGAGGTTGTATTAAGCCTGTTAATTAATCATAGCTGTATTTTGGGCGTAACATTAATCAGTGTCATCATATTCCTTTTAAAAGCCAGATGCACCTGCACATTGCTATTTAAATGGTAGATTCGACAAACTGCAGAAGCGAGCGGTATTCTTCAGTGAAAATGTTGTTTTTGACCAACAAATATGGATTGAAGCTGATTATTTAGTTAGATAAAAACATGTAGTTCATTTTGGAAATGATTAAATTTCTCTTTTCACATAAATATTGACTTTTGGACTTTACAATACTCTGGAGTTATTGGAAATGTTTGGATGACCTGTGCAGCCACCAGTAGAAACGTATTCTAAAAGTGGCTACATATTGTGAAGGGAAGTAAGGGACAGGTATGTTGTCATTGGCCGCTGGACCCTCTGCCTCAGCCGTCTCCCATCCTCTGTCCAATCAACAAGTTCATTTGACTGCATAAAGCAAATGCACTGATAACCTATTAAACTGAGGAAAGAACAGCTGCTGCGTGTCTCTGTGTGTGTAACAAGCAGAGTGTAGGCACATCTTACTATCTGAATAAGGTGCCCTTTAAATAACAGGAAAATACTGCTCCATTGACTTCAGAGCAGGCTTTTGTTAGTCAATGGAGCAGTTGCTTTCTGCTGCCTCAAGATAGCAATGCACCAACAACATGTCTGACCACACCTCATTTTATGACGGTGCTGTTTATGCAATGACAAACAAGAAGTGAATGTGTCGCGGCAGCGAGGGTCTGACCTTTCCCGCACTCTGCACACAGGAAGTCCCGGATGTCGTCGTGAACCCTGAGGTGCTCCTTCAGCATGTCCTTCCTCGCAAATGATTTGCCACACTTATCACAGCCGTGGCTCTTCACCCCTGAAGGACCAAACAGAACACACATGTTAGCAGGTACTCAAACAAGATGTGAAATGAAAACAAAAAATGCTTTTCTGTATTGTGTCTCAGTGAGTAACTTGTGTTTTTGTTACATGTTACCATGTTAAATATGTGCAAAGTGGTTTTTAATGTCAAAACTGCTCAACTTTCTTTCTAATATATCTAATGCAAATTTCTCTCTGGTATCCTGCCCTTGTAATGCATGCATGAGACATATTTCCGTCTTAGGCAAGAAAAAACTCTTCATATTGGCATATATGGGCGGCTGTGGCGTAGTGGAGAGCAAGGTAGTTCTCCAATCAGAGGGTCGGTGGTTCGATACCCGGCTTCGGCAGTCGATGTGTCCTTGGGCAAGACACTTAACCCCAAGTTGCTCCTGAAGGCCATCGGTGTGGACTGGATGATGAATGTTAGTTAGAGTCTGATGGTGGCACCTTGATGGTAGCCTGTCATCAGTGTGTGAATGGGTGAATGATATGTAACATACTACTGACTGTAAGTCGCTTTGGCTAAATGACTGTAATGTAATGTAATGCATATGGAGGTTTCCTTGAAAGCAGTGTAAACAGGCTCTGCTAATGGCTCTGCCTGACTTTTCATGGTGCAAATTTACAACAATGTAAACAAAATAACTTACTAACCAAATGGCAACCTATTACTTCCTACTTAAAGCCATTCCCATGAGCATTGTGGGAAGTAAAACATGTTTATAACAGAGCGAAGTAAAAAAAGAACAATGGGAAGACAAATTAGCAAATATTAGTTGATTTTTTGTTTGCCCTATCAGCACATTTTTTTGACATTACTAAGGCACATAATGTCCCATCAACATAGCTCCTATATCCCTAGAATATTCTCCTCTAGCTCATCATGAAATGGTTGGAGATCACGCACATATTGGGACAAACATTTAATAAAGAGATCTCAGGCCGTCGCTCACCAGTGTGGATGATCTTGTGCCTTTCCAGGTTACCAATGCTGTTGAAGATTCGGCCACAAATTTCACACGGATGGATGTACCTTTAGGGACAGATGAGCAGATTTCAAATGATTGTTCCATATCACCACATACTTTGTCAGTAATGATCACACTTTGCATATGAATGATTATCAGTAAACTCATCCTTGATTGCACCAGGCTAAAACAAACACAAAGACCAAAGCCACAAAGGTGAGTTGGAACACGTGTTATGAGCTTACTTCTGCACTGCTGGGTCAGGCAGCTGCTCTCTGTGGATGACCAGGTGAGCATTGTACGTGGCCTTCAGCGCGAAGCGTCGGTTACAGATGCCGCAGCCGTATCCTCTCTCCTTGTGCTGCTCCAGGATGTGCTTTAGGTACTCTTTGCCTTTTGCAAACGACAGCTAGAGACACAGGAGGAGGAAGGTTTGTGAATTTGTGTGAAGGAAAAACAAACACATTTGCTGTTCCTTGATACAGGGTGGTTTATATCAATCTATCTGCTCTTAGCTACACTTACTTGGCATTTCTTGCAGTTGTACTTGTGGTGCTCTGGATCGTCTTCATCCTCTTCATCGTCCTCGTCGTCCGTTTCGTCGCTGTCGCCTTCTGAAATGCCGATCTTCTTGATGAAGCCCTCTCTCTCCTGCTCGTCCATTAAGGCTATATCCTGGAGCAAACAGATGCGCTTTGAAATGAATCAGCTCAGTGACAGCTAAGACCCAGAGGAGGAGCTGAAACCTAATTTAATAAAACATTTAGTCTTATCCGAGGAGTACATTGCAGCTCTTCCTCTATAGCCTGGTATGGCAAGTGACAAAGTCTACTTATGTTCATCTGTTACGTTGCATTGGCTGCCTGATCCCTGCAATTGTCAAGGTAGTTGAGGTGTGAGTAACGAATAGACTACAGGGGGGTCATTAATTTAGTGCATATGCAGGATCGGGCTTGTCACATGGATGTGCATATGAGGATGTTGCAGAAGCTCTTTAAAAAAAAAGAAAAGGAAAGACAGATATTCAATGATGAATGTATAATTACATACCTGCGCAAATTAGTTAGTTATAATTGACTGTTAATGAAAGAATTAGCATCTGAATGTACTTTAAGTACCAAAAGTAAAAGTACTCATTATGCAGAATGGTCCATTATAGAATCATATATATTATACTATTGGATTGATTGATGTGCTCTTCACTTTAATTAAGAAGTTGGTTAAAGTGGAGTTCATTTGAATTACTTGACATACTGTCAGGTACCTTGGGAATTACCCCCCGGGATCAATAATGTTTTATATTAATCTGTAATAATACATCATTACAAATAATTTCTTATTACATTTTGTATTATTTAATTGAACCTGCAACATTGCTTGAACTAGGGGTATCAAAATAAAGCCAATAAATAAATAAAATGGACAATATTTTCCTCTGAATTGTAGTGGAATGGAAGTAGAAAATGGAAAGACCTCTTAATAGTACTTAAGTACAGTACTTTAGTAAATGTACTTAGTTACTCTCCACCACTGTAAATATAGATCACTGCCTGACATCATGCCACATTCCAGCTTTCTTACTCAGTTACTTTGTCTGCAGAAATACACACACGCTGTAGTTGCTGAGACTATCGTTCCTTATCGCTCGATGATGAAGAAAAGAAAAGAAACACTACAAGAAACATGGCTGTTAAAAATGAACAACAGAGAAATGTCAAACCTCCACTCAGCCCCGTCTCACCTTGAAGTGGACGTGAATGTGATCTCGGAGGACGTCCACGCGGAAGAACTTGCGAGCGCAGATCTCACAGGTGTACTTTTTATCACCATGAGTCAGCAGATGCTTGTTCATGTTGCTCCTGCAGGAGAACACCTGTGCACACAAAAACATACATACACACGTCACAGAGTGAAGTACTTCTAAACACCCACAGAATTTATTTTTCCTCTCCTCTTGTGCAGCTCTTTGACCGGCTGCCATGAGTCATGGCTGCCATGCAGAGGGCTCACCTTGCCACAGATGGGACAGGGTGACGGCTCCTTCCTGTACCTGGTCCCTTCTTCTCCATTGGCCTCCAGCTCCTCTCTCTTCATGTGCTTTGGTCCTGTCAAGATTTTTTTTGGAACAGATTTCTTGATCCAGTACAGTGCTTCTTAAGGAATTTCCCCTAGATTATTAATGATTAGACGCTGTTTTCCCATGAAACAAAATGAAGCCGTGTTGTAAAACTCACCCACGCCGTGCCTCCTGTGGTGCTCTTGCATCACGTCTTTGCGGTAAAACATCTTGTTGCAGATTTCGCAGGAGTAGAGCTTCTCGCCGTGCTTCTTCTTGTGCTTGGAGAGGTTACTGTTGGTGGAGAAGAAGCGCGAGCAGATGTCGCACTGGAACGTCTTGTCGTCTGGAGACAGAGACAGAGAGAGAGAGAGAGAGAGAGAGAGAGAGAGGAGGGCAACAATTAAATCGGAAGGAGGGGACCCTGGCAGAGATGTGATCAGAAACATCTTCCAAAGAAGAAAAACGAGAAGGTGAAAAATTCCTGAGAGAGTCTCTCCTACCTGTCCGACAGTTGTGGAACTTTAAGGCATTTTCCAGGCGGAAGGATTTCTCGCATGTGTTGCATTTATATTTGTACTCCTGGTCCGTCTGTTGGGAGCACATCGAAAGAAGACTCAGTGACTAGCAGGGTAACAAAAGCTCCTGAGCCACCAGCTGTGGAGTCTAACTCACCATGTTCTTGCTGTGCTTGTAAGAGATGTGCTGCTTCAGACTCTCCTTGCGGCTGAACAACTTGTCGCATTCGTCGCATTTGAACAGCTTATCACCTGGGGACAATGCACGAGAAGGGATCGCTTAATGCCACACATCCACTCATTCCCAATGTTAACTGTATTTGAAAACTGTGATCTCTGCGTACCGTGAGAGCGGATGTGTCTGTTGAGGTTGCTGCTGTTCTGGAAGACCTTGTTGCAGAGGGAGCAGCGGTACACCCTCTTGTGCTCTCTGGCTTTGTGTCTCTTCGGTGCGGCCCCCCCGTCCGGAGAGCTCAGCTGGCTTCTGCGCTCTGCTGCTGGCTCTGAGCTCGCCACCGAGGGCTTCACATCTGTACACATCAGGAACCCAATGTCAAAGGGAAATATAATAACAATAACAATACATATTGGCAGATATTGTCTTATTTTCCTTAAACATAAACACTTTTGTGAAGGACCTTAAATTTGGTCACTGTAAATACTATTTTACAATTGAACCGGAACCTTCTTTATAATTACAGTAAATATAAGACAGTCCATTTCACTAATATTACAATAAATAAAATATCTAAAAATCAAGAGTCAAGAGTACATACATCAAACAAAAGCCAAGCTATGTGAGACTGTACTTGGGCACAGCACTTTGAGCTAAATGCTAACTATGATAGGTATAATGTATAGCCAGTGGGTTATTTTGCAATAATGACCAGCACGCTGTATATTATCACACAGCTTCTTACGAAAGAAATCGATCATTTTACGGAAAAACATTGATTCCAAAATTATTTTAAAGGTTCAGCTCAAAGAATAGTCTGCTCGCTGTGTGCGGAGATAAGAACTGTTTCCATGGCGACGGTCTGTCATTAATAGGAGCAGTCTGCTATGAAAGAAATAACAGACACTAGAATGCAATGATTGATAAATGCAATTAAATGACCAGTAGGATTCATCCTCTGGGGAACACAAATGTACAAGATTGTATGAAGTAATTGTTGAGGTATTTCAATCTGGACAAAAGTGGTGGACTGACACATACTTCCCTAGAGCGAGGCCGCTAGCCAGCATGCTGCACCATCATAGACGTGCTCAGTTAGGTATTTGTAAAATTTCCCCAGAATGCCATCCGACAACCCCTGCAGAATGTACCTGAACCTGTCGCAACTTGATCACTTCAGAGTTGTGTGTTACTCATGTAAGAAGAAGGTGGTGTAGTTATAGCAATGGGCCTCATCAACAAGGCCCGGGACTCTTCTCTCCTCCCATAGACACCACTAGCTACATAAACATCTTCACATCTATCTGCCGATTCTTTTGTACTTTGTACTGTGAACCTTTGTAAAGTCATGGGACAATTTAGCACAAGGCTTCCATCTCTAAAAAAATGCATCGCGCTTCCATTATAATTCAGATAAATTGTACATATCTTTCTTATATTTTTAAGTATTTTTCTTCTATTAGATATTTATAATTTTTGTACACATTTTTATATTTCTCTTACTATGTTAATGTTATGCACTGATAACACTAAAGCACATTCCTTGTTTGTGAAAACACACTTATACGATAAATCTGATTCTGATAGCAAATGGTGTAAAATGGTGAGAGCTGTATTGCATTTGAAAAATGCAACCGCAGTGTAATAACTAAAGTATTTGAGATTCATTTCTAATTATATGTTGTTGAATGCCAGCACTAGTGAGCCTCAAAAGAAGCTTTTGCTCGATCATGAACCGAAACAAACGCTGATGTTTATAGATGACGTTCTAGATCCTTAACAACTGTTCATCTAAACATATCAAGCGCATTCTCAACAATTTTGCTCCTAAAACACCCACTTCTAAACCCTCGTGTGTTTAAGGCTGGGTTTTTTCCTCAATCACCTTTGCTTTTGCTTGCCGTAGCTCCGGGCCTGCGTCCCTTAGCTCTCCTCCCTCGGCCCTGCCCTCTCTTATGGACCGGTCGAGCTGGAGGGGGATCCCCCACATCCTCCTCCTCCTCATATGGGCCGACCAGACTCTCCTCCTCTCGGGGCAGGGGCGGGTCCACCGGAGGCTCCTCTGCTTTTGCCGCCTCATCCAGGTGACTCAGCATGTGGCCTGCGATCAAAAGAGGGAAGTAGGGGAATCAAAGCGTGTAACCATGACACAGCGTTTCTCTCAGCTTGGAGTTATGTTTTGAACTGTCAGACTTCCACCCCTGTTGAGTCACTGTCACTGTGGAGAGAAACAGCTGACCCTTACGTGACCCCAAACCTAGCTTCCCTCTCATTGAAACAGTTGCATTAACTGGAGGTGATGGATGTTTTGAACCATCTAACCTGCGTTGTTTTCTTCAACCACCAGGGGAACGTGAGCTCCAGTTTTGCCCAAGGTCTCCGTCACATCTGAGTAAAAAAAAAAAACACAACTCACGATGTTGCCATAACACGATTAAACAGCATCAGTGCTGCGATGTCATCTACCTGGAGTAGGTGCTGGTTGAAGTGGAGGCTTAAGCATGGGCTTCTCCATCTTCTTGGCATAGAAAGCTCCGTACCACACCCTCAGCTCCGTTCCAGGGAACACATCCTGGGAAACAAAAAGTAGGAAGCCAAAACGTTAGAAGACGCCAATCTCCTGTTAGAAATAAATTATTAAATGAATCCCTGAAATCTGAAAACCCACGATGCTCAGGTCTAGGATGGACATAGCACCTGTGAGGTGTTGAAGTACACGTCATCGTCCTGCTGGTAGGCAGTCAGATTCTGGTGTGTGTGGTCGGCGGCAGGTCGCACCAGCATCATCCAGTTGCAGTCTTCTTCACTGCTGGAGTCGAAACACACCACTACGGCATTGTTCTGGAAGATCTGCCCATCGGAGGATCAAGGGTTTAACAAGAGAGGAAGCTAAGATAACCACCACATCCATGCATTTATAATAAAGCAGAGCATCAAGTGTGTGTGTGTGTGCTCTACGTGTAAACTCCAGGATTCATCAGGCTGCACCTTTAGAGGGAACGCTCCTTCCTTCTCAAGGTGGGGGACCCTCTTGGCCTCAAAGGGCCCAAAGCGGGTCCTCTTGACCAGCCGGCGCAGCACAAACACCCCCTCCTGCCCGTCATCCACCTGTCTGATCTCTAGGCTGTTTGGTAAAGAAGACCTGATCCGGGACAAGAGCAACTTAGTATGATTGTTATGAAACGGCAATAACACAAAGAAAAGGCATTTATATTGTTTACTTCGTTATTCACCCAACATTATGTGATTACAATAACTGCATTATAGTTTTAGGGTCTTTTTAAAATAACGTGGATTTGCCTGAAGATCCGAATTTAGAATGCGTGGGAAGGAACTTCAAGTACCAGACAGTCGGCTTTGTGCAATGGGCTCTTTGCTCACACTATCTCTCTTCAAGGTCTGTAATATTAATAAAATGAGACATTTAAAAGACAATGTATTATCATTCTCCTATCAAGGAGGAGGAATGAGGTCAGGGTAAGTCTACTCATATTCTTTCTTTGGTGGAATATCTGCAAATGGACCTAAGTGAAATGGATGGATGGATTGTTTGATGCAGTCAGTGAGGTTCAGACTCTGTGTGAGTTGTCAGTCACTCACCTGGCCCGGCTGAGGACGAAGGAGTCCTCTACGGTCACCAGTGGTCCCAGCTCGGGACACTCTGAGTCATGGTACTGGCCACAGTCCTCACACCCTGAGACACACATCACACCTGTCAGCCCAGCCTGGAGTCACACACTGTCAGCAGCACAGTAAAGAGCTGGAGTCATACTCACAGATGAACTCATCTGGTGCCTGCTCAGCCATTATGCCAACCTACAAACAGGAGAAAATATCTGAATAATATATCATATTATTATTATTAGGAAACAATTTTTCAATAGCATGCTTAAAATGCACATTTCTATGAAGGATTGAGTCAAGAGTGTTGAACTTCACATTTAACCTGGGACACTTGAATGCATCACATGTGTGTTATGATAAACATGATCTATGTTTTGGGTATTATTAGTGATACAGTTGGCGTGTTAATCTATGCAGTCCGGGCAGGAGACGGGATCCAGGATTTGAGTCGTTCCCAAACGCTAGCCGGGTTTTAACTCCGATCTGAGCGGCCGGTCTTCAGTAAAATGTAACAAAGAACAGTCGGCATGGCGGATGGACCGGAGACGCGAACCGCCAAACCGGAGTCGATGCTCTTCAACGGCAGCCTGCCGGAGCTGGAGGCGGTGCAGAGAAACCCGGAGCGGACCGGACGGACCGGCTGCACCTCCACTACAGGACTGCGTCGCCATTTTCGGGGAACTCGACGTGTATTAAGAGGGAAACGCGTTACCTTTTCTGCAAAACACCCTTCATTTAGCGAATCCTGACTCCGGGTTCCAATCCGCTCCAGAAACGGCGCAGGACCGGAAACGAGCCGCGCCGAGTGCATTATGGGAAATGTAGGCGCGTCAGAGCTGAGACAAAGAGGTGCAATCAGGCATTAATTAGGGAATTAGAGGTTGTCCTGTAATTAAGTAAAGAAAGAAAGTCATGGAAACGCACTATAATGGCTACATGTTGTCTTAATTACCACAAAGTCTTATATATAATATATAATACCATGAAACAATAAAAAACTAATCAGTGAAATGTACTTTAGCTGATTCGTAGCACTTATTGCATTTGTATTAGTTGCTGCACTTACTGTATTCGTATTAGTTCACTGCACTTATTGAATTCGTATTTGTTTACTGCACTTATCCTATTCGTAGTAGTTTGTAGCACTTATTATATTCGTATTAGTTGTTGCACTTATTGTTTTCGTAGTAATTTGCCTCTGCACTATACTTTTGCTCTGGTTTATGCTTTAAGATGCTTGTTTAAGAAAGGAGATGCACTTATGACTTCTGGTGACTAGTAGTTCTCTTGAATACCTATGTTGAATACACTTCCTGTAAGTCGCTTTGGATAAAAGCGTCTGCTAAATGACTGTAATGTAATGTCATGTAATGTACTTTAAGCTACAAAATTAAAAGTTTTCATTATGCTGAATGTACCCTTTCATGGTGTTGTAGGAATATTACCACCGATGCATTAATGTGTGGGCAGGGTTGTTGCTGTAGCTGGTTGAGGCGGAGCACTGAACTACTTTACGAGGTGTTTCTGTCACTGTCCGTCTTTTGTGGTGTTTTGCATTAAAAAAAGTGTTTTGCATTAAAAAAATTACAAAATTACATTACATTACAGTCATTTAGCAGACGCTTTTATCCAAAGCGACTTACAGGAAGTGTATTCAACATAGGTATTCAAGAGAACTACTAGTCACCAGAAGTCATAAGTGCATCTCCTTTCTTAAACAAGCATCTTAAAGCATAAACCAGAGCAAAAGTATAGTGCAGAGGCAGATTACTACGAAAACAATAATTGCAACAGACTAATACGAATATAATAAGTGCTACAAACTACTACGAATAGGATAAGTGCAGTAAACTAATACGAATGCAATAAGTGCTACGAGGAAGGCTCAAAATTACGGTTTGTATCCTGAAATGAGAGTATAAATCGGAACAAAAGGTTGAATTAAGAATATTGTACATTTTTTTAATTTGCTTTAAAAACAGGTTAAATTATTCCTACTATAATTGTAGGCTACTTTTTATGTGAAAATATACCTCTGAGGACTTTCCAGATTAAAATGACATAATAACAGGGAGATTCCTTTTCACTGAAACACGCATCATGTGCTAAACATTGGGGAGGATCCCCTACAGCCTGGACATTCAAAGTGGCACCACATTCTCGGTTATTCAATCAATATTTATTGCTGAAAATGAAATAACTCGATATGTGTATTAGTTACAATCCCTGCAGGGAAATGACGGACGCTCTGCAAAAACCGCTATGTCAGTCGGCTTGTGTGCACAGAGCAGATGCCGATAAAAACAAACAAAAAAAACATCAGGAAGTTGTTTATTAATCACATGCAGCCCTACTGCTTACTGGATGCATGACAGTAGCCAATGCTTGCAGGCTGCAATAAGCTCTGTAGCTGGGCATGAGGAACTTGACCCCCCTCCTTTCTTCCTCAGAGTTTAAATAAAGAAAAGGAAAAAAATAACAGAATTTTCCTTAGCCCGAATCTGCGCTTTTATATGTTTTAAAACAGAACCCATGATGGTGAAAGAGAGGGATCATAGCTCTGTCATGTATTTTAATTTACTGGACACAAAAGACAACCCACACTGCATCTGCAGGACAGTGTCACGAACAGCAAATTGAGTTGTTTTTTTAATTCTCAGATAGTCTAATAATGCAAACGCTCAGTTAACGTGTTATGTGCATAGGCTTCTAGATGATGGTTCAGGAACATGGTGGTAACCTCGACTCTCCAACAGTTCAGTTGTGACGGCGGAGACGGCCTCAGGAACCAAGAGGACAAGTCCCTTCCCTGCAACGTCATCCTTAGACTAACTGTAAGGCAATCTGTTAGTTCTGTCCGTCACTGCCGCAGCCATTCTCTGAGCAGACCATTGAAGAGACAGTAGTTAACATGATGTACAGAAAATGTCTTCAACAAGCTGCTCGCAAAAAAGTACAATCATTAGCTGGATAAAAAAAAAAATTAGAAGCAGCCAAACTATTTGGTAGCTCCCAAAGGTGTTCGTTCACACGTTCTCGTGTTCATGTGTTCAAAGCTACATCTTTTAAAAAAACAATAAAACATCCGATAAAAGAATGGAGGATTTCATTTCGGATGGATTTTTCATTAGTACGTTATGCTGCGAGTATGGCCGAGTGTAACGTCACAGTCCCTGGATAAAAGGTTCTTTCTGGTTCCCTTTTGACACATTAACAACCCTGCTGATGACAGTAGTGTACAGGTGGACTCTTTTAGGAAGACAAAGAAGAAAAGTTGCATATCACTTGAAAACGCTCTCCTGTAGCTAAAGTTCCATGTAAACCTGTTACCTGTTCTGTAGCCGGTATTCCAATCATACACGACTGGTTCTGATGTCTTTGTTAAACACAAGGCTGACTTTTTTTTTTTTTTTTTTTTTTTGCGGATAGCTTTGTTTTACAGCTTTCATGCGCACATTACATCTGGCTGTTGTTCTGACCTTGTTCCACCTGGAATTAACCTTACAAGGATTTTTAAATGAGCCAATATAAATACCACATTTTCATATTATTAGTGTCGAAAAGTAATCGCGTTACTATCTCCCACTGACGTCAGTGAAAAGTTCATCTCCCTTTGTGAATGTGTTGCAAGAGCAGCTCCTGTCATTGCACTTTAAATAAAGATACTAAAGTTGTGCAAATCATACAAACACCACTCTTCTGTTCATCTTTGGTCCTGTTGGTCCACCGTAGGAAACGTATGGATTACAGCAGGGAGAGTTTACTCTTCGCCCTCAGTGTCGGTGAAGTAAAGAGTGACAGCCCACATCGGTCCCTTCTGTCCGTAAAAAAGGCCACATAAGCGCTTAAAAGATTTAAAAAAAATGTTGCATAAAATGAGATAAAATAACCATGCAAAACAATATCCTCTGAAATGCCGTTACTCCGAGACAGGAGGACCTTCATTCACACATGCACACGCCTGCTTTTGCTGGAATATCTGCCTCTTAAAAGGAAGCAGGAAACGGCTTAAAGAGGATATTATTTCCCATCTGCACAGCTTTCCCATTAACAATGCAGGAGCCGGCTGCAGGCTGCAGGCTGGGCGTTAGGGGGAGTAAGTCAGCCAGGAAGTTTGCCAGTGCAAGGTTGAGGTGGAGGTGGTGATGGTAGTAGTTGTTCGTAGGAGGGGCTGAGGGGGTCACGCACGTGGCTCCCCCATGGAGGTAGAGCCGTTGGCCTTGTTCTTATTCTTACTCCTGCGGTGCAGCATGCGGCTGAGCGTGGCTGTTCGGCTGGCCTGCTCCACTGCAGCCGGAGACTCCAGGTACACCAGGTCGTTGTGTGACTGGCTCATCCCCGGGTCCTTGCGCTGGTGACGCCGCCGGAAGAATAGCTTGGCACTCTTCTGGAGGAAGCTGCCTGTAGTTGGGAGGCAGAGGAAAAGCAATATTCATTGTGATAACTTCAGACAAGGACAATGTCAAGATGACACCACCAGAAAGAATCAAACAATACTCAATTGGCAGCAATTTAGAGACAGCTGAAGCGCAGTGGCACAGAATTTGTGTTAGATGGAAATTATGATAAAAATGGCTTGGATGCGACAGGTTGGACTGAAAATATTCAGTTTATTCCTCTTCGACTTCTTTCCTCTGTTAAAGAGCTGCTAACTATAACTAAACTGTACCAACAGAGAGCAGCCGCATAGTCAAACTTCACTGAAGCACATTTGATTGGATTTGATTTGATTAGTATATATTTGCTAATTTCTGTGGATTAGATTAGGTTGATATAAAACTATATTAACAACACTATGACAACTAATTAATTACAAAAGAAGAAAGTAACCTCCTTATCCTCCATGCAGAATACATTCCTACAGCTAAAGGCTGAACAATACCAAATATACCAGTTTTACTGTTACAAAAATTATAAAAAAAATAATAATTGGAAAGTTTCTGAGAATTTAAAAAAGGCAGCTATTGTTACCCAACCAATTCTATTAGTCATTGATAACTGAAGAGTACTAAATAACGTTTTAGTAACAACAGTGTTAATTTGTGCAAATTTAGCATGAATGAATGACACCTTTTGTTTTAGGTTTGCCTTCGTTTGTTTACATTATTGCAATCAGTTGATAAAACTCCATAATCGTATGCACTTTAGTCTGCTTTCATTTGCCGCCCTTTATTAGCGCACAGCAGACTGGAGTAGATCCTGAAATTAGCACAATTTCCTGAATTGGGAATTGATTTTGAATCGAGAGAGGGTTATGCATTAAATCTTGATATACCAAAAGATTCACACCCCTAGTGCCAAAGGTCTTAATATGCAATACATCATATTGCAAGTGAATATCGTTCAGCCCCACAACACTTAATCTAAATCTCTAACAGCAACTATATGATCTACTTTTATCTAGTGATTTTGCATGAACTGAAAATGAATGTGACATTACAGAAAAACTACGTTATCTACTATACTGCAGCAGATACTACACATACTAGAGCACGTAGGGTACTACAAGTAGCTCATAACTTACTCATCTGGACATAACGTGTGCTTAGCACTGCCTTCCTCTAAGGCGGCAGTGATGATAGTTCAAAAAGGAAAAGTTGAACAGTTGGAAAGAAAGAGAGAAAAGAACACAAAAACAGTCTGCATCACCGAGGAGCAACAGATAGACGTGAAAACAGTCACATGGACATTTATCAAGTTTTGCCACGGTTACTCATGACATCAGGAGGTAGCGAGTCCCTCTGTGACCTCTCACCTCTTCTTTTCTTGCAGCTTGCCTCGGACACACACATGGATAGCGAGCTGTTGTCCAGTTCCTCTCCGGTCTGGCTCTCCCAGTCCTCCGGAGGCCGGCCTATTCCGACGGGGCCCTCCTGGGGCTCAGACATGTCTGGAGGGCTACTGCTCCCTGTGGCGATCGCTGCGGTCACATCCTGAGTGGAGCTGGCCTCGGACATGGAGGCGTCCATCGCTGCGGCGTAGCCCGCCATCAGAGCTAGCTCGTCATCCTGAGACATGGGCGTCTGGGAAATAGAGCGTAATGACACGTTTAAAATCAGTTCCTGGTGAAGCGAGATTTACTTTGGTTTAATATTTGCATTGGTTTGTAGGGATTGACAAAACAATGCTGCAGAACTTGATGGCGTAACCACATCCACTACTCTACTTTACCTGACTTTCTTTAAAACATATGGATCGGATTATGGTCTATGAATATTAAGATCTGCTTCTTTCCTCTTTCATGATCCACAGATCGGGAACACAATAGCTAAAAAGTCGATGGAAACTGATTTCCTGAGCAGTAGAGACGGGCCAGACCTCGGCTCTATATTACCCTGTATACTAAATAAGTAAAACAGTCTCTGGTGCTGGAAGTCATCCTTACTTTGGCGATCCCAGAGATGATGATTGTACTCTTCTTCACCGGGGACTTGAGCTTCTGCTTGGCGGACTGGTGGAGCTGTCTGATGGCGGCCTCGGCCACCGGGTCGGTGCCGTTGAGCATCAGCAGCTCGGTGTCAGAGGAGGACAAGGCCTTGCTGACTGTAGCCCCCATCATGGACGCCTGCTCCGATACGCGCCGCTCCGACAGCTTGGACTTGATGGCCACAGCTTTCTGGGTAGGATCTGAGGGAGCACACAGTTAGCTTCATGGACTGCTTCATGGTATGATGAAAGTTGGGTATGATGAAAGTTAAAAAATAAATAGTTAAGTAAAAGTTATCTTCCATTCCTTTTTCATCTGAAGACTTATTTAGTATTTGAGCTGTTAGTATATTCAAGTTTTAGATTTGTCATACAAAAACTTCTAATTGCTCTATTTTCTGTTTGCATTGTTTTGGTTTCCGAGGTATTAGGATCGTGACTACACTGACATTGGGATAAAAAGACTCCTGCTATTCGCTCTGTGAGGCTGCACTTAGGCTAAATGCTAACAACAGCATGCTAACATGGTCCCAGTGACAGTCCCAGTGATGTTGAGAAGCAAATGTTTAGCAGGTATAATTTGTAAATTGGCATCCATAGAGCAATGCTACTAGCATGGCTAAAATAGGCTTGTGTTTTTAAAAAGACCTAGCAGGATCTTTCATAGGTTAAATGTGACTATTGATGAATTTAAAACTGCTTTGTTTTCTTGTAAACATAGATTCAATTAGCAGGTATTTGAACGGAAGCCCTGTGAGGCAAGTGAGGAAAAACAATTCTGGTGGTCCATTTTCTAGGTCTGTTTGGAATTGTCGTTTTTTAAGACATAAGGATCTTGGGTAGTGGTGCACTTTAGCCCCTTGTGGCCGAAAAGAGTATTAAGACAACAAAGATTTTGAAATATGATCTGTCTAGCTAGCAAAACTTTACTCGCAGATTATTAATTTTTTTTTCTGGAATTTTGAAAGATTATACTGGAAATGTTTTTCGTTACCTATTCTTAAGTCCTAAACCCAGGAGAGAAGAAAAACTTGCGATCAGGTTTGGATAAAAGAAAACTCACTTGCCTCTGAGGGCTTCTGTAGCTTTGCATTCAAATGCTATTATTGGTTAAATCAATATGACGAAAATTTTCTCAGCATCAACATATCCATGAGCCTCCCTGTACTGTTCCTTGTTTGTATATAAATCATAGAACATGCCTTTTCTGAATAAGAATCATGTCTGTCAGTGCTGTGTGGTCTCATAGTTTGCAGTGCTATACCTATGTTGAGTCCAAGAGGGGGGGGTCGACCCGGCTTGCTCTTCACCGCGGTGATGGTGGTGACCACCGTGCCACAGGGCATGACTGTACGGTCCATCTCCACCCTCCTGTTGGAGGCTGGGGTGGGAGGGTGCCAGGACCTCACCTCACTGGGCTCCAGGTAGGTAAACTGAAGGATACAATCCCCCCCACAGTTAATGTTTTAACTTTATTCAAAGGAAAAACCTCAGATAGAGTGAAAGAGCTCAAGTATATCTGTTGATATCAAGGCAAACATGTGTAACTATGTCCCCATGTTAGCTGGTATGATGGTCTTACATCAGTAGTTAGTGATCCAGTCACTACGTCTTTGGTCATGAGTGCAAATGTGTGCTGTCCTTTGGGCTGCTTCTTCACAAGATCAAAAGGCACCGACACCTGACCGAGTAATGAATCTGAAAACGAGAAACAGTCTGGTAGTGCAAATACATGTGACGAAATGAACACATCGTTAGATGAATAAACACAAGTTTCAAAAGGCAGCTGGTATTATTTGTTCCTTACTCTCTTGAGGTTGTCCATCATTCATTAACTGAATATTGAGCTCTTTTGATCTTCCGTTCAATTCACTGGCGAGATAGCAAAAACAAAAAACAAAAATCAGAGAAAGAAAGAAAATGCCATGGATAGCATGGAAATAACAAAAAGAAATTAAAAGACAGTGACTACTTGCAGAACAACTTACAAGATAAACGGCTGGTCCCAGGCAGGATTGGTTGTGTTCTTCAAAACGGAGGTGTTAAGTCTCTGTGGAGGATCGTCTAACTGCATTACACACAGAGGATTCATGCTGCCTACAAAGACAGCAGAAAAAAAAACCACAACATGTGATCAAAGAAATAGCTTCAAATTCATAGAAAAAGCTTTTGACAACTGATAACATTAAATGTGCTGCTGCGATCATAAACTTTGCTTTGGTCACTTCTTCCACTTCACTTAAATAGACAAATGAGAAGTCAGTGTAAGTTGTATATATGATGAATTATGCATAGTTTAGTGGAGATTCAAAGTACTGACTGAGAGCTCTTCCTCAGCACCAACCTAATATTATGGAGCACTTACACTGAACTGTATTAGCTACAAGTAAGGCTCCGATACTGTGAAAGCACTGTGTCTTAATGAATTCAACATCAGCAGAAGCCTTAAAGACAGTATATCTGCTACAGCTGCTCTACATATGGCTTCTAGGATAGCCTGCAGGAAGTCTCACAAGTGAAGCTAAGTATAACTGTACTTCACCCAGAGGACGGAAAACAGATAATGAAGTGTTGAAAGCTATGTCATGACTCTGCTGTGCATTATCAAGTGTTGGGGAATACTAAGAGGATGTCTGGAGTCCTGAAAACTGCTGACTCACAATTAGAGAGTGACTCGACTAAGACACTGTTGTTGTTGTTGTTGTGGATGATGTAAAGGTAGAAGGCTGGCCAATAATTTGAACGGTCTCTTGTGACTGAGAACATCTTGTCCTCTAGTGTCACAGCTGACAACACCTTGTTTTCACTCCGATAATAATCCTTGTGCAGGTCCATGCCACTAAACAGGGTGTAATGATACTAGTGTGAGTGTATTATTAATAAATTGTTCAGCTTTAAGGAGCAAATTACTACCTTTGTTAGCCAACGGACAAACCAGTCTCTGCCCTGTTATCCGGAGAGCTTTTGTACCACATGTTGCCAAAACAAACAAAGTCAAGGCAGAAACAGTCCTTAAAAAATGATAAACTCAATGTTGATTAGCTATAACTGAATGTGTGTTACTCCCAGATGTTTAAAAATAGTAGAATCAAATCCTGAAATAGAATAACGGAATTAATTCGGACTAGGACCCAAACCTTATCTGACAATTTTTAAAGGAATATTAAAATATTTAACTGATAAAATAAGTGAAGCTGGGAAATTTCCACACAAGCATAGCCGTTGCCTGTAACAGACAAACAGAACCAGCAGTCTATTAAAGAGACAGTTCAACCCAGAATCCCCAAAACATATTTTCCTCCTACCTATTGTGCTATTTATCAATCTAGAGTGTTTTGGTGTGAGTTGCCTGAGAATTGGAGATATCAGGCGTAGAGATGTCTGCATGCCTCTATACTTGATACTGCCAGCTCACCTAGCACCACTGAGCCAACTTAAACAGGCCCTATTATGCTATTTTCCGGCTGCATATTTTTATCTCAAGTTACAGTTACAACATGTTTACATGCGTTAATGCTCATATCCGCCTTGTTTTTCTCATCCTGGCTGTCCTGGAGCACATCTTCTCACCCTCTCTCTGAAATGCTCCGTTGTAGCACTTGCTCCGCCCTCCAGAAAGCAAAGTCTGCTCTGATTGGTCAGCTAGCCCGCTCTGTTGTGATTGGTCAACATTTCACATTTCAGAAAACTCTCCCTCCAGAGAATGACAAATGAACAATAGCTCACAGTGGGGTTCAAACCCGGGTCTCCTGGGTGACAGACTGCTGTCTTAAACACTACACCATGGTAGTCATGAACATTGGTTCTATCTTTTTCTTTTATGTTTGAGGGTGGGCCAAACTAGCCGGAGAGTTTTACATGACATTGTGACCTCATAAAGTTACAGAAATGAAGGAGAGAATTCAATGGAGCCGTTTCAGGCAGCTCAGGAGCAGTGATTCTGAGGGGGAGGGTAACTCCTTTTAGGCGTGGACTTCAGGTTTTACACTCTACAGACCTTTTACATGTACAAAAATATATATAACACACTAAAGAAGAGGGAAAAAGTGGAAAAGCCTATTAGGGCCACTTTAAGTTATCGCTCACAGGAGGACCTCATTAATGTTACATCCCGCTCTACCATGAGTGTAAACAGATTACATAAACCAGGGTTATGACTGTGATGCAGATGTGAGTAGACTGATGTTGGTTTATGAGCTCAGGACAGAATAAGGACACTAGCTACAGCTGTTCCATCTGAATTTGGGTAACTCTAAATTTCTAAAAAGACAAGCGTCCAACCTGCAGCATCCTCCTCCTGATTCAGTGTCACCCGTATGTTCTTCACCAGCAGCTTCCAGTCGTGGGCTCGGGGGGGTTTTGGGGGTGAAACCACTTGATTGCGCGCTCCCTTTTGGACAAACCATAGTAAAAAACATACAATGTTGATCTCCTGGCCACAATATTAACAGCAACAATGTACGCAAAGTACCACTTTCAAAGCTTTTCCTGTTCAATGCTCAATGCTATAAATGGATCGTTTGTATCATTAATCTCAGAGGCTACCTACAGTATGCTTATCGTACATGTGTCAGAATTAAACTAAAACATTTATGGGGAAAACAACTTCTTATAGCTTGTCTCAGCATCCCAGGTATTTTAATGTGCAGTGCATTTATAATATTGTGTGCAGGGAAAAACAACCGAGCTGAATGTACTCTTGGCCCTGATTTGCACAGGACTTGCATTATGATGTAGAATTCACATTAGAGGTTGTTTTAACTTAGAAAGAACAAACAATAATATACATGTTTTTAACCTATTACCACCCCAACCTTTTTTTAAAGGGGCATGGGTGGGTGACAGGGGATCTTTAGGGGGAGAAAGCAGGTCAGCAGTAGATGCCACATAGAAGTGGTCGACATCATCCTAAAGCTGGGAACCTGACGCTTAATTTGGGATGCAGCTCAGCACTTAGTCAAGTTGTTCTAGTCATAAATATCAATAAATTAATTCAAATAAAGAGTGTAAAAGGGCTTAGAACATTATGGTGGAAGTATATAATCCATCCCCATGCCCACTGATGGCTCAGAAGTTATTGTAGCAATTTTTGGATTTATACCGTTATTTACACAGATACCACATTCAGAACTTGAGGAGCATCATAGAAAAATCTATGCTGTGATATGGTATCTTAAACTTTTGCCATTTGGAGATTTCTGCAAGAATTGCATTTTCCGGCAATTGGATGGCTCTGAAGATGCTCAGTAACCCTGTTATTGTCCGTTTATGTAGGAAATCCATACATCCTCTGAATACTCTAGTTTATGGTTGTAAAGTTCTACAAGACTGTGATTATTCTAGAGGTCACAACATTGAGGTCAAGTTTTAAAAATGGTTTCACGACAATAAAATGGCTACTTTTGGATCAAACATCATCACACGTGAATACAATTTGGCTCATTGGATCTAAAAGAGTCCAGTCTTACCAACTTTATGCAATTCAAAGGTTTTTAGTGACACCATTATGCAATATATATATATATAATATTCAAATACACAATTTTTTCTCGGCCCGTCGGCTGGGCCCGATGGTGGGCTGTCGGACCGAAAACATGTTAAACACATGCACACACTAACAGCTGACAACTGATAACTTTTCAAACATTTCATGGTTACTTCTTTTTAAATTGGTAATTTGCGATATGAGGGAAAATTCAAAACATTTGGAAGAAAAAGGTAATATCAAGGGACCACTTTGGGTACTGCTGACTTGCTAGGCATTTGTCAAAATCTATAACACTAAATGTATGACACGTGATCAAATCAGAAACACATGACATCATGTGACTGCTGGGCAAAGAGCACACCAGTAAAAACATTTCTTTAATGTGTGTAAGCATAATAAACTTATTACACTACGTTATTACAGGCTTTAATTAGGCATGCAGTGACCACAATGACATGCTCCAATTATAAATCTTTTACATTTTTGTGGAGACACAGTGGCTTAGTAGGTTTAACATAATTGCAATAACGCTCGAGAAGCATCTGCATTGCATCAAAATAAATCTGATTAATTACCCTTAGAGACCTTGACATAAAAGTATAGATTTAAACTGCAATAATGTTTTCATGCCACTCGGGTGCTGAAACTCACTATAAAAGACAGAGAGCTTCGGATTAAGGTGATAATTCTCTGAATGTTCATAAATATGAGAAACCCCTCTCACGTTATTTTTGTCGTTTGTCTTTTTATACATTGTTGTAATAATGTAGACTAAAGTCTCTTTCAAGTCTATTTGAAGTACGGCAAACCATGACCTGGTATGACAAACTTGCACACACTTGTCCGCACGGCGTTTTTGTGTGGCAGCTCTCAACATGTAAAGCATCAGGTACGACTCCTTCGCTCACCTTGACCTCTGATGCCTGAGCAGGCCTGCAGCTCAGCAACACAGAGGGACGCGTCGCACACAACAGCTGCCTCAACTGCTCCCTTATGGCTGCTACACTGGAGGTGTTGGCATTGTTCTGACAAAGAGAGAGAGTATGAAATGTCCCACATATTAAAAGCATACTGACCGCATTGAACCAAAAAAATAACCTCCTTTGTATAGGTACATTTAAAAATACAATATAGACTTGTGACATTTCACATCTTGTAAATAATTTTTTTCAAACTCCCTAAAATTGAAAATGAAGTATAAATTACAGGCCGTTAATTTCAACATAAATTCAACAGTCAATTTCTTGTTCTTCTGGTGCAGTGAAACATCCATCCCTATGTTGATGTGCTGGACTTTGTTTTGGTAAATCAGCACTTATACAGGTGCAGGTACATATTACTGTAAAATTACCTGGGTGAAAGTGGGTGTCACCTGCAGCTCCCCTGTCTCCAGGTGAGACACTCCCCAGCTCACCTTGACCTCATCATCAGCTTCTTGCATTTGCAGGTCAAGCTGAGGAACACAGTGGAGAGAATCTTATAGCAAATCTGTGGTCATTTTTTAATGTAAATTACATAAACTTGTCATTTTCATGAAACATGTGGAACACAGTGAGGTTTAGATGTTGTTATTTTGATGTTGTAAAGTGGAAATATCCGGTTTTTGCTTTAACTTACCATTATAAAATAAATGCTGATTGCACAATGGAATGGCTATAGAAAAATGAAACTAGGTGCGTTTCGATTACTTCCCTATAAGCCTCACTTTCTATATGTTATTATGCAAGTGCGTCAACCATTGCACAACAAAAACAGGAAGAGGATAGCGCTTATGTTCTCCCCAGTAGCTATCGGTAGCTATGCCTAGCTACAGAAGAGTATCAATTGAAGTTCTTAGCAGTTACTATCCCCAGTAGTGGAACTGGCAGATGGTAGAACAAAATGCAGTGTGTCCTGTGCAGCGTTGCCAACTCTATTCCACTAAAAATAGCTAGCTCTAACTCCACAAGTGGCTAAAAGTCTGAGGAAAACGGAAAGTGATCAGGTTGTTTTTGCGTCAGTTTTAAACGCTGTCCTATCACTATACCTGCTAAAAGAGCCTTAGATTGTAACCACTGCACCAGTTTTCCTCACATCATGCATTCATTTGTTGACTAACTTCAATGGTAACAAGCAATGTTATGCTGACTAAATCTGAAGACACTTTGTCGTATCTTGAATACATTGTTTTGTGAATGTATTCTAAAGCTGCAATCTCTGGATTCATTTTTAAATACATGAACATTTATTTCATTTTCCTTGTTTTATGAAACTGTATTCTTTCTCTTAAAATCAGGTCCTGTATACTAAATCATTATGATATATACCTTGAAAATTACTTGACAATCATTTTTCAATCTCAAAAATAACCCTGATGCCATGGCCGACACCATATTCTCCACAACAAACAATATGCAACGCCTCTCTAGCCCAACAAACAGGAAGAAGGTTAAGATGAGGAGGTCAGCGATGTGAACATCAACACCTTGCTCAAGAGAGAGAGAAAGTGAAAGAAGAAGAGAGTAAAAATAGGGACCGAAAACAGACGGGGGCCATCCTGCCCCAGCATGCCTGGATTCCAGTGGACGACTGAACAACAGCCTCTGTGATGCCAAACAAAGGCCTCATCAGACAGCAATGAGAATGCTTTGATGGATCCAGCAGAATAATATCACAGGCTGCATTGATAAGCACCGGATCAGTTCATGCGAACAGCTTTGTGTGGAAGGCCATGTTAGCATAATAATAAAACTCCAACCACATGAGCTGAAGAATTGAAATAGTTTGCAGAGAAGCAGCTTATTAAAGACATAATACAACCATTACATTTGTTTCATATCACCTAGAGAGAATTCAAATTATACAACAGATATGTAATTGTGGTGTTACTGCATTGGGACAACACATGTCACATGTGTGTCCCTCATCACATGCGACAGGTCATGTGGTGCAATAGTGTGTTAAAAGACAAAGTACACTCAGCAGCACACCACAGTGCACTGGGTGTTTTTATTGTGTCCATGTAAAGTAAATGCCCTGGGGCTTCTGGTCCACACATCCCAGCACTCATAACATGACGAGCCAAGACCATTCTAGCATGGATGCCAGGTCAAAAGCTCACAACTGTTCCAGTGGATGGGTGGAGACATTTGAAAAGGGGCTCTCTGACTTTTCCAGACTAAGCGCAAACAATTAGAGTGAAAAGGATACAAGAGGCTTCCTTTATGTTCCTGCCACAACAACATATCCACAACCAAAACAAAACCGCCCCCACTCTAATCCCGACTTCGGCTTTGGAGTCTCTCATTCACTCACAGGTCGTATTTATGCCACAATGAGTTCAGCGGGGGAGACAAAGCACCTTATTGGTTTAAAAATAGCCTTAATACAATTGGGTTAGCTTGTATAGCCGCTTATATGCATACTTTGGTGAAGATTTAACACTGACACTAAGAACAGGATCAAGGCTTACCACGGCTTAATGTACACAACCCGCTACACATTACCTTTGACTCGCTTCATTAGAATACTGCAATATTTTACTGATACAATGAGTCCAGTCAAGTTTGGGCATGATAAATAAATTGCTGCATTTTCCAGGTAAGAACAGGGCAGTCATTTGTGTCATACCTCCATCAATCCTGTACAGGCCCCTGACGAATATTAATGTGGACAAAGTGGGCCAGCCGCACTGGAAAACGGGCTTGACAGTGAGTTTAATGAGGTCTTCGGGACGTTTGCCAAGCACAGAAAGATATCTCAACCATTTCATCTAAGACTCCTGGCAGCAGTGAGCCAGTGCTGGGCTGCACATCACGTTCAATAAAATCACCCATTAAACTGAACCACAGTGACTTCCAAAGGATGGAAGTCTGTTTTCAGACAGTCTTAAAGGGATATGCACATAAAAAAACAATATGAGTAATGTTTACTTTCACTACACTTGCCACTTTAATAGATGCCTGAGGACAGACTAAAGAGCATTTACCTGCAGCTCCAGCGGAGCTATACAGGCGGTGTATTTACAAGGTTCTGCTGTAGCCGTGGCTGTCGATGATACACCGAGAGAGAACTGAAGCTTCTCCCCGACCACACTGCAGCGGGCGGCCTGTTGGGAAGACAAATTGAGGCATTAGTGTAATGTAAATATACTGAGAACGCCGGAGCTCAAGCCGTGACAGCATTTGCATGTGACTCACATGTAGTTAAGATAAGATAAGATAAGATAATCCTTTATTAGTCCCGCAGCGGGGAAATTTGCATGAAAAGCAATAGCATGAAAAGCAATGCAAATAGAGAGGGAAACCAGAATGTGTACTAAACTGGAAGGTGCTTTCTGTCGTGATTTCAGTTGGACTGATCTAGAGGCTAAACATCTGCCTTAGAAGAAGTCCATGCCAAACTGTGAAAAAGGAAGAACATCTGTATTCGCTTTCAAATAAATGCATTGTTAGTAGAATCAATAAATCACTTTCACTGCAATGGAATGCATCTGGAACAGAGTAAATTAAACAGAATCATAAGTGTCCTCTTACTTGAAACACGTCTATTCATTGCATTTGTTCTGACTACAGTGGAGGGTGGGTGTGTTTGTGTCCTGTTGGGTATTAGATCACCGTGAGGGGAAACCTAAGCATAGTGCTTTCCTGTCTACCTGCTCCTTTTCGCTGCTGAGCTTGACAGCTATGTAAGCTTCTTAGAGCTCTCTCTCTCACACACACACACACACACACACACACACACACACACACACACACACACACACACACACACACACACACACACACACACACACACACACACACACACACACACACACACACACACACACACACACACACACACACACACACACACAGTGTGGGCAAAAAAATAAGCCTCTGTTCATTAAACTCCCCGCATTCAACAACAGAGCACCTGGTATTTTGCTCCACATCGTGATCGTCACAAAGAAAGGGCTGAGTTTGCATCGGGATATGTGCAAAGCCAACCGTGGCCGGCAACACAGCAAGCAATTTGTCCCTATTTGACCTCTCTCAAAAAATAAAAGCCCTCCGGTGGCAGTTTGTTCTACACACAGTCTGCTGTACATAAATCTGTAGGACTGATAAAAAAGATGCATCATACCAGCATATTTGTAAGCAGAAGCGTTCGTTCATAGAGTCCTGTAATTTCTTTAATGTGCATGTTGACGCGTGAAAATCAACAAATCGAAAAGAATGGGGGACACGTCGGTACAAAAGTTGGCCAAGTTGATGACTCAGTGCCTATCCATTGCAGGCTAAAATGTAGCACTGGTCGAGAGTAGCTCCCTCTCCACTGAATAAGAGAAAGGGAGATTGATTTGAAGGGCAGCTTTTGTCAATAAAGTACATAGAGAGGAAATTAGAAATCTATACGTGTTGGCTGCTGCTGCTATAACCCTAATGAATGCTGAAGCTGCCATGAAAAAAGAAATATGTTATCTTGCCAGTAGTTGGCAGGAGGAAGAGGAGGACACTGCATCTGCACTAAACAAAAGTATGATTGATCCAGATATCGCCCAGAAAAAAGACCCTCTGCATTACTAAAATACTTTATGATCAGTATACCTTGTTCCTGGCAGACTTCTGAAAGCTGGACACTTGGCTGACCATGAGCTCGGATGCTTCAAGATCATCCTCGTCAAATGTCAAAAGAACCGGACTCTGATGGGGAAGAGGACGGAAACATTAATTCAACAAATGTCCATTACGCAACTCACATAGCAGGAAAATGAAGCTGTTGGCTAGTAAATGGTGATCTTGGCTGTAATGCATCATTAGTCATTGCATGTGTTCTGACTTGAACAAATACCCAGTAACAGAGTTGTTGCACTTACAAATCAGTTCACTGCAATGGATTTCACTGCACTTATCCTATTCGTAGTAGTTTGTAGCACTTATTAATCGTATTAGTCTGTTGCAATTATTTCAGTAATCTGCCTCTGCACTATACTTTTGCTCTGGTTTATGCTTTGACATGCTTGTTTAAGAAAGGAGATGCAATGACTTCTGGTGACTAGAGTTCTCTTGAATACCTTGTTGGTACACTTCCTGTGTCGTTTAATGTGCTAAATGACTGTAATGTAATGTAATGTAATGTAATGAACAAATACCCAGTAATAGAAAGAAAACTCTAATGGATCAGGGGTGGGGCAATAAAGTAATTCACACTGCTTGGTGTACAGTAAAAAAAGAGTAGAGTGTTTCTGGTTGTGTCTAATGTTAAAGGACGGGGTGAGATTTGATTAAAGTGGCTGGGGTCTAGCTAGAGAGCAAAGTCACATTCTATGACAACATGCACTTGTATTGGAGTCACCTGTATGCCACAGAGCAGAGTGAGAGGTCATGAGACTTACCCCACTCTTCCTCGATTGCTCATTCAAAGCCCTGCACCAAGCCCTTCTCCACTGGCTTTTCCAGCTTCCCAGTGACAGCGCCCATCCCAGCAGAGCCGCGGCTTCCTCCTTCGCCGCATTGTCCTCGGCTGCTGTCCTCTCATCCCCGACACCCTTCTGTTGGAAATACTGCAGGAAATACAGCAGCAGAGTGACCAGAGATGCGAAGAAAAGTGTGACCATGCACAGCCACTGCGGATCCTCCAAACCCAAATATGAACCGGAACTTTCAAAGTCGGACATTATTTGCAGATGAGAAGGATGATCACAGCTTAACACGCCTCCTCTGAGAAATATCCCGGCAACCTCATAGTCAGTGTTTGATCAAGGGGAGGCTCAATGGAAGCCCACAGCTGGTAGCAGCACAGATCTCAACCCCCAGAACAGATTATGCTTATTGTGGTCCATGTTGCAGTACTCTATAGTAGCTCTCACAAGCAATACAGGTGTCACATATAGACTGTTAAAGAGCTGGAGGTAGTATTCAAGGACTGTCCTCTCCTCCTCTCACTGAATGTTAGCTTAGTGAGCTAATCTTCGCCGCGGTTAGCTTAACTCGCTATGGAGCCGCCAAAGTTTTTCCCAAACGTGAATTATATCCACAGTCCTGCGGTTTAGCTCCACCTAACGACACCCAGACGTTGAAGCAGAGTCCCGGGTAAACATCCTGAAAGAGAAGGCTGCATTTGTCGCTGCTGGACTCGCTCCCGGCTCCAGACAGACTGTACAAAGTTGCTCGTCTCTAAACGGATATGTGGCACAGACTGTAAGTCCCACAATGCACCGCGGCACTTTGCGAGTTTGTTTTTGCCTGGTGGTTTCGCGAAAACTCAACGTGTCACCCAACTGAGGCCATCGGTGTTTATCAAGTATGTCGTGTGCTGTCAAGTATCAAGGTGCTTTTGTGAGTAGATAAAGGAAGTCCCATTAAAAAGACGCAGTTGAGGGGAAAGCGACGACTCCATAAACAGCCTGTTTATAGCCTGTGTACGGCAAGTCGCGAAGTCTACGGCAAGTCGCGAAGTCCAGCAGCCTGCTGGACTTCGCGACTTGCCGTAGATCCCCGCTGTCATCATTACCGCATCTTCCTGCCTCGTTTGTGGCAAACACCTAACGCTAGCCAGCTAGCTAGCTTTTGTTTCACATGTGCTCAGGTTGCACTCGTTTGATGTGGAGGTAGGTTAGCCTTTTGTGAAACTAAATAATACTATCGTGTTTTTAATAAACTGCATTACGCTGTGAGGGTTAGGCCCCGCCCACCCGAAGAGGTAAACAAAGTATATCGTCACCTAAAGTGATCGAGCTGTTACACGGCGGCCATCGTCACCCAGCTCAAACTGTCGCCTGTAAATGGAAATAACAACCATTTCGCTATGAATTGCCGCTCAGAGGTTCTTGAAGTGACGGTGGAGGCCAGGCAGGTGGAAGAAGCTATGCTGGCTTTGCTGCATACCATTTTACTGCATCGCAGCTCTGGTAAATTTCACTACAAAAAGGAGGGCACCTACTCCATTGGCACCGTGGGAACGCTTGATTTCGACTGCGACTTCATCGATTTCACGTTTGTCAGGGTGTCCTCGGAGGAGCTGGACAGAGTGATCAGAAAAGCTGTGTCTGAATTCAAGGTATTTGGTGGTTTCAACGTGTGATTGTTGACTGTAATACTGCTGCAGGCCTATCATCTGACGGTTTTATGAAATGCTTTGGTTACAGGATGCGTTGAGCAACTCTGGCAGTGATGGCATGGGGCAAATCTCCCTGGAGTTTTACCAGAAGAAGAAGTCTCGCTGGCCCTTTTCTGACGAGTGCATCCCCTGGGAAGTGTGGAGCATCAAGGTCAACGTTGTCAACCTGGCCAACGAGCAGGAGAGACAGATCTGCAGGGAGAAAGTGGGCGAGAAGCTGGGCGAGAAGGTGATCAACGTTGTTGAGGTCATAAACCGCCACGAGTACCTACCAAAGATGCCCACCCAGTCAGAAGTGGACAATGTTTTCGACACCAGTCTCAAAGATGTTCAGCCGTACCTTTACAAAATCACATACCAGATCACAGACTCTCTGGGCACCTCTGTGAGCACGACAATGAGGAGGCTGATTAAAGACACTCTGGCTCTGTGAGGATGCTCCAAGACAGAGAGCAGAAAGATCTGGGCGATTCTATCCATGACTGTTTTTTATAGTGATAGCCTGACAACTCTTCTTTTTTTTTTTATGTTCAGAAACACAATTTGACAGCTGTACTGTCAGTGTAAGCACCTAATCAGTAACTTAGTTTGTTGTCTCTGCTGTGGTTTTGGTATTGCTTGTACCTAAGAATCTTGATAATGTAATGTTGATTAAAAAGATACTTTGTTTTTGCAAGCTAGCTCAAATTATCTTCACCTTTTTACTGCCTAGGAATGTAACTTTAACACAGTAGCAAATAACACTATATATCAGTTAAATTCTTTCATAAATTTTGTTTAGATCTGTAAATTATTGTTGGTCTTTGACAATAAATGTTCATTGTAACTGGTGGTACTCATAGTCAACAATCATAGCTCTTTTATACAGCGATCAATTCTTTAAACCTACCCAGCCTTTGAGATGATAACAACTGCTGGCGAAGATTGTTTTTTTTGCAAGTTTGCGAGCACATTTCCTCATCTATGTGAAAACTTCCTCTTTGCACACGGTTTCATGGAGAGTTTGACCTTACACATGGGTAGGACAGGATTTCCAGTTTGCCATTTTTCCACATTAAAGCAAACACCTCCCTAGTTCACTCCCGAGTTTTCCAGCCAAAAAATGTTCACTGTGGCCGACAGCTTGAAAAACATCCCCCTTGATCAGGGTTGTCTGCCAACTGGATACTGTGTGTCCGTTTTCACTTAATTTAGTCAGTTAAAGAGGACATATCTCAGTTCCAGGTCCATCCCTGTATTCTGGGTTTCTACTAGAACATGTTTACATGTTTTAATTTAAAAAAAACAAAAAAACACATTTCTTATACTGTTCGTCTGAATATAGCTGTATTCACCCTCTGTCAGAAACACTCCGTTTTAATGCCTGTCTCTATAAGCCCCCTTATGAAAAAGAAGAGTCCGTTCCAATTGGCTTGCAAGAAAAATATGTAGCAATATTGTGCACTTTTGCAAAGGTTATCAGCCCACAGAAAACTGACTGGGTCCTATTATTTCACAGTATGTGGGTTGGTAGGCACTCCAAATACCAACGTGTATTTGCACAGGTACTGAAAAAGTGAGTCTTTAATATGTCCCCATTTATCGGCATCAAACAAGCTCACTGAGGGTTATGGAAAGTCCTACAAATGTAGTTTAATGTTTTTTGATTAAGCTTTATATGAGCTAAGAAGAATGGTTAGTGAAAAAATTGAACACTACAAATGGTTGTATATATACTCCATTGTTACTCTTTATTACAGAAATTAAGCACAAAAACTGTAGAAAAACCTAAACACAAAACAGCTGCAAGTTTCCAAAAGCAACAATAATGCAACCAATGCTGATACAAATATTCATTATTGCAGTGAGAGCACAGGAATACTAAAAAGATAAAACTTTTGTTTACTAACAAAATTGGTACAAAATCGAGGATACAAACACTTCCATGTACACAATTCTAATCATTTCTGTGAAAGTTTCAGAAAGTCTTTTATCACAAGAAATTAAGAGCACTATTATCAATACAGAAGTTCTCAGAAGAATTAAACATCACAATGCAGATCGCGTATCAGAGGAAAACAAATTCCTATAGTTTGTGTGGAGCACTCTTTGAATGCAACATCTCCCAAATTGTAGCAATCGTAATCATTTATGATGAAGGTCTAATCCATCTAGCCAAAGCATAACTATATACTTGTACAAGAATACAATTGTGAAACAACTGGAATACAATCAACACAACCTTTAATAATAAATCTTGAGGGAGCAGGAACACTTTCTCACCATTCATAGAATAAAAGATTTGCCTCCTCACGCTTCCCTCTTCTTGAAAAGCCTGAGTCATAAATCATCTGAAACTCTGTTGTGCTTTCGTGAAAAATAATATCGACAAAATATTTTTCAATATTGCATAAGGCCATTAAAGCACTGTAAAGCTAGGTTAATTACCACATAGGTGTTGCACTAGGGTGGTGGACTTTAGTGATTCAGAAAATGTGACAATGTCTAATATATAACAAATTATATAATTTTCAGTTCATTTCTTTTACTTGAGTATAACCATGAATTGCATTACCCTACTGCAGTGTGCTTTTTAAACATTCTTCTTAAAGTTTGAATGTTATCTTGTAATTATTATACTGTCAAATAACTCATTATTTTTTACAATTTCCCCCTTTTTATATTTATTACTACTAAGCTGGTCTGAGCACCTTTTACAAATGAGCTTTTCAGCAACATTTAGAATGATTCATAGCCATTAACCTGTGGAGAAAAAAACACAACTTTCTCAAATCTTATGATTGCACTCATTCATTTGTGTTTTCATTCATTTAAAAAAAATATTTCTCCAGGCTAGTAGTTAGGAATACAAATAAAAGAACTGCATGGCGACTTTACGCAATGAATCAAGGCTGCATCCTGAAATGCCAGGCCTAAAACTAAAAGGTGTCTGAGGTGCGTTTAATGTACAGTTTTTACTATACTGATGGCGTTTTTCAATTAGCCCATTACACGAAATCATGTAAAAAAAACTCAATTGGAGACAATTAATACAGAGGAATGCTCAGTATGTAGAAAACAAAACTAATGGACCTATTTATCATTTATACTTAGGCAGCCTAAAAAAAACCTCAGATAGTGAACGGACCCTAGCTAACATTTTGGACAATGCTCCCCCCCCCCCCAACAGAATCAAACTGTTAAACAAAGTGCATACTAAAAGTCATTGTTGAGGCCACCGACATTATCTTAAGGGATGTCGCTTACGCCAAGAGATAGATCTGATAGAAGGGTCAAAAAGCAAAACTCGAATTCAACTGCAACCTCCACAAATTTTAAAGCACTTTTTCCACACTCTGAGAGAACAATGTACACAGTTGCCACTGTAAACGTGGAACAGCTGGTGCAACTCTGTACCTTGTTTCCTCAAAAACACCTAGACAGATAAATACAAGTAAACAACCAAAGGAGGTTTAAAATAGATAAATGCTTATAGCTCAATTTGAAAGGAAAATAAACCAGTTATAATCATCTCATCTCACAGAGAACTCTAGCACTTGATTGCACATTCACATTTACACCTCTAATGAACATGGCCACTTCATATATATATATATATATATATATGACATTTGAGGCAAGCAAACAAGCTATACATTCAGAGTCTTCCTTTTGTAGGCTGAGGTGTGTTCATTCTAATATGAAGTATTGTCCCAAGAGAAAATCCACCACCACTACTTGTCTGATGCTTACACGTGGCTGTGACTCTGCTCGTGGCTCCAGAGACTAAAGGCCGTCTTGAAGGTCCTGTGACAGAGTTTACACATGTACTGCCTCTTGAACGTCAGGGCCGAGAGAGACGGCGCGTGGTAGAAGAGGGTGTCTGATTCCTGAGGGCCCCCTGCGTTCTCCATGCTGTTTGACCTTGACAGAGGGCTGCTGGCTTGCAGTTCTAGCTCGGGCCTCTTCATGTTGCTTGCTGACGAGCCGCAGGGCTCCGGGCTGCTGGACTCCTCGGCCATTACTGCGACCACTGGCGCCGTCTGGGCGGACTTGAGCACGGAGGCCTGTGGGGAGGGACGATCGGTGCTTTGAGGGGTCGCGGGCGGGGAGGGGGACAGAGACGACGGGTCTCTGTCAATCTCTTTGGCTCCAGGCTCGTTAGCGGTTGACATGTGGGACTGGAAGTGGCTCCAAAGGCGGAAGTTGGTCCTGAAGGCTTTGTTGCAGATGTGACAGATGAATGGTTTGATGTGACATAGCAGCTCCTGGTGTCGCTCCAGGTCTTTGCGAGAGCTGAAGAGGTTTCCGCACTTCTCGCACGGCCACACACCGGGTTCCTCGGGGCCCGCTTGGACAGTCTCTGAGTTCTCCATCTCGCTCACAGCCTCCTCTAACGGCTCTTCTTTCACCACCAGCCTGCCGTGGTGGACCATGCTCAGGTCCTCAGGCACATAAGACGAGGAGTCTTCTGAATCGTACATGGGCAGACCCGAGGAGTCGCTGTAAGTGATGACCTCCCTTGAGCTCCCTTGAGGCTCGTCACAGTAATGCTCCTCCCCAAGCATTTCAGGCGCCTCTTCGTTGTTCTCTTGCTGCCTCAGGTGAATCTGGTCTTTAACTGTCATCATGTTGTGGTTGTGGACCTCCACCTGGTGGCGCCATATGCTGAAGGACGACTTGAAGGTCCGCATGCACTCAAGGCACGTCAGTTTCTTGTACTTACAATGAGCCTCGTGGTCCGTCTTGACCGTCGGACTAGAGAAGCGGAGGCCGCAGTAAGGGCACACGGTTGCGTGTCGACAGCCCCTCTCGTGGTCGCCCTGCTCGAAGAGTGAAGACAGCTTCATATGACAGAGTCTGCAGGAGTAAAGGCCAGCCTCCGTGTTCTTCTGTTGAATGTTCTCATCCTGGTCCTGGTAGAGGAAGCTCTCGCTCTCCACCTCCTCGTCAGGCTTTTCAGCAGGATGTGTTCTTAAGTGCTGTCTGTACTGAGACTGGAACACGAATACTTTCCCACAGTAAGGACATATGAAGCTGGGCCTTGATCTCTTCTTAGCGAGTGCAGGAGATTGCAGACCCTGCTTATTCCTCTTCAACTTCCAAAGCAAGGCCTTCTTTATTTCCCGCTCTCGAACTATATCTATCAGCTTTTTCTGAAATTTCTCATCCAGCACAGAGGAGCTGGAGGACGATGCTGGGTTTTGTACTACACCATGCTGAGTCTGGCAGTGAGTCCACACTTTGAAGTTGGTATGGAAGCGCTTGTGGCAGATGTCGCAAGCATACGGCTTTTCGGGGTTGTGATACATATTTACATGGCGGTGCAGTCCAGCGCTGGACCTGAAAACCTTCAAACAGTTCCAGCATTTGAAAATCTTGTTCTGGGGCGGCTCCCCAAGGTTATCATTGGAGTCGCTGCCGGCACTCTGAGGTACTGTTTCTGACACTTCTTCATCAAGTGAGAGGGTATGTTCCTTAAATATTTTGTTCTTTTTGAATGGGTACCTTCTGTTGTCCGGCCTGTCCTTCCTTTTCCCAAAGGGATTGAAGTCGGACCGGGAATCTTGCTCGTAATTTGTTTGCAAGTCTCTAAGATTGACCGGCAACGCATCTCCAACTGTGATTCGAATAATGTCCATGGGGTCAGCGAGTGGACTGCTGGGCTCAGCTTTCACACTGTACTCTCTTTCTACCTGAGTATTTTCATCATACCTGCTGGGGTACTTTGACCTGAGAACCAGGGGAGATGTTCTTTTTGAATCGCCATTGTGAGCGGATGTTTCTGGCCCGGATGCTTTTGATGCCATTTTGACGACAGACTGTTCGCGGTTTTGCAGCTCCTTGAGCTCCAGCGTGGGCGAGAACACCGGAACAGGGCTGTCCATGGACAACGATCTTCGGAGTAGGCTTTTTATGAGCGGTCCGCTCCTGTCAATGGTCTGGCTTGGCTCAGTGGCCTGACCCCGGAAGGGCACTTTGGTGTGATAGTGGGGCTGCAGCCCCTCATCCTCCTCTTTGGTGTCCTGGTCAGTGCCAGACTGCAGCCTGGAGTGCTGCACTTCCGCATCACTGAAAGACACCGATGATGTCAGCTGGGGCCGAACGGATGTGATGTGCGATGAGTTCCCTTTCAATATGGAGGTGTAGGGATAGGTGGGCTTCCTCTCTGCAGCTTCACTCTGCTCCAATGATTTCCTGCTGACGGATTCAGAGTTTCTGAGAGATTCATACGAGTTGTGTTCCGATGGAGGCAGAGCAGGCTCTCGAGCAGAGTGGGGAGAAGAAGACAATCTCTCTGATGCTTTTCTCTGATAACTCGAGCGAGAAGGGTGGGTTGTGTCGTTCCGGACCCGACACACAATGACGCTCCTTGTCTGGACGTCGTTCTCGTCACCCTCTGAGAACGAAAGCCTTTTCCTGGACACGCAGTAGGATGCGTGGGGCCTTGTCGACGCGATGTTGGTGAGGAAAGGGATTCCAAGGCTGTAGCCCAGCTCTTGAATGGCTGCCAGGCTGCCTTTGTCCACAAACAGGGAGGAGGAGTAGATGTAATTCAGAACTATCTCGAAGGCGTCCGGCTCACAGAAGTCCAGGTTCACAACTCTCAGCGACTCTGCGTCCGTCCGTGTGAACAGGGTCTGGAAATACTCACTGGTGGCAGCCAGAACACTCTTATGGGCCTGGTACCTCTGGTCTGCCACAACCAGGACTACGTCACACATCTGGCCCCGCAGGCGCTGCTCATTCAGAACCCCCAACACTGAGAGGGCATGGGAGGTGTTGCTGTAATGCACTAGGCTCTCCATGGCTGAAAGAAAACGAGAGGATTGTGTATAAAAAAGCAGGAATGTAAACACAAGAGGAATGTTAATACTAAAAGGTAATCATTACGTGTGGAGACGGACATGAACCGGCACATGCACACACAACATAAGCCAACTGGAGATCAGGTACGGTTCCTATTGGCCTCTCATTAACGTGTCTATTGGCTTTTGTCAAAGGAGCCACAACACCATCAGTGTCAGAGATACAAACTCTGCGAATTTGAAATTGTATTATCCCAGTAATATCCCAGCCTTCAATTATAGTTTATTCAGCTCAACATGTGTCAATTATGCTAACATGTAAATAGCCTTTAAGTTAATGATTGGTTAACTATAATATCAAACAAATATAAGTGTCTATAATATTCAAAACAATCTAAATAGATATGCATCTAAATCAGCTTTTTAAAAATCCATTACAGTGTTAAAATGCTTTGCAGTCAAGTCAGCTTGATTCTACTGTATGTTTTGATAATTCATTAAAAAGTAAAAAGTAAAAGACATATCACTCTTCTAATAGAACAACATTGTCACTTCATTACAGAAATCTTATTTTTTTTATCTTGATGTATTAAGGCCAGATGATTAACATTTAAGCAATAATTTGACATCTTACTATAACCAAGTACAATTGAAAGACATCAGCTGCCACCTGATGGTAAATAGAGGCAACAAAAAGCCTTGAAATGATTTTATAAATTAAATAAATAAAAAATAATTTATTTGGACAGATTTCTTTATTTATGATAACTTCAGTTTAGACATGACTGGGCAGTGTTAACTAAGCTTCTTTGTTGATAAGTGTATGGTCTATGTGAAAATAACACTTTAAGGCACAGTAAGGACACTAAGGATAATGTGTCATCACTGGGATTTAAAACTCCAGCACTTAGTCGACTAATTGAACTACAAAAAAAAAAGACAGGCAGCTGCCCTTATAATTGAATAAGCATTTAAGCCATTTTTCAAGCAAACATTACAAATATGATCTGGTTCCAAACAATCATTTGTGGGTATTATTTGCTTCTCTCCATTTTATACAGATCAAGCAATTGAGTAATACAATAATCAGTAGATTAATTGATAATGAACATTAGCTCTGGTTGTAGGAACAGTGTGAACAAAGGCTGTCTTTTGTTGACCCTATTTTTCTTACTGGTTGTTTGTGATGATCACTAGAGTTATACACAAGGACATACAGAGTAAGAGTAATAAGTTTATGCAAAGGCATGATTATCTTATCTTATCTTATAGGCATGCCATCATGTTAAGAGTCAATAGGTATGGACATGCAGCTCTGTAAAGTCACCCTCAGTGACACAGACAAATGCAGGAAGCTTAACAAGTTGGCCTTTAAAATAAAATATTTAATATAAAGGCTTAGGCTAAAGCCTTTTAAAAGCACAATTTTCTGAGGAAGACCCTGCACTGGTGACCAGCTATACATAAAGTAGACATTGAGCATACTGCTGTTACCCTGCAGTATGCACTAAATTGACAGTTTATGAGGTAAACAGTGTAGGTTTGGTTTCAGCAGTGTGTGTGTGTGTGTGTGTGTGTGTGTGTGTGTGTGTGTGTGTGTGTGTGTGTGTGTGTGTGTGTAACCTGTATTTTAAGTTACAGGTACAGTTAAAATAATCTAGCACATTTTCCATATCATTTTTTATCTAAAATATAAAATAATGTTAACCGTTGCTAAATTTTGAAGGCAGTAAGCCAACTTAAAATCTGCCTATTTAATTTTTTTTGTTTCCTTGATAGAATATATACATTTTGTATTGGCATCTTCACAACAAAGAAACCCTCTACTGCCCTTATTTTGGATCTATGTTTTATTCCATCACTTTACATTTTTTTAGGAGAATAGCAACTTTGAATAAAAACGTTGTTAACATAACATAATGTTTACTTGAAAAACATGTCGTTATGCAGTTATTCCCTTCAGGCTGTAGACCTATCAACCTCCACCATCAAGTAAGGGCCGCCTGTATGTAGCCTGAGACGCAAAAACAAATATGCACTATGGAGATTTTAACAAATATGCACTATGGAGATTTTAACAAATATGCACTATGGTGATTTCTTGGTTATAAAGTTAACCCAAAATAAGAAAGCCAGGGGGGGGTTAAAAGAATATGAGATGGAAAAGCGAGGGTACATGCACCCCGCATCCTCAGCAAAGATTGCACCCTTGGAAGTATGCCTTACTAAATACACCAGTTCTGCAATAAATCATACTGCACATAATGTAGGTTTTAATACGTTTTTGTTGGAGCTGATATAGAGCTTTATGGTCTCATTTGAAGCAGTCGTGTCAGGTGATGTTAGGACCTTCATGGAGGTAGGGCTACTGAAAGAGGCTGCATTAGTTTTAACTAAGTATATTTATCAAACTGGCAACTGATTGTAATTACATTATCCAGTTATAAGACACAAATTCGTTCAATTTTGTTGGAATCGTTCATATGAACACATGTCAATCACCATCTGACATTTGTTGTGCAACAGGTTTTAAAGAACATTACATTACATTACATTAGTCATTTAGCAGACGCTTTTATCCAAAGCGACTTACAGGAAGTGTATTCAACATAGGTATTCAAGAGAACTACTAGTCACCAGAAGTCATAAGTGCATCTCCTTTCTTAAACAAGCATCTTAAAGCATAAACCAGAGCAAAAGTATAGTGCAGAGGCAAATTACTACGAAAACAATAATTGCAACAGACTAATACGAATATAATAAGTGAGAAGAATGTCAGAACAGCAGAATCAACAGAATCTGCATCAGACACTAACCCTTTTTTAAGCAGGCTTGGTACAGTTTAAGATCAATTTTAAGAAAGCAAAAAACAATATACTTAGTCTATCCTAGCAGAATCAAGTAGTTCAGTATCCCTCCAGAAGCCAAATACACAATACAAACATTATGTGAGAGGCCTATTTAAGGTGCATTGGCTTTTTACTTTATGAAAACGAAAACAATTGCGTCTTCACCTGCAAACAAGTGATATCCTGCTGCCCATCTTTAGGCGCAGGCTGAAAACTCACCTCTTCAAGAAGTACTACCCGGAGCCTTCCTCGTAGCACTTATTGCACTCGTATTAGTTGTTGCACTTACTGTATTCGTATCAGTTCGCTGCACTTATTGAATTTGTATTTGTTTACTGCACTTATCCTATTCGTAGTAGTTTGTAGCACTTATTATATTCGTATTAGTCTGTTGCAATTATTGTTTTCGTAGTAATTTGCCTCTGCACTATACTTTTGCTCTGGTTTATGCTTTAAGATGCTTGTTTAAGAAAGGAGATGCACTTATGACTTCTGGTGACTAGTAGTTCTCTTGAATACCTATGTTGAATACACTTCCTGTAAGTCGCTTTGGATAAAAGCGTCTGCTAAATGACTGTAATGTAATGTAATGTAATGTAAACCTTTTTACTTGAATAAAACCTTTGAATACAACTATTGACTTACTCCATTAAAGGTTAATGCATTTCTTTTGAAATATATTTCAACTTAGTTTTTACTTTTTATATGGAGTAAATGATTGTACTTAACATTTTAACATTTTAACTAACTGTACTTTTGCTCTGGTTTATGCTTTAAGATGCTTGTTTAAGAAAGGAGATGCACTTATGACTTCTGGTGACTAGTAGTTCTCTTGAATACCTATGTTGAATACACTTATTGGATAAAAGCGTCTGCTAAATGACTGTAATGTAATGTAATGTAATGTAATGTAATATCCATATTTGTTTGTTTCTTCGGGGGTTTTATTTTGAAAATGGTGACCGGAAGTCATGTCACTGATGTTGACGCTTTCTAAAATAGGCTCATGGGCACTGGGCAGAAGCTTTTCATTCATTCACCAGAAGCTAGTGACCATTTAAGTTGCCTCTCCATCAGAACGTGTAGTCCACATTAAGAGAACAACACCGACTGTCTCAGATTCTTGGGAGCTTTAGATCAGAACATGAGACGTGGCTCAATGTCTCATGACAGAACTTCTCCAACTGAGACGCCACTTTCAGTTCAGTTCAGTCACGAGTTAAATGTCGTAAGAACCGTTTCGCTTTAACGGTTTCATGAGGATGGAGGGAGGAGTTGATCTGAACGCGTTTCAATGGACTCCACCGCGGCAAACCCCGGAATGAAAACACAGCCGAGGAGCTGTGAGAGAGGAGGGGGGGTGAAGTGAACTTACCGTACCCCCGATGCTTTGTTAGTTTATTCAAAACAAAACGCTTCAACGTAGGTATTCAAGACGTAACGTCAGTTGTGGGCTGCAGAATATGCAGAATATGTCAGCTTTTACAGCAACGAACCCCCTTTCGAGTTACGTCAGGGAGGAAAAGGAAGAAGAAAAAAACAAAAACAGCTTCTCCTTTAACAGCACTATGTCCGCTATGTCCTCCTCTGTCTGCACTTACCCTGCCCCGTCGTCAATGTGGCCCTTTCTCCTCCGCACAGCCGCGACTTTACTCAGTGTTGTGTAGATTTCTGCGCGCTGGTCGTGATTCCATCCATCTTGAATTTGACGTCATCCCACTCCAGGGATGAGGTCATCGCAAAGAACGCTCGTCACGTGTACTGCGCTCTGATAGGCCGGGAAAGGGACCCGGGGGGGCGGGGCCAGCGGAAGGCGTGACGCGGAAGCTGATTTAAAGGGACAGGTGTTATTTTTCGTGTTAGCTCTGTCAGTTGTTCTGCTTCTTGCCACGTTTTTTATTTTGGCCAAAGATTTATCACCTTGTTGTTATTGACAGTGCAATATTATATTCCTTTATTGATCCCCATGGGGGAAATTCAAGTGTTGCAGCAGCTCAACTACACAGACACAGACAATAAATACACATACTATACAACTACACAGACAATAAATACACATACTATACAACTACACAGACAATAAATACACATACTATACAACTACACAGACAATAAATACACATACTATACAACTACACAGACAATAAATACACATACTATACAACTACACAGACAATAAATACACATACTATACAACTACACAGACAATAAATACACATACTATACAACTACACAGACAATAAATACACATACTATACAACTACACAGACAATAAATACACATACTATACAACTACACAGACAATAAATACACATACTATACAACTACACAGACAATAAATCACATATATACAACATTACACATTCACAACTAAATACACATACTATACAACCACCACAGACAATAAATACACATACTATACAACTACACAGACAATAAATACACATACTATACAAGTGTCTTGCCCAGACACATCGACTACGAAGCCATACTATACAACTACACAGAGAAATCCACTAATACAGACAATAAATACACATACTATACAACTACACAGACAATAAATACACATACTATACAACTACACACAGACAATAAATACACATACTATACAACAAAATAAAGAATAGAACTGCTCTGTCATTATTTTTTAAGTATTTCAATTAATTATAGTAAGTTCTCTATTTAACTTGATGTTAAATCACATGCTTTACAGTAAACTGGCCAAGAGTGGAGACTGGTGGTAGTTAATCTATTTATTTTTAAGCTTACTGTTTAACACATGAGTGTATATATTCCAAATAACCAGAGCCCACGTTTTGAGATTTTAGCAAAAAATACATACATTTAATAAAATTGTAATTATACATTAATAAAAATATATATATATATGATATTATTATTTTTTTAATTTATTTTTAAAATTAATTACTCATATATATATATATATATATATATATATATATATATATATATATATATATATATATATGTATCCACCAACAGAAGAGACTGTCTTTTGTAAGTTTAAACTGTGAAAGATAGATGTAATATGCTTTCCCCCTAACCCCAATGAAACCAATTAGTTTTGTGATTGAATGGAAGTCACTACAGAGTAGCAGTAGGTTTGTGTCATTACTGGCATCCAGTGGGGACTTGTTGCTATATTTATTTGGCCTACAGGCCTGTTCCCGGAAAGCCACAGTGCCATGACCCAATCAGGTGTGGCACTGATTGGTGAAACACGTGCGATACGGACTAAAACCATGTTCCATTGAGCTTGTGATTTTAATTTTGTGATGTAGCTGTGTGTAGTGACCTTAGTTGACTCAGCCTGGATCCCCAACCTCCCTGTATCCACATGCTCCACTGCGTCAGCATGTAACATTATCACTTAATGACCAATGGAAGTTTAATCAGGCACAGTTCCACACCTCATTAAATTGAAGAGTGCAATTACATCAATCACCACATTTAGAAGAAAGAATGAAACAGAAATATGCATGAAACGATTTAAAAGAATACAGAAGATCTGTAGAATTTTCTTTCATCAAAAGTGGAATGTATATTCACATTCATAAAGTCAAAGTGACAGAATGTTGTCTTTTTTTAGAGCATATCTTTGGCAGCCTGAAGCATCCCACTGTTCCTTCATATATAACGAGAAAGAAGACATGTGGGAACATGGCAGGAAAGTTCTCACTCCTTCTCACTTGACATTAATGGCTGACAAAGGCTGTTGGTGCCAGCAGCATAGCAAGCACTGCCATGGTTACCTGTGTTGAAACCAAGTCACTAGGGACTCTTACTCCTCCCATCCCTCATCTCTCTTCCCGGCATCATAAACATGTTTACTGACACCACCAAAGAATGAGTAAACTGACAACTTATCTTTTATAAATGATAAAAGCAAGGCCTGAGCTCCCCTTGTGTATATCATGCGACCCAAAGGCTTTTCTCTTGACTCAATATCTTGTCATGCTGCCACACGTGATGGCAATGCAAGGTATCAAATTGTCTGAATGTTGTTTTATTCTTGCAAAAACTGATGTAATTTTACCAACCTTGGAAAATGTGACTCCAACGTGTTCATAAATGCGATACCTACCTGCTGTCCGTGGTGATTTTGTGGTCCATCAGGAATTGATGGTGGTGGGAGCGGGGGTGGGGGGAGGAGAAAGACAGAGCCACTGAGGATTTAGTCTTTGAGTACGCCCTGAACAGTGAGTAAGCATCATCTCAAAGAGGAGCATGCACGCACAATGCGGTCATTAGATGTATGGTTGGGATTTTGATCTGTGGAAAATGAGTTGGATGCTCTCCGTCTGGGTGGCCACTGCCCTGCTGGCTCTCTGTAAGGGACAAGACACTGTGCATGAAGGTAGGCCTCCACGCAGATGACAGAACTTATTGCTTTGCCTGCTTTCCTTTGTTTTCTGTTTTTTTTAAATAATGTTTAATGTCATAGAGAAAGTAAAAATCAAGCAGCATTGTAAATTACTAATTCAAAATGTCATTATGCTACCATGGCAACCAACAGTTGAATTGACAAGATATATTTTGGTCTAGGAAATAGCCTGTCTGCGTCTGGCTACCATCTATGTGTTCACAATGTGACAAGGAATGTGAGTTTCCTGGTGATGCACCCGGTCCCCTACATCGTGACAAAGCCTTGCGGTGGCTGGATCCTCTGGAAGACATGTACGGTCACACTTTACAGGATGACCCATCAGACTGACCACAAGACAGTGATGGAGCAGGTGACAGGATGCTGCAGCGGCTATGAACAAGTCGGCCGTTACTGCGCCCGGCGTGAGTGTACTGCACATCACATGTATCCATCATCTGAGATTACAGAAGAGCACAAATTGCTCTGCGTCTTTGTGCAAGTGTTTATAAAATGGGATGATATTACATAGCTTGGCAGGCCGGAGACAGACAAGTTATCGGCGTGACCTTTCAGAGTGTGGTGCTGTGTGCAAGACACCAGATGGGAGCATAGAAAATATCTTGCTGCTAATATATGGCCTGTAATGTGTTATTTCCTTTTGAACGAAGCTGTAAACAGGAGTGACGAGTTCACTGCCAAGCCAGGATCCTGTCCAACCGCAGATGGATTGTGTCCCAGAACTGAGGAGTGCGAGTGGGACATGGACTGCCCAGGCTGGCAGAAATGCTGCCACCGATCGGGCCGATTTCTCTGCATTGATCCTGCAAGTTAGTTGAGCTGATTGTTTAAAAAATATATGTTTAAAGTAAGCAAGTATGCTTTTAAGTGTTCTCTATTAACAGGTGATTTCCCCCAAACGTTGAAAAAGTCACTGCCCTGCAGATAGTTACAGACAGTTCATCAGAGGTGAATGTTGTTTGTCATGGTGAAAGCACTACAACATTTGTTGTGCAACGGTGGCTACAAGTTGCAATTACAGGATAACTGTATAGCTCATGCTTAAATGTAGTCTTAACAGTAGCGCAAATATAGTGGAGTTGTAAAATCGGTGTCCTGACTACACAGCAATAACAACCATCACTTGCGCAAATAAACACAAGGGTGCATTTTATTTCTCATGATTCCAAGTTTTCATTGCTTATACAAGGAACGTGCTTTTATTTAAAAAGTCCCATGGTCTAACTTAACAGAACCTCAAGTCTATTTAGAAAGGTGTCTTGGTTCGTTAAGTGGTGTTGAGTCAAGGAGAGGGTCCATTGGATTACTTTAACAAAGCTTGGGAACACCTTGCTTTTTAAAAAAACGTCCCCTGCCCAATCATTTTTACACGGCCCCTATACATCCTAGGTGCTAAGTGTTAAAAAACATCTTGGTTGTACTGACGCTTTTAACTTAATTTTTTCAGGCTCAGCAAACTATTCTGAGAATGGAGGATACCGATTTAATGCAACCGTGACAGTAAAGACAGATTACGAGCAACTGATTTCCAGTGAAAGAGGACTTCTGAATCACACACGATTGCTACAAGCAATGGTAACTGCTAATACTAATACTGCTTATAATACAGCTATTATACTTCTGCTGCTTATATGATATATGACTAAGCTGCCAAAACATAGAACATATATCAAAGCTTCCTCATGTCTGTTTTTGATTTTCCTTTAAAAAAGAAAAGAAAAATGACACTCATTTTTTGTGTATCTCTATCACTAATAGGTGACTGGAGCTCTGAAGTCTGATGTTTCCGTTTATTACCTCAGCTCACAGCCCGTGCATCCCTACAGAACTGCCACCTCGCTGCTGATTGAGTGCAACCTTGCTCTTTCACTGCACAATGCCACGTCAAAGCTGCACCATCTCCTCAAACACATACAGGAGGTGACATCTGTAAGCGTGGAAGGTGAGGAGACACGGTTGGTCTGTGCAGCAGCAGCATAAAAATCTCTCTGAAGCTGCTCTTGGCTTCTTTTTTTTCTTTTTCTTTTCTTTCGTTGTTTATAGAAATGACGTTCTTGTACAGTTTAAGAATGATTCATATTGCAGAGAACACGGCGTTCAGGAAAGAATGACTCAGTCGCACCACAGTTTCCTTCTCCCACTGCTTCTGTTTGAGTGACAGTCATCTGTGGGATGTTTCCTGCAACAGCGGAAAAATAACACCAGAGCGAGCGCAGACACACATACAAGCATGCACGCAAACACACACAGAGATATTAATCATGAATCAGTCATACTTTTACATTTGCACAAGACACAGTAACAAGCGTGTCATACAATTAAACACACACCAAGTCACCTTCCAAATGTTCTTTAAATTAATTTCCTCTCAACACAAATTTAATTAATCACTTTATGCCAGCATGATAATGTACTTGCACCTCTGAAATACTTAGCCTTAAAATCAAAGATACAAGACGACTCAGGGATCAAGTCGAGCTGTATGTCTCATCCCATCTTGTAATTCAACAGCATAAACATGTACCTGTAACCTCCTCATATGACTGTATTTCTTGTTGCAGATGTGGATGAGTGTGACCAGCCTGCTCTCCAACAGTGCTCCCCTCATGCAGACTGTAACAACACAGTGGGCTCCTACCATTGTTCATGCCACCAGGGATTTATTAATCTTGACCCCAGGAACCCTGGAGCCCATTGTACAGGTATGTGAGTGAGTGAGTGTGTGCATGCATGTGGGATTCTCAACACCACCAAATTGACTTGCGTGTTTTTGTACCTCAGAAAACCTAACCGTTTATTATATACAATTACTTTGATACCACGTCCAGGGCATGAACATGATGGTAAACATCTTATAAAATAGAAATGTAGGTGAACTTTCTGTTTAAAGATAGAGAAGGAAAGAGTGAGCTGGAATGATACAAGCTTCTTTGTGGGTAACTTATGTTTAGGTGAGCCTTTCGCTTCACGCTCTTATTAGGGTGACGTCATATGGAAATGCCGTCTCGCTTAAAGGTGAAATTCAGGAAACAAGGCTTGAAACACAGCGGAGGAAAGTTCATCACCCACACTGACAACTGTGTACAAAAAAACACAAGACATGCTTCATTAAACACAAACATAGAATTCTTGTGGTAGGGTAGAATTATCAGACAATGCAAGTCTTGTCTTGGGGAACAAACCAAGGCCTTGAAATGAAGTAGAGGCCTCAACATGTGCCAAAGTAGTTCCTCAACGCTGCTAGAACCATGAAGTTGGGGTTAGATTTAATGTGAAGACATTATGTCAAGACAACAAACCTAACCTGGAGGCTGGTTTCTTAGCAGGGTCTGAAGAGTGAAGCCAAAGCAGAAGGTCCATCGGGGCGCGACTCCTCTGGTTGTAAACAAGTCTATGAGAAAATTACTCTACTTCTCACTTAATTTATTGCCACAGTAAACATTGTAAACATGAGTTTATGGTCTTAGTCGCTTGTTTCAAGTTATCTTTAATACAGCATATTCATTTATAAAATGATGGTCCCAATTATGTGTAAAATAGACTATAAAGCAAGATATGCTCTAGGGCGGGGCTACCTTGTGATTGACAGGTCGCTAAATTTGTTTTCTTCTTGTAGCTTTAACCCTTTCGCAGTGTATTTCTAGTTCATCAAAATGAATTGTAGCCATTTTGGTCGTCTAAAAATGTCCTGTTCAACGTTCAGTTGTATTTAGCCCCAACTTCTGGTGTCACTTCTGGCTGCAAAAAATCAAGATGGTGACGGCCAAAATGCCAAACTCCAGGCTTCAAAACCGTAGTCGAGAGAATAATGGGTGACGTCACCTTAAATGAGTTCACCTTTTATATACAGTCTACGGTATTTATTTATTTCCTTTTATAGCACTGTGATGTCAGCCATGCTAAACAAACTCTTCTGAGTTTCTCAACAACATTCTTCTGTGACACATTCATATTTTGCATCAGAAGCTTTGATTTCAACAACTCACTTTCTTTCTTCCCAGCTGACGTCGGGGCGACGACCACCACAGAGCTCCCTCTTACCTCCCTTACGCCCAGGAACACAGCGTACACCCCAGCCTTCAACAGCACCCAAGAAGACCCTCTGAGCACAAGCTCAACTGTAGAGCCGCCTCTGCCGACAACCACATGCTGTACGAAACATTTACATTTCTTAAGGCTTAATTAGCTACTGTTTTGTCCAAATAGAAAATTGTCGCTTTTTGAGAGGAAATAACTAAATGTCTAGAGACAGGATCAAATTATGTCTCGAGACATTTAGTTAAATGAGTTGTATGTCCATGTTTAACATCTTTTAATCCAATAATTCTCTAGCTGATGTAGATACATTTCTAGGAATTGTTTGACATTTTGGAGAATATTTGGAAATGAGCATAATTGCCCATTGAATGAATGATAACCCCCCTCTATCACCACCTTCCAGCGCCTCCCAGCATCACCAGCGTGTGGTCGGCTAATGTCACCGGAACCTCCTTCCGCATCTACTGGTCGAGCCAGTTTCAGACGAACCAGACATACCAGTTTGTTCTGAGGAACAGGTCAGAGGTCGTCCAGGATTTCATGACCAACCAGACCATGGTGGAGGTTAGGGACATGAAGCCTGGGATGCTCTACAATGTCACTGTCACGCCGTCTTCCTGCGGACGCCAAGGAGTCGCCCTTGGTATATCGGCCAAGACTGGTAAGCCCTCACAACTAAGATTGCAACCACTGATTACTATAACAGGCAGTGATACAGTAACCAAAGCGACAACATTGCCCTTGATGACTAATATGTGATGAAGATAGGAGAAGACATTTTTAACCATTTGGCCCAGGGCAGTTAAGAGGGCTGACATTTAATTGAAAAAAATGTGTCTACCAGGTTAGTCTTTTCTTTGTAGATGCTCAAACTCTCGACGCCACAGCCCGACTCACCAACATCCAGTTCACTTCTGATCTGCACAACACCAGCAGCCAGGCCTACGAAAACCTCACTGAGAGCATCAGAAAGGAGGTAGGTGTGTCAGTTCACCGACTTATTGTACAGTGGCGGAATGTGATCTTTGTTGTATTGTTCCATCTGCCTATCCGTCACTATTCTGACCGCGGGGTTGTCGGCTTTTTTCCGCCAACAGATCTACCAGTCTCTGTCTCCAGAGATGAAGGCCATGGTGGATTCCGGCCAGGTGAGAATCGAGATCAAAAGCTTTTCCCCGGGGAGTGTGGTGGTCAACTTCACCATCGTCTTCGCCCCCAGTCAAAACCAAGACATCGGTAATGTGTCCACAGCTCTGCTGCACTCCCTGATGAACAGCACCAAATACACTGTGGATGGAAACAACACAAGCACAAATGGTATATCTCTTTATATTCTCCTTTCTAACCATGGTTTCATGAAACCAGGGCTGGTAGGTAAAAATATAGGAAGTGCTCATCAGCCTGGGATAACAGTTTAATAATATCTTCTGACCATTACCAGGGCCTAAAAGACAACATATATTGTATCAAAAGGCAATGTAGGTATTTGAAAAATCAAAGTGTCAGACAAACTAAAATGTAATGCATTTTCTCGCCTGGTCTGGTTATTAGGTAGAATGAATGTGTAAGCCAGGAACCTACAGAACAATACTACAACAACAACATAAACCTGACTTACTGAGCCAAATATCTTTTGCTTTGTGCAGATTTCGATGAATGTGCTTCAGGAGAAAATGACTGTTCCCAGTGGGCTACATGTACAAACACCTGGGCCTCCTACACATGTGTTTGCCTGGATGGATTTACTGACAACAACCCAGAAAGACCTGGGCGAGCCTGTCAAGGTACAGTCTCACAGTGTGGTAGTGGGAAAGACTTGTGTAACACGGATTACATGCACTAAATAACCTGACTGTTTTGTCTTGTGCAGAAATCACAACAACCACCACTGCCCCAACAACCAACATTACTGCCAATGCATTCACCCCTACTGCCCCAACAACCAGCATGACTGCCCCAACAACAAACATTACTGCCCCTGAAATCAACCCTACTGCCCTAATAACCAACATTACTACCAATGCATCCACCCCTACTGCTCCAACAACCAACTTTATTGCCTCAACAACAAACATTACTACCAATGCATCCACCCCTACTGCTCCAACAACCAACTTTACTGCCCCAACAACAAACATTACTACCAATGCATCCACCCCTACTGCTCCAGCAACCAACTTTACTGCCCCAACAACAAACATTACTACCAATGCATTCACCCCTACTGCTCCAGCAACCAACTTTACTGCCCCAACAACAAACATTACTACCAATGCATCCACCCCTACTGCTCCAGCAACCAACTTTACTGCCCCAACAACAAACATTACTACCAATGCATCCACCCCTACTGCTCCAGCAACCAACTTTACTGCCCCAACAACAAACATTACTACCAATGCATCCACCCCTACTGCTCCAACAACCAACTTTACTGCCCCAACAACAAACATTACTACCAATGCATTCACCCCTACCGCGCCAGCAACCAATATGACTGCTCCAACAACCAACAATAGTGCCCCTGAAATCACCCCTACTGCTCCAACAACCAACATGATTGCCGCAACAACAAACAATACTTCCCCTGAAATCACACCAACTGCCCCAACAACCAATAATACTGCCCCAACAACCAACAATACTGCCACTGTAATCACCCCTACAACTCCAACAACCAACATAACTGCCCCTGCAAATACAACTACTACTCCCATAACATCTACTGCCCAAACAACCACAACTATAACCACAGCCACAGCTACTGCAATGATATCCATGACTTCTAACCCTACAACCCCCGTTGCCAGCATCACTCCCACCATAACAGCTCCTACAACTACAACTGCCCCCAATGACACTATGCTGGGGGCCATCTCAGTCCAGTGCAGGGTTGGTGCCATCACTGTAACAATTGCCAAGGATTTTCTTCTGAGGAACAAGATCAGGGAGCACACTCTATACTTGGGCTTGCCGGAATGTGCCATCAATGGAGGCAACGCCAGCCATGCCCAGCTGACTGTGGCCTGGAATGAGTGTGGTACCAGTCTTGTGCATGTGAGTTTTGTAAAAGTGATGTGTTTGGGAAGCTTTTGTGTGCAATAACTCTGTAAATACCTCACACTGCTAGCAACTTCTGTTGTTTTAGAATGAAACCTACTACACGGCATCTGTAACCCTGTTCAACAACATGGATATGTCAGACAGCGGAGAAGAGGAGGTACCCAGAATACGGCTGGAGGCTCCCATCATGTGTACATACATGAAGAGCATCCTCATCTCTGCTGACTTCGGCTCCATGGGGTACCAACATGCTGTCTTTATTACTTAGCATACTTTATGCATTTTTCTGAACAGCCTCAGAGCATCTGAAACAGTTTTTATTTGTTCTCTTGCCAAGAGTTAGATGAGCAGATTGATACCACTCTTTACATCTGTACAGTAAATATGTAACTGAAATGATTTTATTACATTTGTCACTAATTCTGACAATGTCACATTATTATTATTGTGATGATGTTGTTATTATTATTACAGCTATTGTCATTATTATTATTATTATTATTATTATTAATGAGTGTTATTATATAAATGAGTGTTATTATTGTTATTATAATATTATTTGTATTATTTTTGTAATGAATGCATCTTATTTTTTTGTTCATATTTATTCATTTATTTTTTGGTTATCACCGCTTCCCACAATAATAATTTGCATTATCATATACTGTATATTTATTTGTTTGTATATTTAAGTCATTTTTTCTTTCAATTGTTTTTGTTATTTTTACAATGTTAAACGCACATGTTTATTATTTTGTAATTTAAGTTATCTTTAATGTTATATTCTATGCCCTTTTATTTATTTAATTTCATATTGTCATTTCTATCATTTCACATAGCTCACATACAAACACACACACACACACACCCACAAACACACCGACATCACTCCAATCTCCCATACACTGACTACATGATTTTAGCTGGCCTGTTTTCACTGTTCTTGTCGTCCTCTTTTTTGCAATAAAATGAATAAATAAAACATATGTAACTGGAGCAAGCAGACGGCTAGCTTAGCTTTGCTTAAAGATTGGGAATAGGGGAAAACAGCTAGCCTTGCTCTGTTCGAAGGAAGCAAATTTCTGCAATCAGCATTGCTAAAGCTCACTAAGTAATCAGTAGCTCACCAGTGACATCCTGGAGTCCCGTTCAACAACAACTTTTAATTTTTACACTTGGAGTTTTGCTCAGTCTAAACAATGATATAACATTTTAATTAGTGAGCCTTAGAGTTGCTGGTAAAAATATTTTTGTTGTGTGTTTCTGTTTTATTTATGGCTATATATATATATATATATATATATATATATATATATTATTATTTTTTTTTTTTCTCACCCAACTCCAGGTATGACATGATCAAAGATTTCATCACAGGCTCGGGGACGTTCCAGGTGACCGTGCAGCTAATGAACGGTACAATACCTCTACCCAGCAACCACAGCCTATCCTCTGGCGATGCTGTGGTGGTGGAGGTCAGCCTCAGCATCAACACCTCCTTAGAGCAGATCAAAGTAATCATCAACAAATGTTGGGCCACTCCAACCCAAAACCCTGAAGATGCCTCCAGCCTCACCTTCCTGGAGAACAGGTCTGCTTCTTCCTACAGCACTTCCACTATTTCCATTGCTGTTATACTTTTAGTCGACTTATTTGTGTAATTCTTCCCTCACATTAATCACAGCTATTACTTATCATTTACTATAAATATTACTGGTTCTGTTACTTCAGGGTCTCAACCTTGGACATTTAGGCCTATATATTAATATATCCAGGTAATGGGATAAAAGTCTCAGCTTCTGCAGGTTTTCTATACATGAGTGATGCACGTGATTTATTTAATTTAAACAATTTGAAGCTCCCTTCATGCTTTTCAAAATAAAATACCCAAAGGAACGTTTCCATGAAAACACTGTAACTGCTGGGTTGACGAGGACTTTTTGACCCAGAAATAGGGTCACAGACAGAAAATAGGGTTGAGAAACTGTTCACTACTTGTTCTAATCCTCCTAATTAAAGGACTGTGATCTGGTTTGTACTCAGACCACTCCATACCTAAATATAACGAGCCAAACTTTAATTTCCAATTGTTAAACCAGCAAGTAAACTTACATTTTATAATGGTAAATTGTTATAATACTTTTCACCTCCTTGCTTAGAGTTGGATGAGAAAATCGATATCACTAAACGCTGTTTAAATATCAAGCTACAACCAGCAGCCTGTTAACTTAGCATAGCACAGAGACTGGAACCAGGAGGAACAGCTAGCCTGGATCATTATTAAGCTAGCACAACGCACACTACCTGCAATTTTACTTTGTTTAATCCATAAAAATAGTGACTTTCTAGAGGAGGTTGCAGCACATAACCTATTTTTACACTTTGTTTTTTAGTATGGATCAAATAAACAGGATACAAGATATTTGTTTATCGAGATTTAGAAGTGCTCTTAGGCAGATTTTATCACTGGAAGCAGCTGTTTCCAGTCTTTATGCTAAGCTAAGCTAACTCTCCTGGCTGTAGCTTCATCTTCAACAAACATACATGAGAGTGGTATTGACATTCTCATCAAACTGACGGCAAGAAAGAAAAGTAGTGTATCTCCTAAAATGTTGAAACTTTAACATGAAGGAAAAAAAACACCCTTGACCTTGACCCCCTGAACATTGTTAAGGATTGTCATTTCACAGTCCAATCAGACACACTGCATATCAGATGCAGACTAAGATTTTTAAAAACGACATTTCTGCAGTTCCTCGCCTCTGTCTCCACAGCTGTTCCCTGAACCCATACACAACCGTGTTGATGAACGGCAACTCCACCACATCACGTGTGTCTGTGCAGATATTCTCCATCGTCAACCTGGATGTGATCTATCTGCATTGCCTGGTCCAGATCTGTGTGGAGATTGGATCGGATACCTGTGTGCCTGTGAGTGCAACCTATTAAAAAACAAAATAGCATAGTACCTTTCATCTTCTATAGCAAATAACTAATCCCCCATTGTGACTGAAGCATTTGGTTGTTATAATGTTTAAAAAGAGATTCAAATTTCTTCCTTTGTCTTTGTTCATGTTTTCTTGCAGGACTGTCTGCAAAGAACAGCTCGGTCATCTAAAACAATTGGAACAACTGTCGCTTCTTCTGGTGCTCTGCTGAGGTCATCTGATGGTGAGTGCTTTTACACAGAACAACATCTACCTCTCACTCTTCTGCAATATGTGAGGTTCTGTTAGAAATTAAGTATTTGTCAGCTGCATGCCTCTGCTGTGTTTAAATATGAGTCAAAAATGGGATTTAACTACAGCTGAAGTAACCATGACACTTCAGCTTCTACTCTACTACTGACGAGCTGACCAGTTTTAAAAGCAGAGCAGCTATCAAGATCTTCAGTATCCATTATAAACTTGAGTGTCTCTTCATTTTAAAATTCCAATGGGCCAATCTAGCTGTTGTATTTCGGCAGAAGCGCTGCTGTCTCTACCATCACTGTGATGGAGAGGCAAGTTTAAGTAGCTTAATGGAAAACACACATTTTAAAAGCCTTGAAGTTGATAAAGTATCTTAATTTGAAGTGACTTATATATGTTCAGGGTGGACTCATGAGTTGAATTGAACATTTTAGCTTTTTGGGAGTGTGCTGAACAAAAGAGTTTGTTATTAGTGCCAGTACTTATAAAAGTCATAGTGTTTCAAATAATCTCTTTGTAATTTTGTTGGTTAAGTATTTCTTTCTTCCTTTTCACTGTATCTTTACTGATTTCTAATTCTATATCTTCTTGCAGAGTCCTTGGATGATGATTATAGCACTGTTTATATAGTGGGCCTCTCCTGTCTTGGAGTCGGCGTGACGCTTATCCTCATCATCGGCTTCGTCTGCATTTTCTACTTCCAGAGGAACCGCATTGGACACTACAACTTCAGCGTCAAACCCAAGCAGGAGAACTTCACCTACCTTGTTTTTAACACCTAAAGGTGCAGCAGCACCCGCGACCAAAGTCACAGAATTAGGAAAGATAAACTGTCTTGCAACAGCAGACAATTTTGGTAATCCATTAGAGAACAACTGCCACTAGGTGGCACTGCTGCACCATTCACATATTTGTTCTCGCTGAACATAGCAAGTCTTTGCACATTAAACAATGAATGAAATACAGATCTTATATATTTATATTTTACTTCCCCTCAACATATATTTAATGTTTTGTGATGATATGAGTAGTTGCATACTTCAATGTCAAATATATAGACTATAAATATTTCATGAATATTTCACATTAAAGAATATGACTTGTAACAAATTTAAAAGGTAAAAAATTCCGTCTTGAATAATCACAGAAGCAAGAGACAAATATATAAATTCACAATATTTCACCACATGCTTCACATCAAAAACTGTAATGCAATGAGCGCACTAAACTAGATTGTGTTGCATATTTTTGTCTAAATAATCATGTTCATGTTTAATACTACTCAAGTACAGTCATCACTTTATTGTCTTTTAGCTGCTATTTTTCTATATGCTATATATTTCCACATATTGTATTTGTACTGTTTGTTACACATCTGAAATATTTATTGTGTACCAGCTCTTCTCTTGTGCTGTAAGCGGTATAACTAAACTAATAAACTAAATTCCTGTATGAATGTAGACACTTGGGGGTGCTGCTGTCACAGTTCTTCAGCTCTGTAAAAACAAGGCAAGATGGCCTCCTGCATGCTTAAAGACAACATGTATACACTGTTTACAGAGGACAACAAAAGGTATGAGATAATAAAGGAAGGGCTTGAGAAAATGATCCAGGGTACGCCTTTCTCAGCCGACCAGAGCTGAAGAGGAGGATCCAGCTTCACATCCCATAATCCCACATTGTTGACTACAGGGTAATAAATGCACCTCTTGGTTTGTCGGCGAGGGACTGAATACTAAACAACAGAGGCTTTCTCTTTGAGAGGGGGTCCCTGGAGACCAGCAGCGAAGGGGGCCTACACTACCATCTGGAGAGCTGCAAACGCCCCGCCTCCCAATTAACCCATTCGGCCTCACCGTCTGAGACCTGGCAACCCCGTCGCTATGGCAACAGCCCTGTGCAGGGATGGATGGAGGGAGGGTGGAGGGTGGAGGGTGGGAGAGCAAAGGCGATCAAAGGAGAGAGAAAAATTTCATTTTAAAAGCATGAAATGCCCCTTTATTCTTGCTTTGAAACAACTGCAGGATTCAGATGCATCTTTCTGGGCTTCAACCTCTAATTTCTGCTGACTATTTTAATGAGTGTTTTGCAGTTAATCTACTAGGGATGGCCTTGATTGCACCGGACTGTAAAAACAGCAATGTGCAGGTGTTAAATCATTTATAAGTGGCCCCCATCACACAATCTAACATTGTTAAATACACAAAACAAGCCTCTAGGGAGTGATATTCCCAAATACAAAGACGAGGCCTTTGGGATCGGGAGGATGCTTCTATAATCCGGAAAGCAGCATGGCCACATCCCTCGTAATGGCCTGCAACATGATACGTGTCTCCACAGTCCTTCCTCTCTCCTCCCTCTCTTCCTCACACCCGTCTCTCTTTCTCTCTCTGGTGGTTCAGGTCAGAGCGGCTCTGAGACAGTCATTCATCATGCTTAATGTCCTGCTTTCTCTCACACAGGTCATTACTAATTAAACATCCTTATTGTGGTTTTATAGAGCAGCTCAGGCCCTTCCTCCAAACAGCTCGGCACTGTAATGGATCACAAATGTGAGCAGTGTTATTGCGCTGTCTGGAGACTGGTATGAAATCTCAGTCACCTGCTACTGCACCTGCGACTTTAGCTCGTCAAATGATCTTGATATTTCAGTGGTATAATGTAACTAAGTACATTAAACACTTGTACTTTACTCTAGTGTTTCCTTTCATGCAACTTCATACTTCTACACTACTTTTTACTCCTGTAGATTTATTTGAAAGCTATTACTGCACCAAGATGTTTCATACAAAATCTATGATAAGAATGTATTTTTATTTTAAACTAACGAGTAATCTACAAAGTAGTTAAAATCAACATTTTACTTAACAAGTCCTGCTGTTTTCTATGAAAATATAATAGGACCTTCCTGGAAAAAGCTGTGTCATCTAGTGCAAATTATAGATGAAGCATAGACAGTTCTTTGTGTTTATTAAGTTGTGTTGGGCATATTAAGAGCTGTTGATTTGCAATTTAATTTCTATGAAGGTACAGCAAAAATGTTGATAACTGACTATAACACTTACACCAGCAGTTCATTGAAACTAATTATATTTATTTTGATGTGTCCATTTCTCCTTTATTGCTACCAAATTTGTTCTTTTTATTTACAGGAAGTAATGGGATCCATAAATAAAGGGTAACCAAATTGGCTAAGCCTCCATCTGCAACAGTGAAATGCTCCTTAAACGAGAACGTATTCATCCATAATATACTAGTATACAATAATGTAGCACTCATTGGATACATTTTTCTGTATTCACTACTTTCACTTTCGATACATACAGTATATTTGGTTATTAATACTTTAATTTAAGCCACATGTTCAATGTCCGACTTTTAGTTGTTTTACTTAAAGACAAGAATATATGAATACTTCCTCCACTAGGTAAGTTGAATGAAGTTCTATTTCTGAGGATTGCTTTCTTGTTGAATCTTAAAACTACATTAATAGTGACATTTATGATTTATAAAGCTTCTGGAACATATCTTTCCCTGGTCTTTCTCTTGCTAACAACAAGTATAAACAAGATAACAGACCAGAAGATGATCCAATCTCTTTGGGCAGTCCTCTTTGAGCGTTACATCAAAATGGCTGACTTGCTGATTAGGAATGACAGAGTGAGAGTGACTTCCCCTCCTCCCAGTGCTTGTTGTAGACAACACTCTCTCCAGTCACAAATTACACAAATCCCAGAAATCTTCAGCACGTCGTGATGAGCTGAAACTCAACTATGCTGCATGTGCTCACTGTGTTATTTCTGTGAGGGGATGTGAGCATAATCAGATAAATTGTAATTTCCAGTTTGCCATGAAGCTAACAGCAGTAATGAAGGAAAGCTAGTCTAATGAGGAGCAACATGAACTGTGACAAGGGAACATCTTCTCTGCACCAAAAGCTCAAACCAGCTGCTTGGGTTTGTTCCCTGTCTTGTTTCTTAATCTCTCTTCCCTCCACTGGACTGTAGGACATAAATTAAATATGAGTATCTGCATTAATTAGCCACCAAACAAGCTTGCCAAAGATGCAGGTAATCCATTGATCTTTTCTTGTTGTAGTTGTCTCGGAGTCCAGACAGGAGTGTTTGGTAACAGCTTCTGTCCTAGTTCTCATCCAGTAGGGATACATTTGGTTGAACCAGCTGAGATGTACAGCTCCAGGCTTGTTACAGTGTTGTTTAAACTTGAGGTGGTTGGGTATCGAACCTTAATACGTTTCTATTTTGCTGATCAAAATGCGTTTGTAGCACAGTATCAGAACTAAGAGCTGGCATTGAACATCTGGTCGGAATCATGATGTTGTTTGCGTATTCGTTGATCAGATACTTCCTGATTTAAATCAAACATATTTTTGGTTATTTCTTGTGTAGCTGCTCGTGTTTAGACCTGTGTGAAAACGGTTGAGTTCTCCTTTAAGACACATAGGAACCGTGTGCCCTAATAATAATTTATGGTTGTCCCGCAAAAGACTCAATTACCTTTTCTACGTTTCCTAAAGGTCAGTTTTTTGTGTATGTGTACTGGATTCATCACACTTATGTAAGTTGCATACTGGATTGGATTGGCTTCCAAACTGGTTGTGATGTCACAAAATCCTGCTCGTACATTTAAGGTACACACAGATTTAAGGTGAGCACAGAGACACTTTCCCCCTTCAGCAAATTAATGCAAAATAAACTGTGCACATACATAACTCTGCACATTGAAGCTAAAAAACCTCAAGTGAAGGAACAATAAGTGAAAAACATTTTTGAGTGGAGGGGGACCCCCTATTTGTGAATTACTGATCGTACAACAAAAACTACAATACAGTATTGTAATGTGCAAGTTATGATTATTTATTTACACTAAAACCGACCAATGTACAGCACAGTTTCTGTTGTAATAGTTGTATAAGCACTTTATGGTGTGGTATTTCTAGTGATGTTGGCATATTCTTTTAAAATAAAATGCATGAAACCAGAAAATGATGTAGCACCTTTTACAATGATGTCACGGGTCATACAGCTGTGACCTAAAGCTGTCTCAAACATGCGTGTTTCAAATCTGCCTCTTAGATAGCTAAACGGTTTTTTTTTCACCTCTTGTCTTAATCCAACTACTAGATATTTACAGTACAGAGCATCAGTCTAGATAAGGTGTATCTGCCTCCATCCTCACGGGCAGAGCTACTCAGTCTGGTTCACATCTAGGGCGAAGCGAACAACTCCGCTGCTCCTCCGAGGCTCGGGTCTCTCCAGCGGTGGTGGTGGTGATGGTGGTGGTGGTGGTTCTCCTCCAGTAGCACCCTGGGAATGATGATGACTGGGTCGGAGAACCTCGTCCTTAGCATCACTAGGAGGCAGCACATGGTTAAGACAGCAGAGAAGAAGGAGACAGAAAGAGACACACGATGAGGCATTTTATTTCAGGCGAACAACAACATGTCATCGGGCCGAGCACCCTGTGACCGCTCATTTCAGAGGAGAATTCCAGGCTTCTGTTTTAGGGCTGAGAGCTCAACATGAGACAAAGAGACAGCCCTGCTATGGGGCCCGTTTGCTTATCTCTAATATTATCAAAAAACTCTTGATAGAATCAAGTGACTCAACTTTGATACTTAAAAAGACTATAAACCCCATTGTGTTGTGGGAATACACATCTAAATGAAAGCTCTTTGTCTATTTCTAATGACGCTTTGGACAGATTTGCATTTAAATCAATACAGGCCCTTGGTTTAAATCAAAACATTGACCCGTTCAGTAAGTCACTGTGACGTTATGAACTACAGGATGCCAATAGTGCAATGAGGGTCTCGGGGTGTTCTGTGACAGAATTGCTACAAGATGCGAAAACACATTTGAATGATATAAATTAGCAGCACAAATCAGAGTGAAGATCAATAACATGCACTTACAATGTCCCTTTGAACTGTGTGCTTCCAAAGCAGAGTTGCTTCTCTCATTCCATTCATACTTACCTCTCATCTTATATCCAAGCCAACACTCAAAGTCTAGACCAAATTATCAAAGGCATCATCGGATTGCAGGTCCAACAGAAAACAGTGGCAGCATGCTTTATAGACGAAACAAAATCATCGTAGTTCAAAACACAGTATGAAACGTCCACCCAGTGACGGCAGGCTAAGATGCAAAGTGCGACGGTTTCAAATGTGAGTGATTTGTTTCTTAAATAAATAAAATAGTGATCTCTTATAATAGTTCGATAATACAGCAGTCATGCAGTTTGTTTTAAAGGGCCAGTGTGTAGGATCTGGTGGTATCTAGTGGCCAGGTTGCAGATTGCAATCAACTGAAACTTCTACTGAGTGCCAGTCTGTAGATACATGGCGGCTGGCTCCGTGAAGAAGACATAAGCGGCTAATTCCAAGTTAACGTAAACACTTATTACGATTCCTATTTTCAGGCTATTACACACTAAAGAAAAAATGTAATAATACCGTGATTGACAGCTTATATGTATCAGAAAGCATATGCTGTTTAAATAATTTGCCTAACATATGGGAAAACATTTTAAAACTACAGTGTTTAAAGTTGTGTTCTGTTTATTACTTTACCCCCATGATACATTGCCTCACTGTAACCCGTCTGCTTTCTGAGGCTGGTGTTGAATGCACATTGAAATCATGACGAAAAAAAAAGACCTTATCTCTCGATGAAAAAGAAAGCTTAAAGGGTAAGCACCCGAGGTTAAAGCCGCCCCCGCCATGTGGATTGATAAGGCCTGGTCAATTACGTAACGCCCCAAAAGTGAACCTCTGACAATTCTCAACTATATATGTTATATTAATATATAAATATTAATCATATACTTATAGTGAATGATTTGACCCTGACAGACGTAATCCCTACAAGCGGTTTCAACCTTTTTACATATTCTATCTCTGCCATTAGAAACCCATCTATGCTACACACTGGCTCTTTAAGAGTGGGTGCATTACAGCAGCTAACAGAGGTCCAAGGATGGGTGATGTTTGGACTAAACCTAGGCTTCCTTAAGAATAGGCACCTTAAGGATCCTGACACGTAGGATGTGATCCCCGTTAAACTATTGTCCATATGGAAGAGAAATACACAGAAGGGCTGTGTTCGGAGGAGTGGACCAGAGGTAATGGGGTAAAACAAAAACACTGTGTGACTGTAATATAAATCAAAAGCAAATCACAACTCCATGGGCATGTATGGAGGGGAATGAGTGGCATTTGCGGCTTGCGGTCGACTTTCCTTTGGTTGCTCTCGCGATTGATTACCTTGGATTGGGTAGTGCACAGCCCCACAGGTGTTGCTTTAGAGTCTGCACCCAGCCAATATCTCGGATTGGCTGGCAGAGTTGTATGTAGTGGTACTGTTTTAGCACAACCCTTCAAATGAATCAGAATGTCACTCATTAGCACATGACAAATTGGACACAGCATCAGTATGAAGAAAGAACAATATGATCGCAGCAAATGGGATATCACACATTTGTGGGTGTTTTTTATGCATAGAAGAGCATCATTCGTACATAAACTAGGAGCCTAAGAAGCACATGACATCTTATTCTGGAATGAGTTTCTGGACGTCCTTCGACGCGCATGTTGCTCTACAAGTCGTGTGAGTTCTTGAAATATATTAAAGACACACGATGCAAAAAATAATATATTCTTCAGTTCTCACACGAGGACAACATGCGGGGCCCAGGAGGGGACGTCAGAGCTCATGCCAGAATGTGGGCGCAGTCTTGGATAAGCATAGAAAGAAGTTGTGAGAGCAAAATAAATTCTCTTCCATGTGGATGCATTCAATGTTGTCTTCCTCACAGGGACAAAGACTGGGACAGGAGAAACGCAGACAGATACTTGCAACCGCTATTTTTTTTTTCAGAAATGAAAGACACTGCTTTTTCTGCTTTTTTGCATTTATTTTTAATGTTTCATTAAATATAAGCAAGCAGATAGAAACACAAGCACGTCACAGTCATTTTTTTTTCTTGGCCCAAGACATAACTTTCTTCACCATACTTTCTATCCTTATTTGCCTAATAGTCACAAAGATATAGCACAGGGTGTGTGGTGTGCTAACAACTGGTTAAATTGACCGCCCCTACAACCCCCCCTTGTGTTACATGACAAAGCGTCCCCCCCAAACCAAAGGCTGCAAAATGCTAATGAGTTGTCCCTGATGGGGCAGCTTGGATAGACATGGTGGTGGTGGTGGTTATGGTCGATGTCAGACACCAAAGGATGTAGAGATGGTGCAGTCGTCCACTCACAATGGAGGGAAGGATGCTGAGAAGCAGAGCTAATGAGAGCAGTGAGGTGTGTGTGTGTGGGGAGGGGGCTGTACAGTGCTCTTCTAGTCCAAACACAAAGAAAACAGTGACATCTCTCTATATATGCTCAGTGAAAAAAGCTTTGGACCGAGTGCAGACTTAGCCAACACGTAGGCCTGATTTAATATACTGTATATTTACACAAGATGTTATTATTAGTCTTAACAGGTAAAACATTTACGATACAATTTACTTCCTGTTCCCCTTTTCTTCAACACATCTTACTGAGGACATCTTGAGTCAACCAGAATTCATGTTTTGGTTTTGGTATGTTTTTCACACTCAACACTACCGTGTTGAACTCGCCAGAGTTTAAATAAATAAACTAAACCTCGTCAAACCAACATACTTTGCTTGTTTTATGAATTTGGACAAAACAATAAGAACAACATGGATCCAGAAACAGAAGCAGTCAGCCTTATCATCACATCACTGAGCCCTTATTGGGGCTTTATTCAAATAAAAGATGGTGTTAATAACAGATGCAACTTATACTGTATACGGAAAATGGGATACAACTTTGTATCCTTGTAAACAAATGGCAGTGAATTGTTCACGACTCATTAGGAACGTGGATGAGTGCTTCATCCATACGACTCCCTCTTTAAAGATTATGTGAAAAACGCCATTAAGCAGCAATTTCAGCCGTCTGCTGTCGCCCAATGGCAGACTAATCATATTGGTTACGGTCACCCTCTGCAAAAAAAGAGCCAAAAGAAGGGGTTTGTTTATACTCACGCTACTGCAATTGAAAAAAACAGCTGTGATGCCTTGAAGAGGTATCGTTCTTAGTAAATAAAGAGCACACTGGAGGTGATTACACTGAGTTATGGCTATGAGATCGACAGGGCTGCACGCTGTAAGCTTGGGAGGATACAACCTGCATTGCTGCACACATCGTTTTCCAGCTCCACTGAACTCACCCCTCCCTGTTTCTCAGACACGTTGGTACTCTTATGTTAAACGTCGACATGACTGCACAACAAATTATCATCTAATTCGGAGGGAAATGCTCATCTGCCATGCAAATGGCTGGTGTTTAATGCATAATCAGTTTAGTGTGACCTAGATGCTTCCTTGGCAACAAATCGGGTTTTACAAAAAATAACATAACTTAATGAATGGGCTTTACATGAAAGGAGCAAATGTTGAATGGGATGAACAATTTTCGTGTAGCCTTCGACAGAGTTCAGTTCACAGTGAGACAGTACAAAATCACATTGAACAAAAGCGTTGCATGATATTGGCCAACACATACTGAACAAGCCGTGGATCAGACAGTCAAGGCTAACCAAGCGGGACGTTTATCAAAGATTTTCAGATTTGTTCATAATTGAGCAAGCGCAGAAATCATATCCAAAGTGCCAATTTGATTATCTTTTCCCGAACAAACAAAAAGAGTGGGGCAAAAATCCTTGATAAACTCAACAAAGCAATCTGCTCAGTTGATCAAAGCCAAGCCTTCCGAATTGCTTTTCGTTGGGCCCATGCAACGAGATCCATCCATTGCCTAGCCAGGCCGCCTGTAGCCATGGCAACCTGGAGATGGAGGCAGGCAGGGTAGAGGGGGTGGCATCAAATGGCGGAGGAAGAGGATGCTCCCGCCCACTCGTTACTATAGTGATCTAATATTGTGTGAGATGGGAGGAGCAATGACATGTCAAACCCCCGACACCTTGTTATCATTGTACAAACGTAGCCAGGAGGTAGTGAGAGACAGAGAAGAAGGATACTCAACAAAGGAGAGAAGAAGAAGAAACAGACAGGAGGAGGAGGAGGAAAGAAGAGAAAGAAGGAGGGATGATGAAGGCCTTAAATAATTTTGCAGCCTCTGTGTTTGTCCCCCCCCCCCCAAAAAAAAAAGAAATAAAAGGAGAAGTAGTGCTAAATGATTTTTACTCTTTTGCCTCAGCCAGTTTGTTGTTCATCTCTTTACTTTTCTCCTTGTCCCCCACCGCTGGCCGGGTCTCCAGCTGGTTCTCTGAGGCCGTCTTCTTGGAGCCCCTCAGCGTGGCGCTCTGCTTATCTTTGGCTTTCTTCGTTGTCTTGCCCTGGCCAGCCGCCGCGCCTCCAGGCCTTTTGGGTTTAGTGCGAAGGGCACTGTACCTGTCAACCTAAGGATGTCGGACAGCGGAAATGAGACTCCTGAGCTGAAACGCTGCATTTGTGGCTAGTCAATTCTAAAGCTGTGTTGTGATATGAGATGAGCATGTCAGGAATTTCTCCCTACAGTAATATAAATACTTTCTTTTGATCTTTCCCCTCCCTTAATTGATTTTTAACCATACATCAAAGTTAGAAAGGCGTGCTCTCACCTGATTGATGGGATCTATGTAAGGCTCGCTGTACAAACTGCGTATCCGCCTCCTGTCCACGGCCTTGTTTTCGGTTTGCCTCAGCGGGGCTTGGCCCTTGTATGTGGCATTGTAGCTGGTCTCTAGGCTGGTCCTCTCTTCTGGTGGCAGGTACTGGGACCTGGCCCGGATCATCTTCGCTGGCTTCACATCTCTGTAAGCCTTGTACTCAGCTCTGTATGGAAAGAAGGAAGTCGGGGATCATAAGTCAATGGGCTGTGTCGTAGAGCTTTCAAACCCATGGTTCAAAGAAACTCCACTCTAGTCTCAACTGGTTGCCTGGCAACCTCAAGGTGACACAAGATTTCAAGAACTCTATGCACCCGGCCAAGAAATAGTCCAGTTTTATCAAAACAAACGATATATGACATGGTAATTAGTGCCCTGCTTCCTTTTTTTTTATGCGAATCTAAGCTAGCCAGCTAGCCTAGCTTCATATTTAGGGTACAGAGATGAGAGTGGTCACCATCTTCTCATCATCCTCTCGGAAATATCCATATTTCCTAAGATGTCAAATTAGACCTCCAACGCAAATATAAATGAATCTGTTTGTTTTTAATGAAACATTTCCCACGTTTTCTAATCACTGACATGCTGGTTCATTATACATTTCAGTATTTAGTTATATACTTCATTTTTCTTTTTTTTTGTGGCTGACTACTGTGGTATAATTATCCCCATGCAAATCAGTGATTATTTTGGGTCTTGGTGTGTATATACTGCTGTATTTAGTTGGTGACTGTCTAAAGAAAACCGTCTATATTGGAGCATCATCAAAGAATATCTCTATAAAAATAGTTATCCCTTTTTATTGTAGACAGCATGACACCAATGTTGTAATCCGCATCTGGAGAAGTGGTGCATTACTACTGTAGAGTGCAGTATGTCAGAGGTATGGTAGGTGGGAGGAGGTTTGCCCCACAGTCTGATGGGGTGATATTCTGTAGTCCTCACACAGCAGTTCTGATGAAGGTCAGCAGTATGGCATTCACACAGAGCAGGCTGGCCTGCAGCATGTGCTCTCTATCAGTGACGCTCCCCACATTTATACACCTATGGATGGGTGTACCACAGAGGACAACCAGGTGCATCATCCAGGTTCATTTGAAGCAAACTAACATCTGTTACAGCTGCAGAAAATTTGAATCTCCAGTGTTCACATTGTATGAGGGATGCAACTAACAACTATTTTCATTATTTATTTAAATGCTGTTTATTCTCCCTTAAGTAATTGCTTAATTGTTTGTTCGTTACAATGTATAAAAATAGAAAAAAAAAGCCTCACACAAGACACACCTAAACAGTGGATCAGTTAGTTATTACAATTGATGTTGATTATTTTTCTGCCTATCAATCGACCTTGTATTGTTGTAAAAGAAGAAAATTCTCCTTACAGGAGAAGATGGACTGCTTTTCATAACAAACATTCATTACTATTGTGGAAAACAGATGAAGAGGAAGCTGAAATGTACCTTTTCTTTAAATGTTACTGCTTGTAGGGCTCGTTAATCTTCATAAAAGGTCATCTGGTGACGCTCTAGAAAATTAGAACAAAATGAAATAATCTAAACTTGATATAGGAAGAGTAAGCTTATAGTGTATCTGTATATTTATAAGACTGTTTATGAACCATGAATCTACTTCTCGTAACTGTTTTTTTTTTAAGGCAGAACAAAAGAGAACACCTTTGCTCTTATGATAGAGCTGTATTTGCACCAATGTAGGTTTCTTCTTAAGAAAATGAAACAATGGAAAATGTCAGCGTGTAACCTTAAATGGTAAAATAAAACAGTTAAAAGTGCTTTCAATGTTAAAGAAAATGGATTGATGTATTCCTCTACACATCGAGTTTTTTTAATTCAAAACATTAAAATTGTTGTTTATGAATCTCGCTTCCCCTGCGATATGATACCGTGATGCTGGGACTAATAACAAAGGCAAACAAATAGCTCTGTGTTTTAGGCGGGTCTGATGACACCTAACGGGTCTCCCCTGTGGCTCCAGTGCAGTCACAAACACATAAGCGGAGCAGACAAGGCCAGGCTGCTGCACAAGAGCCTCATTAGAACAAAATGTAAGCCCAAGTCATCTGGAAAGATATTGCATATCAATATCTCTACGGAAATCCGCCTCAGAGACCTTGTGATCCTGTTTAATGCAGTCATTTCAGGGACAGTTGTATCGATTTGACACCTTTAATGCATTACTTTGAGCATGGGTAATGAGGGGGTAGCTGAGTTGTCTGATTTTGCATCAGAGTGTGAAGCTGGGCTTTGATGTCAGATGTTCTTGAGGTGGGTTGTCATGGATTAGCAGGTAGGTGTTGCTGATAAACTAAACTGAAAATGAGAGCGCCATTGTTCGAAGAAACAGAACGCTGTATTTCTAAGAGAATTAACGAACAGGCAAATTAAATTGTTGAAAGAAAAACTTTCTTATTGTTTTGTACAATTCAATATAACATCTCTGGTAAAAGAGTTTGTTGCCAGTGTTGATGACAGTGATTATGATAAGACATCAGGCCGTAACAATTCTATTATAGTAGTTACTCAAGTATTTCATTTAACCTTTGGGAAACTGTGTCAACGCAGAATCAATATAGACAGCTGACATTTACAAATCATAACAGATGTTAAATTAAAAAACAAAATGCTTTAACTCTCTTTATCTCATCTACATAACTATATCGTGAGTCTCCTTAAATCTTAACTTAAATCAGCTATCAGGCGCTAACATTTAAGCTGTTATTAAACAAAACCGGGGCGTAAAGAGTCGTTTTATCAAAGTATGAAAAGCAAACTATTTATGATACGAAGGCTGGTGACAGTGACTGCTGTACTCCGAGGAGAGGTAAAAGTCACACAGAGAGCCGTTACATAACCTGACTGAAGTCCATTTTCAATGCTTGGCTGGGCCAAGAAGCCACAAAGACAGGTTATACAACAATGTCCAAGGCCAATGGTCTAGAGCACTCACATCGTGTGTGTGTGTGTGTGTGTGTGTGTGTGTGTGTGTGTGTGTGTGTGTGTGTGTGTGTGTGTGTGTGTGTGTGTGTGTGTATCTGTGTGTGCGTGTGTGTGCGAAGGACAGAGAAAGAGGCAGATTGTGAGTGCAGACAGGTTCCACAGTGTGAAACACCGGTCTGTACAGTAACATTGCTGCTATTCATGGACATATGACTGTTTAACAATAACGCCTTTGTCTCTGAGGTCAGTGTGTACTTGGTACTTATTTAAAAACGAGTGTTCAAAAAGCTTGCTTGGTTCAGCAGGCGTCATTAAACAGCTACTGTCACATATGTAACAGGCAGATTAATGTGCAACACTGCAAAACTAGCAGTTCACTGAGACTGACACTGGTGTACGAAGCATACCTTTTGGTTTGACTATTGTCCAGTGTCAAGAAGCAAAAAGCTCACTGTTAAAAAACGAATTTCAGTCATATAAGGTATTATAGATTGTCATAAAAAAATCTGTTTACACCTCAAACTACTCTCGTCAAGTACACCCAGCTTTATTTGTCTCGTCTTTGCAAGGATGTCTGATTATTTTAGCAACGAATAGCCGCTCAATGGCTCGCTCTGTCAATCGACGTAAACGTCCCTATCCTCTTTTTTGCCCTAGGAGGCTGAAATGACTTGGAACAAGGTTGTGTGTGAATGCATGAAAATGTAGAGGCATGCAAGTACAAGCTCACAGCTTTTGCAAATATACAAAATATGGCTTTCAATTTTTCCAAATGTATTTTAATTGGTGCTTTGAGCACCACAAGTCCCATCTAGTCCCATTATATCGGAGAGAGAGCAGACATCTCTATGTCCGCTATCCAACACTAGGCAACTCACACCAAAACATTCTATATTGATAAACAGTGCTACAGGTAAGAGTGTTTTTGATTTTAGGGCGAACCTTCCCTTTAAAATGAACCGCACTTTGCAAATAACCACATCTTCTATTTTCTCTTACTATTACTATCTTTTACTTCTGCATCATTTCCTCCATCGTTATTTCGGGAAGATATTCAGATCTGTGAATCACTGCGGCTCAGGCAATGCAATCATACTGCCTATGATACTTGTTTTTGCTGTGTGACTAAAGCCGCTTTGGATGGCGGACCCCGCTGACCCGCTGCAGCTGAGGGGATGTACAGAGAAATGCCTCGTCACTGCAACAGAACACTGGCGTGTGACAGGGTGGAACCACACCAGGGTACAGCACTGCTGAGCTCCAGGCAGCCCTGCATTGACGCGGCACAATCTGGACCTCTCAGCACGGGGAGGGTTATGGGTGAAAAGAATAAAAACGAATGCCCATACATTTCTGCGCTGTGGGATCAAACACTGTCAAGCTGCACAAGTCGATTTCGACACATAAAATGTACAATGACATGTTATAAGCAGGCCACAGATCACCAGCCAGGATAATAGCAGTGCAAATCTAGTTTACTCTAGGAAAGAATCCTCCTTGAGATGACGCTATTGCATATTATCACTAAACAAAGTACAGCTGAGGCTGATGAGACTGTCATTACCTTTTCAGGTGTTTTATCATAAACTAAATACTGGACAAATTGAAATTCAGTCCTGATTATGTCACTAGATGAAAAGTTAAGGAATCACCAAAGTGATCACAGTTCATCCTGAGGGGAACATGAATATCTGTCCAGCATTTCATTGCAATCCATTTCATACAAAACAGAACTTTCAAACTCATGGTAGCGCAAGAGGAAAAGCCAGGGGTTCACCAAAGTCAGTAGGGTTCATCCTCTGGGAACCATGAATGTCTGTTGAAAGAGTGTTGGCAATCTATCCAGTAGTTGTTGAGATGTTATATTATATATTGGTGGTGAATATACTGTACCACATCCATATATCAATGCAAAAAATCCCAAACTAAATCCTTTCTGATTCTGTACATTAAGTACGTATGATCAGATGTTATCATTATAAATCGAATACTGGAAGGCTTCAGGCAGTTTTCATTAGTCAAAGCAAGCATTTGAAGATATAGTATTGATATAGTTTTGGCTAGGAAAAACTAACAATCTTCTGACATTTTAGCTAAAATCAACAATTATAATTTTATTATGATCACATTATAATCTGTGTTAAAATGCCCTTCGAAATAACGCAAGCCATAAATAGGTCTGTGCACTAACGCTGCTGGGACAAACTTCTGTGCCTGTGCATTATAGCTGATGGTGACCACAGTGACTGGCTCTAGTCCTACACCATGGCTGGCTTCACATACAGGGCCGGCCCCCTTCTCTCTGGAATCAATCTGCCCGGACGGTACTGTATAGCTTCACTTCCTGGCAGTGTTTTCTTGGTGTGTCAGCGGGTGAGGGCCTGGCTTCTGGTCAATACTCCCTCCTCCCTCTGTGACCAGTTGGCCTCGTCTCTAACTCACAGACTCTCTGTAGCTTCTCAGGCAGCGGCTCAATGGAAACAGCTACACACTAAGAGCTGGAACAGTACATTACAGGGGCTTGTCATTGGGTCACAAAAGGTGGCTCCCATGTACATTTTCCAAGCATTCTTGTTATTGTCAGCAATTACAGTAATGCTCATTTCTATTTGAAAAATAACATGTTTGTGTCCTTTATAATAATGATACAGCCAGTTTGTCACAAAGTGCAGGCTTTCAGTTTTAAGCAATGGTCAGAGATCAGTCAGAACTGCAGGTTTAACTGGGTTACAGGATCTTACATAATTCATTCATAACCAGAATCAAATCCGAAAGACATTTCCTTGTAAATTAACTGTAATCAGATGTGATAAATCAGATTAAATCGGTTACATAAGACAGTGAGCTTTAGCTGGCAGAGCTCTGAATTGATCAACAAATGAATACTGGATATCAGCTGACATTTTTAGTATTACAGGCATGAATTAATCTCACACAACTTCCTTTCATGAAGCAGAATGGTGTTTCTGCATTCACTCCTTGTCAGTAGAAACATGAGGCTTGGCTGGCTCTCTAAGAGGATCATTTTTAAATCCACCAGAATCCATCGGCCTCTCTATAGTGTACCGTCCAATACCACTACTGCTACTGTGTGTACGTTCTGTAAACGTGACATAAAAGGCAAAGTCATTTATAGTGGATGGGGCGTCCTTGTCTTGGAGAGGGAGGAGCTTATTCGCCCAAGTGAAAAGAGAAGAAACAAAAAGAAGAAGCTCTTGAGATTGTGCTGCTGTGGAAAATGTCGAGCTGTGATACGTGACGCAAATGAAGATAAATTCATGCCTTCGTCTCTCTCTCTCTTCCTTCCTGAACTCAATGAACCTTCACTACCTGCCTCACTGTCGACTTTGTCATTCTCTGTAATAATCCTTGATGCAATCACCACTCTGTATGTCTTTTATTAGACGCATCACATAATTGAACAAATGATGCTGACAAGATGAAGAATGGCCTTTTGTCTTTTACACCAGTGCTGGTAGGAAAAAAGAAGACACTAACAAAGACTCCAGCAGCTGCTGTTGGAGCCTCATGACTTATTCTCATGCAAAAAAATGACATTTTAAACATAATGCAGGGAGGTGGCGGCGGGATGATGGCTGGATGGGGGCATGTGACTGGGAGGCTGCTGGTTGAAAATGCTGCACCAATTCAGGCAAGAAAATAAATAGTTAACACAGTGGTAGGCAGAAAAGTGCTATAGTTGCCTTTAGTATTTCCTGGGTGCACTGCAGAAAAATAGCCATTGTGATCTCTGTGGAAAATAAAACGTTTTTTTTAAAACAGCAGAAAATAGAGCTGAGGGGAACAGGACTTTGTGTGTAATGAAGTGCAAACCAACACAAAGGAACGGGGGGCTGGCTTTGAAGAGACAGTGAATGTGGCTCCCTAAGGAAAGTCGCTTCCCGCTACAGAGTCTATATATGCTCTATAAATAGAGCTACTGTACACTTACACATTGCTACAACCATATCCCAAATGAGACAGGGTGTTGGAGGCCAATACCCATATTAAAAAATGGCTAGTTGTCTCACAGTACACAGGCAATTTATACAAATGTTTTTAAAACAACCACTCCCTTGGGATATATAAGGGGTACCACAAGGGTCTGTGCTGGGTCCCTTTACTATTTACACTCCAATATTATCACTCCAACACAGACTTACAATGTCCATTTTTTATGCAGATGACACAGTCTTCATGTCAATAATGTCAAGCTGCCTTTGACTTTTATCTCTAAATTCTCTCGCTCTCATTATCTCTCTGAATGCAGAAAAGACAAAATGTATTTTATTCCCAAGAACCCATAAATCCAGCTTGCATCTTCCTACATCAACATCCATGATCTTAATACTACTAAAACTGAAATTGTTGAGTCTTAAAATTAGCTCTGAATTATGGCTTCCTTTAAATATCATGTGGAGCAACTTGCACAGGAATTGTGAAAATATGAAGCCGTTTGCTGCAGCAGAATGCAAGATTAGTCGTGGAAAACACAGAGGTGCACATTCACTCACTCACAGACTCACTCACTCACTCACTCACTCACTCACTCACTCACTCACTCACTCACTCACTCACTCACTCACAAGTAAACGTATGACGAGTTGCTGACCAAGAATGTAGCATTTAGAAGGCTATTTTTAAAAAGAGACCAGCACACTGCTCACCCCAGATAAAACTACATTAGGCCTGCAGCACTTCCAGCCAACTTCACTGAGAACAAAGAGGGCATAACAGTTTCACTGACTACGTCTACACAAATACCCAAGACTGGCCCCAGCATTGGTCAGCTTTATATGGCCCAGATAAATGCAGCCAAAGTTACTGTCATTCTCAGTACCTTAAAGATAAATTTACTTCATTACCTGTTTAACAATTTCTTCCGAGACAGAGACATTTCTGCTGAAATGTTCTCTTAAGATCATTAGTAGTATGAGCATAAATCAGGATAAAGACTCATCAGGACTGATCTTACTCCTGCTGTCAGCTGTGCAAATGTTGCTGGCAAGCTGACCACTACAAACCGACATGGACGCAATGTTTACGATCAGTACATTGGCTTTTTGTTTGTCATAGAACTATGAAATAATTCAACGTTATTGTGTGTCTATAGTGTCTTGCAGTAGAACCTTATTATGATGATAAGTCACTGTTTTTACAAAATTCTATTCTATTCTATCCAAGCAAATTGAAGTAAAGAAAACAGTTTTGTTACATGTAACAGTTAACAGTGGAATACAGTCCAACATTATAAATCCCCATCAGAAAAATATTCTAACCAATATCGTGACATTCATTTCAACAATATCGCCCAGTCCTAATTGAGGAATTAGCCTTTGTGTTTTTTGTTTTTTAACTGCAGCGATGGTTCTGTGTGATTATGCATAATAACCCAATGATGAAAAAAGTGATAAGAAAGCCAAAAAATACTTAAATAAAGATTTTATTTTGTGCATGTGTTATGTGTTAGTGTGTGTGAGTGTGCAATTTCCACACTGTATGCACACTATCCATGATATTAACCCACAGTTGACCTGCTTTAAGTCTCCGCTGGCGAAGTAAGACAGAGAGCTGACTGGGCTTCTGCTCGTCACGGTGCAGCCATTTAATGCCATGGGGGGGGAGCACCCCGGGCTACACCCTGCTGACTGCTCAACGACATAGGCACGGCAGCAGTACGCACCAAACAGCTGTAAGACCCGCTCACTGATCTTGCATGGCCCCGTTCACATCCGCCGGCCCAATCACACTTCAGCCAGGGTTTCTGTCTCAGACCTAATCTGCTCTCTGTGGCGACACCGACTCAACATGTCATTTTTCATCCTTTTTTGACAACACTGTGAATCCGATGGAATGTATTACAGATTATGGTATACAATATAAATGCTGAGATATGACTTTGCTGAAGGTAAGTCCAAGAATGAGTGCTTTGAAAATCCCCCCAAATCCACAGTTTACAGCAGCAGTAACAAAAACAAAATCCCCACAAGCCTCAAGTATGAAATTAATCTCATATATCTCACACTCTTATGACCAACAGCCTTCCCCAGAGCATAAATGCAACCGATAACATCAAGGCGCAGCTTCAGGAGACATGTGTACAGTGACGGGACGTGCATGACTTGATGCTCATCCATCCACCAGTCCCCACCATCCTGTGGACCATTGCATGATGGGACAGAGATTACCCTCGTGGACTGAAACATCAACAGTCAACTCGACCTTTCCATTTAATTGAATTACCTTCAGTAAGGAAAATAACAGTGGACTGATCTGTAATGTTTTCACATGCTGTCTGTACCTCTGGGTTGCTTTCAATTAAGTATGTGAACAACTGTTCACATACTTATCCTAAGATTAAGTGATGAATTAGTCAACCTAAATTAAGTCCTGTATTGTGGTAAAATTCACATTTCTCATGCCAGGAATGTAACAACTGACAAATATATAATCTTGTATTTTTAAAATAATTCCTCCCAAACCGGACCCTCCACTTATTAAATGTTTTTCCTCCAGTTAATTAGGGATTGTGTGAACATTATTCAGGGCAAAGGGGGTTCTGAAAAGTGGGGAGGGTTAGGTATTTTTAACAAAACAAGAAATTGAAATGTGTCAAATAATGTGACAGTGATGACTTCCGCTTCAAAAGTAAAGTAAATAGCAGGAGTATTGGGTATACAGGATCAACGCATCCTGATACAACGTTTCATACGATGTCTTACAAACATATGTTTTGTGCGTTCTCCTTTTTATGTGCAGCAACATGAGTGAAAAGTGTGCAACAAAACCACTTGGTAAGGTTTAGAAAAAGATTGTGGTTTGGGTTAAATTAACTATGTTTGTTAAGTAACAAAATTAAGTTTAAATAAGTCATTATTGACTTTTGGTTTCACAAAAGATACACACAGCCGTCTCCTGGGTGAAAGTCCTGTATTTGTCAAACCCATCTGTACCCAATCTCCTGGTCTACACTGACCTTGTCCCTCTTGACACCACGTCAGCTGACTTTCTAAGAGGCGCCCTGCTTACAGGACGTTCAATTTGTTAAGTATGCCATAACCCTGACAATGCAAATCACTTGTTTATTGTGCAATTCGGAGGCTATGTGAAAGTATTATTACACTTACAAAGTAAGGTTTAATTAAGGTAAACACACCTTAAAATCATTTATTATGACGATTGACTTTCATATTATTTTTTCACTTTGTATATTGTTGGGAGGGTGTTGCAGTTTTGAAGGGGGAGAAAATTTTACTAATTCTACACTCCTCCCTAAACATTTTCACCTGACAACAGATGAATTGCTGTGTTTTCTGTGTTTTCAGGATATATATATATATATATATATATATATATCCTGTGCAATACATTACACATTACACTGTGCAATAATAGTTAAAAAAGTTAAAAATAGTTGAAATAGTTGTTGGTTTTTTTTCTGTCTGTAAATATAATATTTCAGTTATTGTTGTTTTTTCTACTGTTTTTTTTTTTTTATTGCTTATTTATAATACTTGTTTTATTTTATTTTTATTTTTTTATTTTTTAGCTTGTCTTCTTCTACTATGTCTCTTGTGTGCACTTTACTCTACGCTGTTGTAAGCCTGCAAATTTCCCCGCTGCGGGACTAATAAAGGATTATCTTATCTTATCTTATCTATATATATATATATATATATATATATATATATATATATATATATATATATATATATATGCACTGACAGTAGGCCTATGCAACACTTCTGATCTTTCTGACAGTCTACTGAATGAATGGATAACACAGTGTTATACCGTCTTTGACCCCTATGACCCTTGGACGCCTGAGGCCTTTTGGACCCCCAGTTTGAGAGCCACCACATGATGGACGGTGTGTAAACTCACTTGTACGAGCTGTCGGCTGTAATCTCCTGTTTGATCTGCCTGTTCACAGCATCCCTCCCTTTGCCCTCTCCTTCCACCTTCAGGACTACTTTCTTCTGCCCCTGCTCCGGTTTACTGGACTTCTTCTTCCTCTCCTGGCCCTGCAGCAGGTCTTTCTCCTGCACCTTGTCGGCGACAGCGCCTTTCTCCACACCGCTGTCTGCGTCCTGCAACCCAGACTGTTTAGGTATCCAGGGATGGTCTTGCCTTTTCGGAATGGGCCAAGCTTTGAAGTCCTTCTGGTACTGGGTCTTGCTGTTGAACGGCGTCTCCGGTCCGTGGTACTCGTTCTTGGGTTTACAGCTCGGTTCGGGTCTCACCTTCCAGTGCTTAAAGTCCTCCCGCGTCACCGAGCCGCACATGCGCTCTTCGGACACGCACCTGCGCGGCGGCCGCTCAGCAGCCTCCGTGCGGGACGGCTGCGTCTCTATGGCAACCCGGCCCGCAGGATGGAGCGGAGGCTGCGTCTCTATGGCGACGCGGCCCGCAGGATGGAGCGGCGGCTGCAGCTGGACGTGCTGCATCTCGGAGACGTCCGTGTACTTGGTGAACACCAGAGGCACCGCGATGTCAGCCTTGTCCAGCTGGTTCCAGAAGCGGGCCATGCAACACGCCCTGCTGATACAGGGCCACGCCATTGTGGTACAAGGTGTCTCCACTCTATCCTGATACGACAGAAACAAGATGGTAGCACGGGAAAAGGCACCAATACCGGAGACGTTAGATGGTATTCAGTAAATCCATTTTTATTTAAAAACAACCTTGCTAACGTTTGTCCTGTACGTCTCGCCACACCACTCCACGGCATGGCACTGCAACGAAAAACAACCCCGCCCGCCTGCTCAGCATCCCGGAGACACGGAGATGGAGGAGGGGGGGGACAAAAAAGTAAAGTCAGAGAGAATATGGAACAACTTCCGGTTGAGAATGTAGTCTAAAACCCTCAATGGCGCTCTTTTGAAATAGAAAGCCCCAACAGAAAAAAGGCGTATCAAAATAGATGTATCACATAATAATATATTATAGTATCGTCATTTCGCATATCTGTAGCCATGTACGCTGAGGTCTGCTGCTTTTATTTTGAAATGAGACCATTCATTTCCGGTGTAAAGCTGATGAACACGGTGAGCTTGACGTAGACGGTGTTTCTTTACGTACGCTGCGTGACGTTGTGGTCCATCCATCACTCTGCTTCCGTTTCTGTGTCAACGTTTGATTAAAACAGAATGAGAAAAATGGGAAGAGGTCTTGCTTGAGAATAATAAATAAAAAATAAAATATATATATAAAAGGAAGAAATATAAAATGCTTATTAAGAATACATAAATATTATGATATCATATGACTTGATGAAAAAGAAACAAAATAAAGTAGGATAACATTGCCAATCACTATTGGACTTAAAATATTTAACCTTAAATAGAAAGTTATTTTTCACATGGATGGAAATTATGAAGAATAACAGTAATCTTATTTGATTAAGTGTAAATGTAGCTTGTCAAAGACATATCAAAGATCTGCACTGTTAAATGTAAGCTACTGATTCATGCAAAATTGCCTTTGTGACAAAGACACTGCTGGCAGACTGTGCCACACATGAATAATGCCAACTCATTACAAACCCTGGGGGCCTGTTTCACGTTAGACTACAGTTTCTAAGACATCTGACAGACAAGCAGGTGATCTAAACTGAGGCTTTTATATTGAAGGATGACAGCTCATTTTCAGAGACAGTGACTCTTATACAGCTTTGAATTGTGATGTTTCCTTTTGTATAAAGGACCAGTGTCTAGGATTTAGTGGCATCTAGTGGTGGGGTTGCAGCTGAATTACCCACCAAACCCTCCCTTTCCAAGCATGTAGGAGAACCTATGGGGGCCTTCAGGCACATTTGCTCTGCATTCACGCCACCAAATACAAGCTGTCACTATTTTTATTTAACCACATTATAACCATTGAGATTGAATGTTTTTTTACCATGGCAATCTTGCCAAGCAGACAGCAAAGTAGAGTGCACGTCAATTTTATACATACAATAAAAAAGTTTCAGGTGATTTTACACTTAAGAAAACATAGTTATGAAAAATAGATTCTATTTCTGTCGATAGCTCTCCCGAAAAGCCACACCAATGGTCCTTTAACTGCATTTAGTGTTTTTTATATGGGTGAAGGTAAAATATTAACTGACTAACTAACTGTATTGAAGGTTACAAGGTCCGTCATTGACATTCTGCAACACAGGGTTGCGCAACAAAATGCGAGTTTTAGTCTCTTAAGGCCTCACAAGAAAAACAAAACAATTATTTTTTAATAATGGAGTTCGAAGGATGAGTTGAGCAGTCTCACTGAGGGAAGAAGCTGCTCTGTAGTCTAGTGATACGGCAGCAGATACTTCTGTATCTCTTGCCAGACAGCAGCAGGGGGGGAACAGGCTTGCTGGTTTTGGGTTTTATCTTATTTATCATCCTTTGGGCTCTGCGCAGGCACCTCACCTCACCGATATAGCTGATCGTCGGTTAATGATGTTCCGGGTCGGTTTAATGACCGGCTGATGAGATCAAGTGTTAATTAGAGGTAATTAAAGAAGATAAACCCTGAATAAATCAACAATTCTAAGGGCAAAACTTAATGGAGGGGCGGTCAAACAAATTGACCCTGGCAAATGTCAATCCAACAAAAGCTAATGAGGTGAACAGATTAGCAGATAAAAACAAAGCGATGTGTCAGTGTGTGCTGATTGGTGACTTTCTCAAGGCATGAGTGGTTCCTCCACTATCTCCCGTTAGCTTGTTTTCCTCTTCTTCAACACCTTGGATAACCTTTTAGCCCCCAGTGTGTTATGCACAAGCTTTATGGGCTTGCTTAACAAAACTGCAACTGCCGTTATCACAATCTGCATACTGAGATGCAGTTACATAATTGCTCAACCAGATGGGGCTGCCTTTACAGCATTACATATAATGGTATATCATCCAGTCACATGCTAACCAGCGACTGGCTTCCATGCAGTGCAGGGGGCTGAAAAATGAGTAAAAGCAACATTAATTGGCCATTCCCCTCGTGAGTTATTGCTTTGCTGTTTGTGTTTGAATGCCGTCCTGTGTGTTAGCATTCTCTTTCCCTGCGCGGTCAAAAGTCAGATATAGATAGGGATTGACAAATCAAATCATATTTTCAGTGTCTGAGATAAGGCTGTCAATAGGATGATGGAGAGGTGAGAAGGGCAGACTTTGGACCCACTTCACTCGTTCTTCTTCTTCCCCTCCGGCTGCAGCACCTCGGTTTGTCTCTCTCTTCTCCCCCATGAAAGACATGAAGATCGCTTTTGCCCCCTTGAAAGTGCCGGTGCGCCGGAGACTGCAGACGGCGGCGGTGCTGCAGTGGGTCTTCTCCTTCCTCGCCCTGGGTGAGTGAGCGTGTTTGTAGGGGCGTCCGCCAGAAACATCCTGAAACTGACAGGATGGCACTGTTCATGAAGTACACACCTGAACAGTTTTTGTGTCTTTACAGTAGCTGTTTGAATATGTCTGCCTTGCTGTCTTGAGTAAAGTGTGAGTGAATGTGAAAGGTAGAGGAAGATTGTCTCTAGTGACATGAACTGCTGGATATCCGGAAGAGGGAGCTAAACATTGACATGACCTGAGCATAGTGCAGTCCACGCCCACACCCAAAATATTGCCCTCTCAACTGACCTCTGGTCACATTGTGTGTTTTTCAGAACACTTGCACAAATGAATGTGACTACCTAGTGTATTTGTTTAGCTCTCAAAGACCAGGTGTTGTAAATTTACAATTTTGTCGGACATACCCCTGTCAAATTGCAAAATGTATGTTATTTAATCCTATTAGTTATATAATAGTGGATATTATTTATTTTCATACAAGACAAAGTGATCGAGCATGTGGTGTTCAGGTGACTCCAGGTGTGTACTGTGTCGTCAGTTTGTTATATAGCTCATTGATTAATGTGGCTATAAATATACTTCATTAATCAATCCCACACCAACTTGTCTTTATATTTTTTTTAACCATTATTTAACCTGAATCATCATCATCATCATCATCATCATCATCATCATCATCATCATTGCCTTTTTTTCAAAAAGCCAGTTAAGCAGCAATGATAATGAGTTACAAACTACATAAAACAGATAACAAACTATGCCACACAAGATGAAAAATTATAAAACAACAGGATAACATTTTGAATACAATCATATACAAAATGTCATCTTAAAATCAATTTAAATGAGTCCTTAAACAAGCCAAGAGCTGTCTAAGGCTGTACCCATAATCCAAAACTTTCAATTCAAGATAATAAAATACAGAAAGCATCGGCATCCGGAAGAGGGAGCACCCTGTCTTCTGCAGCAGGGACTTGAAATCAAACCAAATTTTGCAATTTTCAATATAATTGAATAGGCTGAGGGAGGGGATTCAGGCACACTTTGTTCCACTAAAACAGAACAAATAAAAAAAAACTCATCACTTGCATCCAAACCATCACCTGATGCAGTGATCATTAAAAGGAATAGAAGTGGTGTTGTTGGATGACTGTGTGCGCCAAGAGAAAAACCAGAGCTAACGCTGAAAACCGTAACAACAAGGTTAAAATATAAAATTGCGCTGACATCACACCATCAGCAGGGCTCTGCTATCAGAAACCACCCAAACCACTCGTGACGTCATCATCCAGCAGTTCGGAATGCTATTGATGGAGAGCAGACGTCAGCCATTCCTAGAATGGCAAATCCGTGCTGAACACATGATCTAGTAACTCTTCGTACAGTGTGTTTTACCATTTCTCATGGCGGATTAGGGTGCACTTGTAATGCATTTATTTACTGTGTGTTCAGAGCTGCTGGTCATGACCCTGCTGTCCTCTCTCCTCAGCACCAACCTGCGTCCTCCTGTTCTTTTACCTGCTGTTCACCCGCTTCTGGCTGATCAGTGTGCTGTACTCCATCTGGTTGTACTTTGACTACGACAAACCTGCACGTGGAGGCCGCAGGGTGTCCTTGTTCTCCGGCCTCAAAATGTGGAAATACATGCGGGATTACTTCCCCATCAAGGTGAGAGACAGGTGATGTACGAGGCGTGTGGATCAATACTGTATATGCACAGCTTTGTTCTCTGACCTGCAGAGGCTCTACCTCTGCAGGTCAGAGAACAGGACACCAGGACATATCTTTCTGCCAGTTCACTTTATCTAATCGTTGATTTCCATATATGTGAGCAGCAGACCTTATCTCTGTCTTTGGTAGCAAATAAACCACTGATGCATGAGATCACTGTGTTCCCTGGTGCAGTCCAGTTTGATGATTTTCATTTCCAAAACAAACACATATGTCGCATGTCACTTGACAGACAAGTTTGATACTTTATTCAGTTTTCTTGGCGACAGTTATATGAGTAGATTGATACCCATATCTGTAAGTTAAATGTGGTGCTGGAGCCAATGGAGACAATTAGCTTAGCATTAAGCCTGGAAGCAGGAGTAAACAGCTAACCCAGCTTTCTTACAGTTGTTACAGGTTTAATGGGGGTCAAGGTTAGGGTTACAAGCGCACATAGCTGGACTGTGTTTTGGCCCTGCAGTAACTTCCTGGAGTCTCTCCGCAAAAATTACGTTCCCAAACAACTAACCCGCGGTCTCAATAACGTTTCAAGGGGGACGTATTTCTTCCCGGAATACGGTCGTTGTAAAAACACTTGGTTAACGTAGCAAACTAAAAAACACGAAAACAAAAATGCAACACAATGAAAACATCATGTTTTGGTTTGTTATTTTATTTCATTTTCAGATGTAAATCAAATTACGCCAACGTTTCTTTTTGGTTTCACTTGGGACATAAACAGCGGTCTCCTGGGTCAAAGATCGGTGTTTGTTTGACCCGGCTGTCTACCATAACTTCCTCCCTTCATTAACTTCTGCGGACTACGATAAGAAACAAATGTTTTCCAGGAGTAAATACGTTTCTATGTAATTGACAGTGCAGTTATTTGTGTGGGAATGTAATTAGACCAGGATACAGGCTGATGAGACGTTTCTTGGAAGTCAGCCCCCCCAGCTTCATATTTAACAGACAGACATGAGAGCGTGGAATCGATTCATCTCTTGATAGTCAGTCTCATATATACATGGGTGTAAACCATGAACCGGTTTCCACACTGAAAAACAGCCAAGTCATCCTTAAAAATGAAGAAAAGAAAATCTGATAAATTACAAGAAATGGCTGGTTACTGGGAAAACATTACCCAGGGATACAGGGTAGATACACACAACTGATTATTAAAGCTGCAGAGGTGGATTGAAAACATCCTTACTTTGTAGGATTGGTATTGCAGCCTGTTGTGTCCCCCTTGTGGTCAAACACCAGTAGTGCAAACATATGATACGGGGTACATTCCATTACCAGCTTTTGATCATAAAAAACTCAGTATTTTATATCAAAGTCAACGGTAGCGCCCAACGTGTTTTTTATTTTTTATTTTACAATGAAAAATAATCTATCATCTTCACAGAGAAGAGAACCCCGTTGACAACATCCAGTTCTTTCATGGGTTTACATTCTGCCCCCAGGCATGATTAATACTTTGGACTGTGCTGATAAGACAGAGAGCAACAACAACACAACTTCAGTTGTCTTTTTTATTGATTGCTTGGAAACAGACAAAAGTGAGTTCATGATTTGCTTGTAAAAACAAAACAAGATCAGAATGTTAAATAGCAACCTGCTTTGAGAGAAAATATAGACTTATTTGTGTCTCTGAACATTAAATGGGTCATGTCTCTGTTTGCACAATGTGCCCTTTGCATCCATAAAAGATAACGCAGCAATCCGTATCAGCCTGTTTAGCTGAACTATCTGAACTGATCAGATTCTGGCCATCTGTATAATTTAAAGTTGAAAATACAATTAAGTATAAGACTCTGAGAAAAGTCAGCACCATTTTAACATATGGATGATAATTCATTTTAAATATAGAAATATTAATGCCACTTCTACTACTATCGTCATTGTCCTTCTTTATCTTTATACATTAAACAAATGGCAATAAAACCCAGAAATGTACAATAATGATAATAACAGAGGCATGATAAGGCAGTGACATCATTGAGCACCATAAACACAGCAGCATATAATAATAAAAGTCAGGAGAAGACCGGCACAGAAGTGATAATACTACAATAACAAGAACCATACATTGGGTGAAATTAATCATAATCATACTGTCTTTACTCATAATAAAACAATACAAAGTATTAAATAAAATATTCAGAAGTTGATATACAGACATAGAAATGGTAGACAGGAAGAAGAATAGTAGGTACAACTGACAAAATAATGCAACACTGCAAACTGTAAAATAGGAGAATCAACTCCTTTCTGACACAATTTCAATTAGAAGACACAATTATAAGCTTTTTGTTTTGATATTCTGTATTGAATTGGATCAGATGAGTGTTCATGATATTATGTCCAACCCTGCAAATCAGAGTCACACTAGTTAAAAGAATACATTTTGAGAAGAGATAGAGGTGGATGACAAGCAAATTTAATTGTTTACATGGTTTTTACATGGAGTTGATGATTGTGTTAGTCTCTCGTTAGAGGCCGCTTATGTCCCTAAATCTGACAGAAGAATACTGTTTTCTACTTTTTTTATTAAGTCATTTCCAACATCAAGAACTCATGAAACTCCCCGGTTTGGCCCGATCTTACGTATCCAGTTCAAAATGTATCATCAGCATCATCTGACTGTATGCCTCATTAAGTCTGAAACAAGGAGTCAATGTGCGGGTGAAGAGAAGCAGTGTCCTTCAGAGGGCCTAATTAGTTTCATTGGTGTGTCTCTGCCCGCCGTTTCTAATGACACCATCACCTGCTCAGACTGAAAGCTTGCCAGCTGATGTGTATTCCAACAGAATGACGCTACACATATTTAGAAAGGAGGCATTCCCAATTCTTAACTAACAGAACACACAAGTGAGAGTGCTATAAATTGTCCCATCTATCTCTCTGAAAGAAAGCCAATTAGCCTGTTTCCCTAAATGTCACAGAATTTTTAATTAAAATTTTTAGGAGCTCAGAGTTTATGTCTGGATCCAAATTTATAAGAAGGAAATGACTGATTCTTTACTTTTTTTAAAACTCAAAGTCCTTGGGAGGGATAGCAAAGACAAAGCTGATTGTCTCTGTGACAACCTCGTGGGAGAGCTCTGTGATTGGTCACATTTCCTTTGTTTGTAAACATCTGCGGTCCTCCTCATCAGCGACTAATGATTGACTCTGCGATCTAGGGGTCGCCAGGAGTAGGTACCCCCAGTACAAACAGAGTGGACACAAAACAGCCTCGACAGGGTTCAATGTCATTGGCTCTACAGTAAAAACACGTTTAGTCCAATCTGTTACATTCTACATTCTAGGAAGGGAAAGAAAGAAAACAACAAGAAAAAAAGGACAATAAAATCAAAATGTACGAACACTTTTTATGATGCCCACATCTATGATGCATTCTAAATAAATGTATGTGTTATAATCTGATAATAACTTTATTAATAATTTTATAATTTAGTTTTAAGCAGTAGCAAATACTCATAATGTTTTATAACAATAGTCATAACACTTGACTGATAAGGTGAAGTACCGGGACAGAGGATGTCGCATGTGTACAGATTGTAAAGCCCTCTGAGGCAAATTTGTAATTTGTGATTCTGGGCTCTACAAAATAAACTGAATTGAATTGAATTGAAAGTATCGTAATACTTCATAATGACTGGCTGATATTTTCATTTGCAAAGATTAAAGTGTTTCATGATTCCCATATTTGTAATACATAATCAATAATAATACAACTTTTGTGTGTTTTTTTGTATAGATTTAATGATATTTCACTTTACAAATAATGACCACTTAGAGCAACTTGAAATCACATCATAATGCATTATAAACATATTATAATCTATTACAACTACGGCAACTATAATACACTATAATACTATATATATATATATATATATATATATATATATAATAACACATTATGATTAGGTTTTCAATGCATTAAAGACACGGCGTCATAGAAAGTGTTCCCTTCTTTGAAGCTGCCTTTTTGTCCCTGATGAGAGAACATGGTTTCCCTGATAATGGCTGCACATGTTGCCATAACAACATCGGGGCCTTGAGATATTAATCTCACACACAGATACAAAGAGTGAGGGGAGTAGTTTTGTTTTTCATACAACTGAGCACAACACTCGCTTCAAAACAAATGGCAGCACACGACAGGCGACCTTTGACTCTTGACAGTGACTTTTGACCCTCTAGTGCCTCTCACTATCTCCTCCATATCCGCTCTGGACCGGTGGAGACACGTACACAACGCTCCACAGGTGGCGTATCTTATCTGGTCCTTTACAGCTGATGATCAAGAAACCATCACTTCTCGCTCTAAAGGGAAATATTACTCAATTTCCAAGAATTGATTACATGGCTAAAAGCTTGTCCAACCCTTTACCTGCCAAACATAAAAATCCTCTGTGTGTAAACATTAAAACATCTCATTGGATTCCTGCCCAGGGTTTGGTGCTTTTCCATGGTCAACACCTGCAGAGTTCATTTTAAGTTTTAGATACATTTAAAGGGCTGCCCCAGATTCTTTTCACCTCTATAAGAGAACAAATTACTCTCCAATCAAAATTTGCCCCATCAAAACACACATATCAATTATTTAAAGGGCCAGTGTGTAGAATATATTGTGGGGTTCTAATATAATAGTTTTAGTAAGTAAGTTCTCTTACGTGTTAATCACCAGAAAATAATTATCATTGTGTCTTCGTTACCTTAGAATGAACTGTTTATATCTAGGTATGGAGAGAAGTTTCAGTTGGTTGCAATCTGAAACCTCACCTTTAGATGCTTTTCTTTTCTTTTCCCAGTTGGTGAAGACGGCTGACCTCGATCCCAGGCACAACTACATCTTGGGCTTCCATCCCCATGGCGTGCTGGTGGCAGGAGCCTTTACCAACTTCTGCACCTACACTACAGGCTTCAGGCAGCTGTATCCCGGCCTTACCAGCTACCTGCTCATGTTGCCCCTTTGGTTCAGAGCCCCGTTCTTCAGAGACTACATCATGTGTGCAGGTACGGGCCAGAGACCTTTCAATCATACCTGATCAGTTTGACCTTACAACTACCTATTCAATTATATGTATACAGATAGGGTAAACATTTTATCCTTAGTAATGCTAGCAAAAATATACTCTATTTGATGGCATTCAAGATATTATTTGACTAATTTTAACTACTTGTTTTCTGTTGCAACACTGCAGGTCTGATTCCCTCGGACAAAGAGAGCGCCAGCTATCCTCTCTGCAAAAGAGGCGGCGGTAACGCTGTGGTGATAGCAGTCGGTGGGGCCCAAGAGGCCCTTGACGCCCACCCTGGGTCCTACAATGTACTATTGGCTGAGAAGAAAGGCTTCATCAAAATGGCGATGGAGCACGGGTGAGAGCAGAGAGCCCTGTGGCAAATAAGGAAGGTTTTCTGCTTCCTTATTTGTCTTATCGGTTGTGAAAGGATCAGGTCCATCCATTCATTTTAGGTTTCGTGCAGCTCAAGCGTGGCATCTTGCAACAGAGGCTTATTCATGTGGAATACATGAATGTGGAATTTCCTGGAAAAGCACGCAGTGTGTTACGAGTTCAATTTAGAAAGAGATCAGTAAAACACTTCAAACACGGGGCAATGCTATGTAATCAATAAAACAACCTTTTCATTCAAATCTTTGTTGTTGTTTTTTCAGTGCTCATCTGGTGCCGGTCTTCTCGTTCGGGGAAAACGAACTGTTTGATCAAGTGGGAAACCAAAGAGGAACCTGGCTTCGATGGACACAGGAGCGGCTACAAGCAATGATGGGTATCTCCCTGCCTCTCTTCCATGCACGTGGCGTTTTCCAGTACTCCATTGGTCTCATGCCCTACAGAAGACCCATCAGTACCGTAGGTGAGTGGGCTGTGCTTATCTATCAGGGTGAACCCGCAAATGCAGTATATCAAATAAAGGATGCATTTCATTAGACTTGTCTGGCTGGGGAAAACCTGAGCTATATTTATATAATACTGTGTATTTCCCAACCTGCAGTTTCTTTTGGCAGAAGCATCAGTGAGTTGCTAAGAGTTTTTGAGTAATCACCAGTGATACCAGTCAGACCACTCTATTTTAGATAAAAGGCATCTAACGGACTATATTGCACACTGTAAAGTACACTGACTATTTGTGTGTGTGTGTGTGTGTGTGTGTGTGTGTGTGTGTGTGTGTGTGTGTGTGTGTGTGTGTGTGTGTGTGTGTGTGTGTGTGTGTGTGTGTGTGTTGTACTTCACCTTATCTCCTACCTGCAGTCGGGAGGCCAATTAGGGTGGAGAGGAATGAGAAGCCATCGGCCGAGCAACTCAATGCCCTCCACCAGCTGTACATGGACGAGCTCAGCAATCTGTTTGAGGAGCACAAAGGCAACTACGGAGTGGACGAGGACACACACCTGAACTTTGTCTAAACGGGACTGATGACGGAGCGGATTCGAATGCATATTTATTACTGAACCTCTGGTCTGCAGGCTCTCCAACTGGCCTGTTAATTAAAAGAGAAATACACTGTTGACACGATGCTGTACCAGTTTATATAAGGGAGCATTCAACAACCATGTGAGGGAAGAGCAACCACAATTGACATGATTCTGTATCCATAACTGAGACCTTGCTGCTGTCTTTTGCTAGGGCAGTGTGGGAAAAGGTTCAGAGGGAGGTCTGACAACACACACTTTCATCACCAGCTCCCAGTGGTGGCATCTGTCTGGGGTTTGGGCCTTTGTGCATGTCCTAAGACTTTCTTAAACAGAGTCAGAGGTTGCCTTTTGGTTGCTACATCATATGGAGACGCTGCATTAAAACACCAGTGATTTCAGGGTTTGGTATTTGCTACAAACAGGGAAAATAAAAATATTTTATACAGCACTCAACTGAATTTTCTCTCTTTTGTTACGACAATATGCCCTTGAAACATTAAAGGAATAGTTCCACATGTCAGTGTTGGAAGGTAACCAACATATACTACTATAAGTACTGTGCTTAAGTAATTTTGAGGTACTTGTACTTTACTTGAGTATTTCCATTTTGTGGTTTCAGGTTGTGACCCCTTCCATAAAGGCAGTAGGTGTCCCTTGTCACAATTCTCCCGTCTATGAGTTGTTAGCAGTTCCATCAAAGATAAAATGGTCAAATTATCATAATAATTGCATAAATGCTAAAAAAAATGCATGAAAAGGTTGCTCAATCATATCACATACACCTAGAGTTAGGAGACTGTTAACTTAGCTTAGCACTGAAAGCAGCTAGCCTGGCACAGATACTGAAAAATTCACTGCTACCAGGCCAAGAAATAATCTGGTACATAAGCCACTGTAAAACCACAGCTCGTCGTTTTAACACTTCAGTCTTCATACGGTTTAAGTGAACATGATATAAGTTTATTTGTGAATTTAAGAGCTACTGGTTAGCAGAATATTGTTGGGACAGAACCAGGCTAGCCGTTTCCCAGTTTTTTAAGGTATGCTAACCATCTCCTGCCTCTGGCTTCATATGCAACCTACAGATAAAGCTGTAAGGTAAATATGAAGAGACATTTGGCAGCCGGTTAGCTTAGCTCAAGGACTGTAGGCTAGAAGGGGGTAACAGCTAGCCCAGCTCTGTCCAAAGCACCTTCAAAGTTATACTCTTCCCTGCCTTTGCACTAAGCTAAGCAAGCTGGTTTCTCGCAATCGCTCCAAATGAACCAACTAGATATGAGAGATGTATTGATCTTCTGTTTTAACTCCATGCAAGAAAAGCAATAAGCACATTTTCCAAAATATTTAATTATTCCTTTAATATCTAGTGTTCAGCTTTATAAAAACTGAAATAGTAAGATCTCAAGACTTTTTAATCACGTGGAAGAACATGGAAAAAGTCATATAAAAGATAATTTATTGTTGATTTAATTGAAATCCCTGACTAAAGTGATGCGTCTGCTGCGCATAAAATACACCGGGGTTAATGGTGGTTTTGGTCACATCAAACATGCTCAATGTACATGAACACGTGTCTCATTTATTGTTTTATTAGTTCTAAATTCCACATTAAAGTTGAATGCCAGCCTTTGGATCAGGTTCCCAGATGATAAGACTGTCTGTGAACTTTGGCAGACACTTTTTATATGAGATGGCAGCGTTTTGATATTTCCAAATGAAATGACAGATTGGACAATGCCCCGATCCTTTCAACACACAGTCTGGACGAGGTTTGAGCGTACGTGTGTGTGTGTGTGTGTGTGTGTGTGTGTGGGGCATGGGGGGTGTGTGAGGGGTGGCTGTGGCGTAGTGGAGGGCAAGGTAGTTCTCCAATCAGAGGATCGATACCCGGCTTCGGCAGTCGATGTGTCCTTGGGCAAGACACTTAACCCCAAGTTGCTCCTGAAGGCTTGCCATCGGTGTGGACTGGATGATGAATGTTAGTTAGAGTCTGATGGTGGCACCTTGATGGTAGCCTGTCATCAGTGTGTGAATGGGTGAATGATATGTAATATACTACTGACTGTAAGTCGCTTTGGATAAAAGCGTCTGCTAAATGACTGTAATGTAATGTAATGTAATGTAATGTGTGTGTGTGCCTGTGTGTTGGGCTGATTAAAATGCTGACTAAAAGAAATTGACCTACTGCAGTACTGTGATGAAGAGAGAGAAATTATTGGGGAAATATTATATATATAATAATAAAAAAGCAGTCACTATTAAAGGCTGATAGGTATATGGTGTGTCAGGACACTACTGGAACAGAAGGCCAACCTGTAAAGCAATCAACCAACCAACAGCAAAGGCTTTCGCGGAGTAAACCCACTGTATTCACACTTGATCCAAAATTTTGTCCGTATCAAGAGATCTGTAATCGGAATCATATCTTAACGTCTCATGTTCTGCAGAGCTGCAATGTTAACATTTATATAAATTGATGAACCAGGCTTTGTGTTTTTAGAGACAGTCAGTGATGTTAGCAGCGTCATTGTGATTTGGGGGGAAGTTATCTGTCACATTGGGGTCTGCTTGCTTTGGACAATGGTGCTCTGCAGTCGATAACTGTTTGGTCTCCGATTCATCTTGGGTGGAGTGTGACTGGTTTGTCAGGTTAACAACATTATTGACTTATTTTTCAAGACAATGGTCAAGGTACAAACGTTTTCACAGAGTCCTTTAGGCTCATATCTTATCTTGTCTTTTTCTGAAAGGAAAAACAAAACATAAACAGAGTTCCGTTACCACTGAGTCATTAGAATATATACATAAACTGTATATACAACAGAGGCTTGATTGTTTTTTGTATGAGAGGTTAAACTAAATAAAAGTTCTATTGAAAAAAACAACAGCTTATTGAGTCCTTAAGAAAAACAAAAACATTATTATTACCTTGCAAGGTAATAAAATCATATCTATAGATGATTTGGTATCTGCTCTTCAGACACAGTATGCTGTACGCATATGGAACACTAAAACAACAAGTGTAAACAGGTTGGATTTATTGAGGTGTTGCACAACACAAACACATCATTTAAAACAGCCTGGACTAAACTAAACCAGAACTAGACCTGAATTTATCATGACAAAATTGGAATATGCCAAAATAGCCGTTTGAACCCAAAATAACAGGGAGAAGGCATTAGGGACATAAGAGGTGGGTTGCTAGGTAACTGTAATGTAAAATGACATGATAATACCACCAATGGCCCAGAAATTGTTAGACAGTGACATTTCTCAACAGCAGCCTGGTGTCAAGGACTGTGTGGCTGATTTCAGCCAAAAGCAGTTATGATTCTTGGGCCCGGTCCAACCAGATATGTGCTATCAGTTCAACTTTTTGGGATGAACTTCATTCGATTCAAAGTGCAAAGATTTTTTTTCCCCAGTAGAGTATATTATTGAATTTGATAAAGTGATAGGGGGTGAGGAAGCAGACTGGGGAATGTATCGGGGGGATGTTAAATTGGTTCTGGCCTCCTGTTTGAGTCAACGAGAATGCTATTTCTGCAGATTTAAACTTGACTTGAGAGCTGATGTGGTATGCATTATTTAGAGCTGGGGCTTGACTCATGATTTGAGGCGTATTGGTTATGCTGGTGATGATCATAACCAGTGGAAGAAAGCAACTAACTTCAAGTGCTGCAGTGAGATTTCGAGGTACTGTTACTATTTTCTTTCCTTTTTCATGTTCTACTTCACTACATTTCAGAGGGAAATGATACACCTTTTACTTTACCATATATTTATTTGACAGATATAATCAGTTACTTTTAAGATTGTTGAAGTTGAACTTTTTGGCTCATGGTCTCATACTAAAAAAAGCCAGTCTAGTTTTATTTAAGTAATTATCCAAAATTTCACAAAACTACTTTCCGTAGAAGCAGGATTTACCTGGAGGCTCAAACAGATGGCGGCCTCTTTGGACTTTTGCAATGAAAACCCACACTCTGAACTCACACTGTAGTATGATCAGACGCGCTCCGTGCCACTGCGACAAATGTAACATATCCCCAATGTGATATGAGGGCAATGAAAATAGTTTCGTAAGAGATGGGGTTTTTTTTTTGCAGAATGCCAGCCCAACACTTAGAAGAGAATCAGCTGTTGCATTGGCACATGCGCAACGAGGCTCCAGTAGCCATTGACGAGCATCTGTTTCTCTTCTGTGTCATTTAGGTTTTTAAACACAGCCATCTCTTAAGAGCTCAAATTTGCATTCAAATTTGCATTCTGACATGGGTTGTGTAGATTTATATAGTAGACCAACCGTGTGACACGAAGGACACAGAAAGTGTTCATCCAAACAACCATGTCCCTGCCGGTAGATAAGTACATGTATTTTCTCACAGCAGATAAGGTATTGCCGAGTGGGACACACACACAGTATTCTTATTGTTAATACATCAAATCTAGAAAAAAGCTGACTAGTACGAGCAGGTGCAAAAGCATATTACACAGCGTTACTGTAACAGTGGCATTTATGACACACACATCTGTCTCATCCAACCCCCAAAGATCCAGGATTGAGACACCAAGGAGAGGCAGGATCAATGGTCAATACATGCTGGGTGTTTTTTTCACATCTGACCCACTTGACTAGCCCAATAAATACAGAGAGGTAGAGAGGGAGAAAGAAAAAGAGAGAAAGAGAGAGACAGAGAGAAGCCCAGCAGCTCCACTGGTTTCCACCTCCAGGCCCTAAGTGTTGCTGTAAAGGGGGCTGGGACTCCTCACGACATTATTGATACACTGTTCTGTTCGCTCCTCCCCACACTGATTAAATGCCGGCCCGGCCCGTCGGCGTGCCGCAGTTGAAGGCAGCCGTGTCAGAGGAGCAGTAGGGTCGGACCTGTATCACCCCGACAGAGAGGGAACACGCTTTCTCTCTCTCTCTCTCCATCCAAGAAGGGCTCAGTTATGAAGACCATTCTTGCTGCATACTCTGGCGTCCTCAAAGGTAAGCCAAGGTTTCCAGGGTTTGAGCAGTGCAGCAAGTCGGTTTACAGCAAGTTTAGTTTAGTTTATTAAAGATCCCCATTAGTCTACACACCATAGTGGAGACTATTCTTCCTGGGGTCCAGGCAAAAGATATTACAATACAGATTAAAAGAAAAAAGTGCAGTACAGCATGATCATTGTTGGTGACCAAAACACAAACTTAGTAACCAACATTTACATTACATGTAAATAATGCAAAAAACAAAAAACAGAGAATTAAAAACAAATTATTTTTGTCAGTCCAAAAATACCTTAAATAATAACCTAATCTACTCTAATTTCCTTTCTGATTATTGCTGCCTTAAGTTTCCTTTTGAATTCACCTTTATTCCTGGTTAGAGTCAAATATGAGGGGAGCAGATTCCAGTATGCAATGGCTCTGTACATTACTGTTTTTTTGAGTGCATTGGTTTTGAAAGAAAGAAAGTCAACTAGAACACACACACACACACACACACACACACACACACACACACACACACACACACACACACACGCACCAGTTATAACATGTCATGTTTTATTCTGCGTGAAGAAACGCAAATATAAACAAACTATCATTTTAAAATACCCTAATTATTATAATGAGGTTTTTTTTCTAAAAGGGAAACTGCAGAAATGCAATAGAAAAACTTTCTCCAAAACTTTTAAAAAGTATGATACATTATAAAAAAAGCAAGTAACATTGTGATGTCTCTTAATGCCAGTACTTCCTAACAATCAACCAGGTTTATGTGCAACCAATTTCTTTCTTTTTGCATTTTTCTGCAGTTAAAATATTTAGAATTTGAGCTTTGATGAAGTTTTAAATGTGAATGTGGAAGTTATTTATTCAGTGAAAATAGAATGCTAAAGCAGTAGACAGACTGAAGGATTTTGTCGCTCATCAGTTAAATTGAAATGGATTTAGGGATGGATGTGTTCACGGCCAGTGTGGGAAAGTTGACGCAATTAAAACAACCAAAATCTCTTTCAATGTACATATGGGCATGTCAGGATTGAAGAATGTGAACTTGTCCTTTGAGTCGCCTCTGCAGATGGATATGAGTCTTATCAGTGCAGTTAGAGAATCATCGAGGCAGATCTGTTGAGCCAGTGGAATAACTGAACATTTAAAAGAAACAGGGTGGATTTTGTCAGACAATCACATGTATTGGCGGATTAGGAGAGGAAGGGTCCCTGGGCACAGACATTGGCCCCACCGCCTCTACTGTAGGAACAACACACACGGACTGTTAAGTTGTTAAACCTCTTTTTGCATTTGTTTTGTGTCTCTTTGTGGTCATTTGTTGTTATTGTGTGTCACTTTCTAGTAGTTTTGCCCCTTTTTGTATTTATTTTGTGTGTCTTTGCAGTTGTTTGCGTCTCCTTTCTGGTGTTTTTAAGTCTCATTGTGTTTTTTTTTAACCCTTTCTGTAGTCATTTTGCATCTATTTGTAGTCCTGTGTGTCTTTGTGGTCATATCGTTTTTTTCCTTTGGTCGTTTTGTGACTCTTTGTGGTTGTTTTGGCCTTATTTGTAGTTATTTTGTGTGTAATTGCAGTTGTTTTGTGTATCTTTATGGTCATTCTGAGTTGGTTCTTGGTTGGTATGTTTCTCCCTAACACTTTCCCTGGGCCTGCGCCTGCTAGGCCCATTCAGTAAACCATCCATGAGCACATGGTCCACCTTGCGTCATCTGATAGTGTTTGTGTACCTCTCATGCTTGCATGCTGACCAGTTTGATCTGGCTCCCATCCGGACTCAGAGAGCACATACTGTAAGTGGGGAGATTCAGCCATGAACCGGTCACTGGCCGTATCCTGACCTAGCGTCCTCTCCTGGCACTGATCCAAGCAGCGACAGCCTTTAAGCCGTCATAGCATCATAGTTTAAAGTCATTAGCAGCAGTGGCAGCTCGCTGCTGGGTTATTTTCAGTGTGCACAGATGGGATTAGAGTAGACGTGTTGTCCTGGAGGGGAGATCCTCTTCTAATTGGCTCTCAGTGGTACGAGCTTGACTTGCTTCGGATGCTCTTTATGTGTCCATTGCTTGTGCTCGCCGTCTCTCCTCACATGAGCTGCATGGCTTCGCTTTCATGGGCTGGTGACTGAAAAGACCTGGTGAGTGGTTGAGGCTGTGGCTGAAATGTGTAGCAATGTAGGGCTGCTTCGTTGTGTCGTTTGACAGAGCTTTCTAGGAAATCATTAAAATGTCCTTATTTCCTTTGATGTCCAACTTTTGGGTTTGTTAAACTCAAACCATGAGTATCACTGTAGTGTTACTGCATCTTGTCAATGCTTCTCTCCCTCATCTATTTAAACGTCTCTAGCTGTATCTTCAATAATCAACCCACATGGACATCTGACAGTTTTGATAGAACTCTCCTTTTTATTATTTGTGATCTTTTGCCTCCAGGCACCGGCTGCAGCATCCTCTCTGCCCTGCAGGACCTGTCCGTGGCTTTTTTGCCCTGCAGATCCAAGATGGAAAAGCATCTGCAGGTCATCTCGGTGCTGCAGTGGGTCATCAGCTTCTTGGCCCTGGGTGAGTGAGTGTATGTGTTTGTGGGCTAAGGCCACAAGAAAACAAAGAAAGCTAGAAGAAGCTTGTAGTCTCATTAGTCTCCTGATGAGGAGGTCAGATCTCTGAGCTGCACGCATACACTACTCTGTTAGCCTTTAACAGAATATTTTAGCCTTTAGTTTAGCCTACAATTTCATTTAATTTCTAGTCAAGTGCTTGTTTGTACCATCTCTCTCCTCTCTCCTCCAGGTGCTGCCTGCACTTTCCTGCTGATCTACATGTTCTGCACTGACTGCTGGCTTATTTCTGCCATTTACACCGCCTGGCTCATCGTTGACTGGAACACCCCCAAACAAGGCAAGACATTAAAAGCTGTCAATCAAGAAAATCACTGTTGCATAATTGTCCAATTTCGACCCCCATCTGTAGGGATGCACCGATATCGGGCCGATATTATAGCTAGACCAGATATCGGTGATAATGGGGCCGATCTATTCAATTCATGATTTATATACTATATACATTACATAATGGAATTTTAATTCTTCTTTGACCAATTTGCTGCGCCATTAAAAAGGTATGCACTAGAATTGTAATTTCTGTTCATTTTTAAGATTTTCTACTTAGTTGGTAGAGCTGAATTATGGTTGGTATCCAAACTTTTGGTGCTGATTTGGTGCTAATTAGCGATCTAAGACGGTGAACATTGGTAAAATATATGCCTGTCGAACATTATTATGTTAGCATTTGGATGTTAGCATTTAGCTCAAAGCATAGCACTATGCCAAAGTTAAGCTTCACAGTACCACAAGGCACATTTTATTGGTTCCAGTTTGTCAATGCGATGATTAGCAGTAAATGGAAACAATTTGTGTTCCCCGATAAAAACAGACAATCTGGAGAGGTTACCTAGGACTCTATTTTTTTCTGACATCTTGTAACTAAATAATATAATTAAAACTGGGGTTTGTAATGTTTACAAACAAGCAAGAGTACGATAGCTTTTTATAAATAATCCAGATTAAAAAACAGCCCAGTGTTTCCAACTCCTTTCCAATGAATGCAGCTAGCAGTGCTTGCTCCTAAAGACACTAAATCTAGCGAGAAAGTTGCCAAGTCAGCAATACTGAAAGCCTGTCTCTTCGGGCCTTCCTCACAAACCACTCCCCCAAAATAATCATTATGAATGTTAACAACAAACATGCTGTGGTTATTACTCTCAACTATCAAGCTAGCGGCATGTGGAAAACTCCGGTTATGAGCCAATGATGGGGTTTTTTAGCCTTTGAATAATTAATGGCTGCTGGCATGTAAAGATAATTTCAACTAATATAATCCTTTTTTCTTGAGGAACATTACCTACCCTTTCTTTAATGGAATATTCCAAAGAAACTTAAAGGGATGAATTGCTGATGAAATGAATTGTTGGTTGCAGCTGTATATTTGCTAATGCTAATGCTAATGAAATGAGTTCTAATCTGTAATGTCCTCCTCAGGTGGCAGGAGGTCCTCTTGGGTGAGAAACTGGACGGTGTGGACATATTTCCGAGACTACTTCCCCATCAGGGTGAGTAAATCTGTCAGATTCTTGGTGGGCCATTGCTAAATTTAAACTTCTCCAACCTTGAAAACTCAAGATAACATCAGAGTTATGGAGACATCAGGATTGCAACCAGTATGGAGATGAACCATGAAAGTGAGCACGTCCTCCTCTATTTCCTGCCCACACAGAAAAAGTTGTTGTGCTTCAGTATTGTAAGATTTAGCAAGTTCATCGATTTCCAGTCATGCACAGGTTTGACAATGTAGATAAGCTTATCAGGGGTTGGATGGGATATCAGCTGTCGGCTCCATGCTGTGCCTTGTCCCGTGTTGATTATGATGAGGGCTTGACGTCCGTCGGGAGTGTTAGACTTTGTCCTACCTGATAGGCCAAGGAGCAGTGCTAAGCTTGTTTGGCCCTCAGGTATTCCCCACAGCATCTTTTCGATGAGAATATAACGCTGATTAAGGCAAACACACTAACTGTCAGTGAAGAAGCCAGAAGTCATGGGTTGAGGGTTTCCTGCATGATTCAGTTAGTTGTCATGGGATTTTATTGAATCATCACTTTTGTACAGCTGAGAGCTGAAACAGTGATTAATTGATCAGTTGTTTTCCACAAAAATAATCAGCAACTATTTAGATTTTTGTTATTAAATCTTTCTAGTTCTCTGGTTCCAGCTCCTCCAGTAAGACAATTTGCTTCTTTTCTTTTTTGTATCATTGTAAACTTTTGACGGTTAACATGTCTTCTAGGACATAGGGATAATGTGAGGGACATTTTCAGGTATTTTGTTACATTTTATAGACAACACAATTGAAAAGAAAAACAAAGTAGATCAGTGTAAAACAAAAGATCCAGTATTGATTTTTTTTATTGATTTTTTAATAAATTCCTCTCTGATGCTGAATTAGCTTTTGTTTTGCTAACCGCTCCTCAGAATGCTAATGAAACACACAACTTTCACGCAGCTTGGTTGATTCCATCACTTCCTTACTTTACATGTTACTTGCGATACAAAGAAAGCATTACCCTTCTGACTAGGTTTCATAGTATTAAATCCCTTCACCAGGTGTTGACAAGCTTATCTCTGCTGTACAGAGTGAAGAAAGAAAAGAGGGCTGTCTGACTCCAGAGGGAGGAATTTGAAGTCCCACTTTTTGCAGATGAACTTTGCTCATCTCATTGATCTGAACAATGTGTTCTATGTAGCCGTTTGTCACAGTGGCTTGATGAGATCATTCACTTGTCTCCCTGACGCCTGATGCCAGCTGACTGTCTCGCTTTAATCCCAATTTCGCCCAAAGACTTAAATTGGCCGACGTTTTTTTAATTTTGCTGTTTTTTTTTCTGTCAAATGTTGAAATATCGGTTATTAGCTACTGACACAAGTTGAGACTGTAGTTGAAACTTTATTCCTTGCAGCGGAGTTGAAAAGGTCGAACACATTGTGATTAACTGGTACTTTTACTTTAGTCTCATAGCTCAAAATAACCAGAATATATCTGCAGGGCCATCGATTGATTGTAGGGCAAGTGTTCTCTATCGCTCATGAGCATATGATTATTATTTATATGAGTTGGAAGCAAACCGGTCAAGGTCCAAACCAGCCTTAAAATCAGAGGGAGAACTGTAAGAAGTGTGGAGTGGGACTGTGACATCAGCGTCTGCCTCAAACAAAGACTCAGACTTTTATGCAGTAACCAGCAAATCTATAGCCTCCATCTCTTTACTGAGATTCTCTTCTCACTATATAAGGTGTTGGTTATTTTATAAATATTACTTTTATTCATATTTGCTTAAACTGTCATTATGACAGTAGGACATGAAAAATCTGGTTCCTCTGCCTCGTTTTAAGTGCCCCTAATGAAGTTTGTAAGATTCCACTAAACTAGGCAGCACTCATCAAATATGTGAATAGAGATTTTGCAATGAATTTCTCACCTCAAATAGGCACCTGGTCGATGGGCAGAGGTTGGATATGACTCGACTGTTATCAACATGGCAGCTGGGCCACTTAAATATATTTTTTAAACCATTTGAGGCGAGAAATAGGCGACGCGTCAACAGAATGTTGTTTGACAGTTTGTTTGAAGTTCACAAGCTTCACAAATAGTGATTGGGAGCTGCGTTTGAGACTTCTCGGCTCTGATTGGTTTTCTTCAGGGGGCTTGAATCTGAGAAACACCATTAGAAGCACTAAGAGGAGGATTGATATTTTTTCAAATATTATATATAGCATGTACTACTGTCAGGGTATAGAGACTGAGCTTTTGTTTGAGCAATCACAATGAAAAGTTATATTTTTTTAAAGTTGCCAACCCTAGCTTTAATGCTGGTCACATCTCCCTTGGTCCTGCTGTAATCCTTCCACATCTGCCATGGTAGCCAGGTGGAGTCGTGCGGTGCTATGGAGAACTTGAATGTGAGCTCCTCTGCTAATGTGGTAATGCAACGGTTGTGTTTGACCAGCGACGAAGGGAGCTTTGTGTACACACGGTGATGGAATCAAGTCTACAGTGCAGATCAGAGCACAGCTTTAGTTTCTTATGAGATTCTGCAATTTTACAAGTTTAACATGAAACCAGGATGTTAAAATAATACTGAATGTTTAAGGTTTATGGCTGCCAATATGATATACATGAACAACATGTGAAGTGGGTAATTATTTTATAGCTGCACTTGAGCAGTCGGGTTTGAGCTGATAAGGATGTCCTCGTTCTACTAAAAACATGAGCTGTATCTAAAATTCATCCAACACACTTATTCTAAGCTGGTCTTCAGTGTGTAGTTTGTTCAGACTGGAAAGTCAAAAAATAATACCCTTCATACTCTTCTTCATCCATGTACCTTTTCCTGAATTTATGGATTGAGGATTTCATGAAGAAAATGTCTTGCTTATGATACAGAACACCATGCTCCACCTGTTGACATTGTGGATTAAGCTTGATTGCATTTCAGAGATTGATTGGCAACTATATTGATGATCTATTTGATCTATAATGTAATTTTCAATTAAAAATAATTTATAGCCTCTAGTTCCAGCCTACCAGATATGAAGGAAAACATTTCATTTGAATATTTTTGGTCAGAAAAAAGAAGCGATAAGCGTTAATTTGCTTATCACCTTTGTCTTACATTTGATAGACCAAGCAATTGTTAAATAGAGAAAATGATCGATTAATCAACAATAAATGTAATCGTTAGTTGCAGCAGCATAATATATAAATATATATATGCATAATGGTAAAGTATGTTGATGTATTGTATACTACTAACTGCAAATATTAATTTACTATAAAGACTTTAATGATATAGTATAATAATAAAGTTTATTTGTATGGTACATCTCAACAATAATGTTACATAGAGACAGTTTTCAGTAAAACACCAAGCTTAAGATTAGACTGTATTTTATGATGTGTATAATACGTATTTGGTGTGGAAGTAGTAAGCAGCTTCTGTTCTAAAGCCCTAAAGCCATATTGGTCACTAACTTGACATTTCTTCAATCAGATGTTCCCAAGTCTGGCAGTGTAGAAATCAGCCTCACACTGGTCTTCTTTGTGTTATTCTCCTACAGCTAATTAAAACCCACAACCTGCTGCCCAGCCGGAACTACATCTTTGGCTACCACCCGCACGGCATCTTCTGTTTCGGTGCTTTCTGCAACTTCGGGACCGAGGCGACGGGCTTCACCAAGAACTTCCCGGGCATCAAGCCCTCCCTGGCTACCCTGGCGGGAAACTTCCGGATTCCCGTCCTTCGGGACTACCTCATGTCTGGAGGTGAGCATTGAGGAGCAACGGAGGCTCGTCTGAGTCCTTGAAAAATCAGATAGCTGTATCTGTAAGGGAGCGGACCTTTGTCCTGTTGCACAGCTGAAATAGCTTCTGTTTGCCTGGATCTGCTGATTTCACAGATTGATAGAGAACTGTTCTGTTCTGAAGGGCTGTTTGCTGTTCAGCTTTACCCATAGATACTGTACATACTGCCTTTAGGGTACTATAGGTCATTATACATGTTGTTTCAGAATGCTTCATGTGTAAATGGCCCTCATAGAACATTCTTTGCTCCTCTTTTTGTTGTAATGTGTAATGCAACAATTTTCTCTGCAAATGTTCTGTTTTGAGGCTGTTTTTTTTATTTTCAGCTGCTGCAGATCAAATTTTGCACATGGGTTTATTTTACATTTGGCCTAGATTTGTTAAATAAGACTGTTAATTCCAATATTTGCAGCCAGAATTTGACCAGATCTAAAAGGATTAAGCAGATGTTAACAGACTTAAGAGGTCAGTGTATTTTCCTTGTGTGCACTGCTTCTTTACTGCAGTTATAATCATCTTTCTTTTTGTTCCTCAGGTATCTGTCCAGTGAACAAGAACTCAATCGACTATCTGCTGTCGCGCAACGGGACAGGAAATGCTGTGGTCATCGTTGTCGGAGGAGCGGCAGAGTCTCTGCAGTGCGCGCCGGGCATGAACACTGTCACCCTGAAGAACCGTAAAGGCTTTGTGAGGCTGGCCCTGCAGAAAGGGTGAGCTGGCTGCACAACACCTCGCAGACAAGGCCCAAACACAGCCTCGAACCAAATCTGATTTATGTGAAATTAATGTCATTTTCATGGCTGCAGGGACTCATTGGAAAGAGTAATCCCTAGATTATTATTCACAAGAAGGTTGAAAGGACCTTACAGAGAGTGTGCATTGTCCTTTAGTAGGGGTCAGACAGGCGTTGGGCTCAGCCATGCATTAATCTTTATAACAAACTGTACTATGAATGGAAGTGAACCCGGTTTGTGTCTCCTTAACCCAAACAAGCCTGATTATATAGCTGTGGCTTATCACAGGGTGCACCGTGTCAAAAGGAGCTTAGAGCTTGCTAGAAGGGACATGCAGTTATGCAGAACTTCATTCATAACTGAAATGAGGTCGCTTTGGGTTCACTTTCTGGACCTTTTAGAGTTTGGTTTTGATTCTTTTAAGATATAAGCTTATATATCTTATATTAAAGCTGGTTGAACTTCAGTTGATTTCTGCAGAAGATTTAGTCAAATTGAAAATCAACGTTTTCAATCACAAATTTAATAAAAAGAAACTTAGAAATGTGGAAATGTTTACAGTATACAGAATATTTTGGTTGCTATAAATTAATTTCTGCCCCACTTTTTTTCTTATTGCTTGTAATATCTGGGACAGTTTTATCATTGCAGGCCTTCAAAAAGTATTCAAATTAGTAGTCTTTTAAAGGGGCACAAACCAAAGAGGTTGACACTGGTGTAGACGGTGCTACTTTTTCAGTGATTAATGAAAAAGTTTGAAAGAAATCCACCAATATTGTGAAAAATGTGGAGTTCCAAATTGTCTAGGTCCAAAAGCTGTCTCTCTCTCTCTCTCTCTCTCTCAAATGCTACATTGTAAGCGTGGCCACAGATCTGATGTAGCTTTAACACTGATCCAGAACATTTTCTGTTTACATAAACTCTTTTATAACTGGCATACCTGGCAAGACAAAAGCATGGCTGAGCACCAACACTGAAGCTGAATATAGACCCACACCAAATTTTGAAATGCCTGTGAACTGGAAACTACAGCAGTCTGCCTAGGTGCTAATTATCATGACCTACTGATAAATAATAATTACAACATTGCATATATAAATGTTTTCGTTCTTGTCTGCTAACCTAAGTGAAAGGTCGGTGACGTAGAGACATGTATAGAAATTCAAGCCAACCAGTTATATATGATGGCTATCTCAGATAAGTAATTATTCCAGTGCCATAATTGTTCCCAAAGCCATTGAAATTACAGATATGACAGTAATAATAAAAAAAGCAAGAAAAATATCAGAGCATATAATTTATGCATATAATTATATAAACAAGTTTACAAAGTTTATGTTTTAGCCAGGGGATAGCTATGTTTATAGGCTTTCTGTGAGGTTTTATCAACATCGGAACCTTTTTTATTGTTTTACATTCGTTAGGTCTCCATCCATTGAAATAAAATAGGAAAAGAATGGACATTGCCATTCAAATCAATGTAGCAGGATGGTCAGAGCGGCGGCCATTTCTATGTGTACTTTTGCCAATTTGACCGTCGTAGACAAACTAAACTGACTTAAAGAAAGCTGCGGACTCACCAAGGTTTTGCAGTACCAACAGTGGAGTAGTAACGTGACGAAGCATAGAGAGCCAGAGTTAATGAGTCCAATTTGACAATTTAATGCTTCATTCACACACAGAAAAGCACATGTTATTGCCTGACGATTGACAACTTGTTTTGGCTCATTTCCTGGAACCGGTGCAGCGTTAAAGCATGGTGGCAAGCTAGCAAGCTTGTTAATTCCACCATGCTTTAGCGCTGCCACGGTTTTAAAAAATGAACCAAACAAAGTTTGTGAACAACTGTTTGAACGGCTGGATAGTAAGCTAGCTTGCTAATTCCGTTGTACTTGTATTCTATTTCTCTTAATAATAATAATAATAATAATAATAATAATAATAATAATAATAATAATAATAACTTTATTTATATAGCACCTTGTAAGAACAAGGTTTACAAAGTGCTTCGACAGACAAGGCAGCAAAACAGTGCAATAGATGAAACATTAAAAACAATCGTTAGGATAAAACTAAACTAAGAAATAAAATGAAATAACAAGTGACAATCAAATAAACGAACAAAATCAATAAAATCAAGTGAAATAGATAAACATAAAATAGTAAACGAATATAAGATAAATAGTAAAACCAAATAAAACGAAACATTAAAACGACGACATCACATAAAAGCCATTGAGCCAAGTGATTTAAAAGAGACTACTGATTCTGCAAGCCTTATCTCTTCAGGCAGGTCGTTCCAAAGCCGAGGGGCCCTTATGGCAAAAGCATGGTCGTCTTTAGTTTTTAGTCTCGACTTTGGAACAGCCAGAAGGGCCCTACCTGAGGATCTAAGGCTGCGAGCTGGCTCATACGGGGTCAACATTTCTCCTATGTATGTCTGGGCCAGACCCAGACGTGCTTTAAAAGTGATCAGTAAAATCTTAAAATCAATTCTAAAATGAACAGGGAGCCAGTGAAGAGAAGCCAGGATTGGGGTGATGTGATGTCGTCTGTTACAACCAGTAAGAAGCCTAGCTGCTGAGTTCTGAACCAGTTGGAGGCGAGAGAGTGATTTGTGGTTAATGCCAGAGAGGAGGGAGTTGCAGTAGTCCAGTCTTGAAAAGACAAATGCATGTATGATTTTTTCCAGGTCTGGGTGAGTGAGGATTGGTTTTATTATGGAGATGGTTCTGATTTTGAGGAAACAGGACTAGAGTATCTTTGTGATGTGGGGTCTGAAACTGAAGTCGGAATCAAAAAGAACTCTTAAGTTCTTAAAAGGAGGTCATTGGATACCTTGAGGAGGGCGGTTTCTGTACTGTGTAGTGCTCTAAAACCTGACTGAAATTTCTCAAACACATCATTAAGACACATAAAAGGTAGAAGTTGGGTTGAAACAACTTTCTCTAAAACTTTTGATAAAAACGGAAGTTTAGAAATTGGCCTAAAATTGTTAAGAACCGAGGGATCAAGATTCGGTTTCTTTAAAAGAGGTTGGACATCAGTTTAAGACTGGATGGAATAGTTCCTGTGGCTAACGAGCTATTAATAATCAATAAAATACTGGGCCCGACTGTGTCAATAACCTCTTTAAGAAATTTAGTTGGTATAAAATCAAGGCTGCACGTGGTTGGTTTCATACAGGATATGGTTTCTGCTAAAAATGAAAGCGATACAGGATTGAAACTGCTAAAATAACTAAGAATATCCCTACTAACATGTAAAACACGGTCTGGGGGGGAAATTTGTTGCCGTACTCTGTTTGCAAAAAAAAATAAAAACTGCTCACACACCTCTTGTGAGGCATCAGTAAAATGACAGGGGGAGGGGGTGACCATTGGGTCAATTATTTTAAATAAAAGTCTTGGATTTGAGTGGTTTGCTGTAATTAAATTAGAGAAGAAAGAAGTTCTTGCTTCTTTAACTGCCACTTGATAGTTCTTCATCGCATCTTTCCAAATTTCATAAAATACATGTAAGCCTGTTTTTTCTTACATGTCTCCACCACTAGAAAACTGTGGTATATATTAAACTTGTTTCACTTACGTTGTTGCCGATCTTAGATGTTTCAACTCTAGAAACATACTTCCTGGCATTGTCCTACAGTAGCATTGCTTTTGAAAGTGGACATTTAGGGGACAGTTAGTTGAGTTACCTCCTCTGTGTTTCCTCAGGTCTGACCTGGTTCCAGTGTATTCCTTTGGAGAGAACGATGCCTACAAGCAGGTGATCTTTGAGGAGGGGAGCTACTGGAGGTCCATCCAAAGGAGGTTACAGAAGATCATAGGCTTTGCCCCATGCGTCTTCCATGGATGTGGCCTGTTCTTTGGCAACTCCTGGGGCATTGTGCCTTATTGCAATCCTATCACCACCATAGGCAAGTTTGTTCAAGCTAATGTTTTCTTGGAGTGATTGACGTAGACACAGATTAGGGTTATCTCTAAAAATGTCAACAATACTCTGCTATTTTAGTACAGTTAACCGTATTTCCTTTGTCCAAGTAACACGGTGTATTATTGGTTAACACTGATGGTTCTTACAACTTCAACCAAAGTTTATTTGATCAACTCTTTGTTTAAATTCCCCTTCTTATTATAGTTGGAGAGCCAATCACTGTGCCAAAAATTGAGGATCCAACCGATGAGATGGTGGACCTGTACCACGCGATGTACATCAGGTCCCTGCAGTGCCTTTTTGACAAGTACAAGACCCGCTTCGGCCTGAAAGAGAGCGACATCCTGTACATCCAGTGAAAGGACAAGGGGGCCTGTTGAAGCTCTGAACTTTTTGACAGCATCTTCAAAAAAAACTCTGCCCCCCCTCTTCCCCTTCCCCACCCCTGCACAGTTTACTATCTTGCGGCCTGATTTTGGATTATCTCTGGACTGCAAACTCTACACATGAGGACGTTTGCTAAAGAAACCTTTGCTCTCTGCACTCATGTCACACGCACATATGTTGGCATAGTTCCATCTCAGGAAATGGCAGGTTTGAAGAACAGTCACATCTCCCTGCTGCTGCAATCAGGTTTAACCATCTCGGTTCTTATACCAAATCCCACATCAAAAATTGGGCCATTGCTGTTTCCATTTCTCTTTGAAGGCATTGGGTTCAGGCTGTGTTTATGGGGGGGGGGGGGGGGGGGGGGATTTGAACCAGGTGGAGCTGGAAGCTAACATGCAGGACTTCAGAGAAGTCTTTCACTCATGCAGCCATGTAATTCTCTCCAAGCTCTTTAGGATTAAATTATATGCTTAATGCACAAACAATGCAAATGGAAGATTCCACTTCATTAGTGGGATGTTAAGCCAAAAATGTTATTGAGCCAAAGACCTGGGTTGTCCCCACACAGGCATGTATTTCTACTGCATAAAAGCCAAAAGTGAAGGAATTATACAGGATGGATATATAAATATATATATATATTATGAATGCATACGCATGTAAATCTGTTCCTGTGATTGTAAAATGCCATAAAGTATTAATTGTATGCTGTAGAGAGGAACAAGCCTATTTTAGTTCTCGTCCAACAGTGGATATTTCTGATGCACTTTTCGTATTGCTGAGGTTTTTGTGCCTTTTTGATATGAGAAATTTTCCAAGAAAGTAATTGTGCTGCTTGGCTTGATTTCCCTTTCTGTTCCTACTGGTGTGTTTTTGTCTATGCAACAAAAACTACACTGACGTCTTGTAACTTCTTTAAAATGAAGGTATTTAGCTGTAGTTAAAGGAGATCATGTTTTGTGGGTGAAAATCCTGAATGTTTGAGGATTCCGGTGTACAGTAGATGTCTTTGTAACCGTGCCATGGGTGATAATTGAAAAATGAAGTGATTATACCGGTCTTATTACTGGTACTATGTAATGTTTTGAGGGTGCCCCTAGTACTTTTGTGAAATAAGAGTATTTGGGTATGGAATAGATATCGGGAATTATCGAAGAAAGTTATGTTGACGGACATGAAGATGGGGAAATTAATAATCAGATTGTCATTTGAATAGCCATTTCCCTTTGGTTTCACCACTGTGCCTTCTTAAAGAAAGTAGTATAATCCATGTGCAATAAATTTGCAAGAAATAAACGGCGAGAGTGATCTGTCAATATGATGAATGGCATCGTCCGTCTGCCAATATTTAAATTAAACTTTTATATGTTTTCAGAAGGAGATGTGTGTGTTTTTTTGTCTTGTTTTTTGGAAACATTTTCCCCAACACCTTACCTATTTATTATAAATGCTGCGTCTTTTTCTCCAATTTACTGAAAGAGATGACCATCATTTGATTGTGACATCTCTGAGTCCTCATGAGCACATTTGACACGATATATATATATATTTATACATATATAAACAATGTCAGCAGAGTTGCAGTGTACCTGTTACCAATCCTCATAAACCAATCTTACAGTTTTTTATAAATTAAATATAAACCATTAGGGAATTGACTTGGAGCTGTACGTTAATACTGTACATGTTTTGTACTGGTTCGCTCCTGCTATACAGGCACATGTTAATAGGATTTTGCCACATAGAGTGACATAGCTGATCATTTACAGTGTATTAATGTATTAAAAAGGACATTATCCATTACAGAAACTTGTTTCATCTGAGAATTCCACTCAACTCTACCCCTCAAGCAGCTGTAAGGCTGTTCAATTTATTTTACACCACACTATCTGACAGTCTCATACATGTATTACCTGTATTTGGCTGAACACTATTTTAAGTAAAGACAAAGTTTATTAAAGTTTAATCTTGCAAAGAATACCTCAAAGGGCTGCACATATAATAAAAACAGCTATGAGCAACATTAGTAGAGCACACTAGTACATACAAAGATCACAAAATAAGACACTCAGTGCATAAAAAACAGTAGCAGCATTCAAAAAATACAAAAACGTACAAAATTGTATGAATAACAGTAATTTAGTATTTTAGGGCAGACTAAGTGGGATTGAAGGCTGTTGCAAAATATGTATTTTAACATTACTTTTAAATTAATCAACAAAATAGCCTCTATATATATGGGTTTGTAGACGGTTCTGAAAAATGGGTGCTTGGTAAGAAAAGGTACCACCACTTTCTGGTGATTTTTGTATTTTTAGAATAGTCAGGAGGCTGGCATTTTGAGGTATTTATAATTGTAAAATATAGTGGTGTGAAAAGTACAATATATCCAATATTGCATTTTAGAATATTTAAAATGTGATGGAACATAAGTATGAAGTAGTAGAAAATATGAATACTCAAAAGGGCTGGAATCAGAAAATGTTGAGTATTAAAAAACGTTCGGTCAGGATTAGTGTGTTCTAATACGCTTGTTTTGTACATCAACAGGCCATTTTCCAAACCATGCAGATTTGTTTAAAATACAAAACAGAGAATTCCTAAAAGCAAACAGCAATCAATATTTTATTGTAAAGTCCAATGACCCAGAGGAAACAGAATTCTGTGTCTGATGCTGCCCTCTGATGGTTGCTTAATATACTTCAGTCAGGGGGATCAAGGCTCCCACAAATCATTCATGTAGTAGACGTTGGGGAGCCAGCAGTGGTGGAAAGTAAATTTCCTCAAGTACTGTACATAAGTACAACTTTTTCAGTTTTTTCCCACTATATTATTCAATACTTTCACTGCACTACATTTATCCAACATCTGCAGTTAGGTGTTGCATTGCAGGTTACGTACAAAACAATATGATACATTGTTAAATATTTAATAGTAACAAACCAATTATATTATACAGCCTAACATATATATAAAACACTATGAAATGTGTTATTTTACATTGAGAGAATGTATTGATACTTAAAGTACATTTAGCTGAAAGTACTGTTGTACTGTGATTAAGTTTCAATGTAAATGCAGGACTTTTACCTGTTATGGTATAATTTTTCACTGGTATTAGGCTACTACTTTTACTTAGTGAAGGGTCTCAGTACTCCCTCTATCTTCCTCTAGTCACCGAAGAACACTAAAATGTGGAAATATAACAAGTGAAATGGGACACTTGATCTTTTTTTTTCTTTTTTTTTTTTGCACAGTTCTGAAAACATTAAATGTTTAATATAGGCATGTAAAGTCAAAAAGGCTACAAAACTGGGACACTTTTCTTTACACAGTTACACAGTTCAGTGACATGTCTTGTTTATTTTGCCCTTTGTTATTAATGTGAAAATGTGAAATGAGTCAAATGTTAATGTTAATGTGAAAATGAAATGTTAATGTGAAAATGAGTCAAATGTTTCACATTTTGTTTATCATTTTGGAAATTCTATTTGAATAAATGATATTTTTGAAAGCTAACCTCACCTTTTAATTGCCAAATAATAACATACACTCTTACCAGCGGTCAAAACAATGCCATTTACTGCTTTTTATATAGAAATAAAATGTATATTATGCATAATTGAGGCATTTTGGCACAATACACATTTGAATAGTTTTCGTCACCTCAGCATTTAACTGTCACCTGCAGGTCACGCTGTTCTGCGCAATTTCCTTATATTCTGCAGCTTTGACAGCTTTCAACAGATGCCCGCCCCTTACTGGAAGATAAACAGATGATTCAACCAATAGGAGCCCGAGTTGGTAGGCTCTAAGTGACGGGCGTTACTCTGAGCCAATCAGCAGCCCGGATGTCACGCCGCTAAACCGGAAACGGATTTCCGAACCAAGTGTAGCAAAACAGTACTTTGTTTACGTCCCGCTGGTTAGCTGACAGCTGCGGCGGCGCTTCACTCACACTAACAACGTGTCTGCGTGTCTCTGGTGGAGCCAGGAGGTCCAGCACACTTCACACCGGGTGTTCTGGATGTGGTGGACGGGTTGTTCTGTTGAATGAGGGGGACCCGCTAGGTGCCGACAGGAGGATGAGCTCCATCACCGGTCGGGTTCTCGCCATCCCCGCCGCCTCTGTCACCAACTCTGGAGCTTCATCCTCTAGAGCCTTACATGTAGAGCTCACATCCCAACAGGTAAACGCAGTAATACGAATATATATATATATATATATATATATATATATATATATCTTAGTTTACAACGTCAGTCACAACTGCTGCCTGGAGGAGCACGGCGGGCCTGTCAGGCTAGCTAACTGCAAGCTAGCAACTGCTAGCTTGCAGTTAGCTAGCTTACTGTAAATGAATGTAAGCTAACCGACACTGACACAAAAAGAAACATTAACCACCAGCTAGGCTCTTGTTAAGCATTTCCGAGCCTGGCTTTTTTCCAATGTGTTGCCTAATTTTGAGGATATAGCTATATCTTTCTATACGTTTAATTATGTACGAAGCTAGTATGCTTCTGCTAATGGCAACTTAACTTGGCGTCAGGTGACAGCACAGCGAAAGGGAAACGGTAGCCTGTGTCATAACTGTGATGTTATTTTGTCTGGTTGAGTTATTGTATGGATACATTAAGCATTACAAAGCCATGAACTCATTTAGTTTGTGCTTCTTGGGAAAGAGAACTTAACTTCCATTTACCCATCCATTCATTCTCTCATTCATTCATTTGGAAACATGTAAAAAGTAAGCAGTTACATTACATTACAGTCATTTAGCAGACGCTTTTATCCAAAGCGACTTACAGTCAGTAGTATATTACATATCATTCATCCATTCACACACTGATGACAGGCTACCATCAAGGTGCCACCATCAGACTCTAACTAACATTCATTCACATCCAGTCCACACCGATGGCAAGCCTTCAGGAGCAACTTGGGGTTAAGTGTCTTGCCCAAGGACACATCGACTGAAGCCGGGTATCGAACCACCGACCCTCTGATTGAAGAACTACCTTGCTCTCCACTATGCCACAGCCGCCAGTTGACAGTTCATTCATAAGGGCTACAGACCTCAGGCTGTAAACTCAGCCCCTCATAGACACACATTCCTGTCATGTTCAGAAGTAGTTCGATAGTGATTGTATTGAGAAACGCTATAAAACTATAAAAGTGTGATTAGATTAAATGAAACCCCCTCTCCATATAGTAGGTCATTCATAGCAGTGTACAAATTGATAGTATTTAATATTTTTGGCCAACATTTTTTTTTCTCTTGCACCAGTTACTTACTCTTTGACCCTTGTTCCTTGCTCAAATTTGCATTAGATTGCTAGATTATGTGGTATTCAGATTATAAATAGTACTGTTTGCATATCTGACGTGCTGTATTTAGAGTGGTGACATGCTTGTAGCAACAACTGAGGATAAAGTTCTTGCTGAAATATCTGTTAACATTCTATCCCCACTTGCTTAAAAGGATCAGTTTACCCAAATTACCCAAATTACATTTGAAAGATTTATCTGCACTGAAATTCCATTTATTTCTATCAAATTGTCCTGGCAGCAGATATCTCAGAGACAGAGACCCTAAAACAATAGAAAAAAAGAAATCTACTACACTAGATTCTATTACTACGGGTCAGTAGAATACATTTTCCCTTTTTATTAAGGTGAACTGACCCTTAAAAAATACATTTTATGGATTTTAGCTTTAGCTATTATTTTATGTAAAATTCTAAATGCTCCCTCACGTGATATATCTCACATGTCTACTTTAAAGGTCTGAGGCTGTGACCAATGCATTTCTAATTACTGGTTTCCTGTATATTTTGCACGGTAAAACTGTTTTCCCACACCCTTCTCTAGCTCCATAGTAAAACATTGTCCAAGCAACATTGTTCTGCTGGCCAGCTGGCTCACAGTACATAAAGATAAACTCAAGAGAGATGATTGATCTGGGAGCTTTTACTGAAGGCTTGTGACTTCTGTTAATATACCTGCTATGAAAACTGTGAGTGTTCATTAAAAACTATTTGGAGCCAAACCTTTAAAGCCACAGCAATACAAATAACTACCTCCCAACAAAATGCAAACACTGTGCATTGAGAGTGCTTTCTCTGGTGGTGTAGGGCTGTGTGATACGGATAAAAAATCAAATACCAAAACATAGTTGACCAAATACTTCTTTGTGGATATCAAAGTAATAGGAATGTACATACCCTAATGTTACAATATTTATATTTGGATAATAGTGCCTTCAGAAGACAGAACGTGCGTACAAGTGTAATAAATTCTATGTAGAGATTATTATTTTTATTATGTTGTGCTCATAATTATTTTAAGATTTTAAAATGTATACTTATGTCTCCTGTGAAGTTTTGTGCAATGTGAAAATTAAGATAATTGTAACTAAAGTTCCATTTATAGCCTATTCGATGTTATGCAGTAAATGTGATTTTAAAAATTGAATTAAACAGTCTCTATTATTAATCTAGCTAGCCATGATTGGGTGCTCTCAGCAATAGTGGAGGGATTACACAACCGACCAACTGGCTCTCCTCGTGGCAAACCGACATTCCTAGCCCAACCTAGATTTTTTTTTTTTTGAGACGCTGTTTGCAGAATTCGGCAATAAGATGTTTTAATTCTAGCTGTTGGAGAGACTTGACTGGGCACTTAATTCAAGAGTATTCGTGGTGATAGCAATATCATACACTCAGTTTCCTGGTTATTAGGTACAGCTAGCTTAAACAATGAAATGATTGTGTACAGCAGCACAGACTGAAGGCCATGACCAGTGTGTAGTTTGTATGTTCATGCATTACATATGTTCAGCAGCGGACTTGTGACCAGCTAATCACTTAGTCACAGTATTAACTTTTCACATACCATACACCATCAGAGCTATTTGATCACAGTGGAAAACTAATGGTGATACTAAAGTTGATCTTTGTCTGATTTTTCAAAGTGTATTATGATTATTAGTGTAGTGTTATTGTTAAGAGCCTGACACACTAGAGTAGATTCACACTGCACAAGCGTCCCTCCCAAACTTTCCTCTCTGCCTGCGGTCCACATCAGCCCATTCAGAAATGTGCAGTCACATTTTCAAGGAGGGGAGGGGGTTAAAAGTCCCTTGAACAGTCAGGGTTTTTGTTTGTGAGGCCCTTAATCATAATAGGTAATCCCATGACTTAGACTTAGTCTCAGTATGGCTGCAGGAGGGGAGGTCTGCTGGTCAAGAGAGAAATTGTGCCGTGGTGACGTGTTCGCCCGAAGCGGGAACACACAGACATTTATTTTACATAAAGATATTATGTAAAATAAAGAAGCAGGTTTTTTATAATGATTATTCAAGCAATGCAGATGTTGTTGGATTGGTTTAGAGATTCTCTAATGAGTCATGCAGGTATTTATACATTAACAGTCTTAACTCGTCTTTACTGTGCATCTCTGGTATGCTAGCTTTAAGATAAACTGATGTACTGACTTTTGTTTTGAGTAGACGGGAAGCCTTTTTTTTTTAAATAAGTGATGGGTTTTCCGTAGTTGGCTGGTTTTGGTTTGTAGATTCTTTGATAAATCCTCGTAGAGCTAAAAGTGTTGCTACCCCTCTCATGTGACTGTCATGCCTGCCTGGTTAACTGGCTATTTCATTCTGCCATGAAGATGTCATGCCTCTATTATTTGAACCGCTGACATCTAGCAGGCCGTCACAGCCGGTAGTGCCTCTGTGCACGAGAAACTACTGCTATTTTAATCTGATTACGTATAGAAAAGAGAATGTGGTACTCTATTGACTTGAAAGCATGGCTTTTAACGTGTCCTGCGACCCAGTCAGGATTCTGCATTTTCAAAACGGCCCAGATAGTATCAGACTGAAACTGAATACAGCGGCCCTGATATCTGTTCTTTGTTCACTATCTGACCTCACTCTGTCTCTCCTTCTCTTTCTACATTCCCCCCACACCGCCAAACAGAGACGATTGCGTCATCTCCGGAGCATCGCCGCCAGAAACATTGTGAACAAGAATGGTTCCCCACTGCTGGACACTTACTTCACCCTCCACCTCTGTATAGGAGACCGCATATCTAGAGGTCAGTGTTAACACCCCACACACACACACACACACACACACACACACACACACACACACACACACACACACACACACACACACACACACACACAACACACACACACACAAACTTCCAGCCTGTAGCTTCCAGCCTGTGTTTTTTTCTACAAAGTAGAACATGTCAACTTTTTATCATGCACATTATATTTCTCGGGCTAAAACTCCACATCCCCTATGAACTAATAATGTACAGACGTTAAGGTAGCCATGACAACCATGAAAATGCAAAATGCTTAAATTGTCAGTATATAAAAGACAGAGCATTGATTTGGTTTGTAAAGTAATTCAGTAAAGTAAGTCAGTCAGCATCTCAAGTCAAAGTGTGATGGCCTCTCTCAGGAAAACAAAAAATAGTCTCCCTGGGCTCATTATGTCAGCAGTTTTCACTTTACGGAGCTGCGGCATGGACATTGGACAGGTGAGCGACTCTGTTTTGTGGGAGTTTTTATTTAAAGGTATTCCAATCAGATGCTTTTCCCAGCTGTGAATCAGAACATGTCCATAACCCGTAAAAGTCAGCGTGGTGTCCTTGCTGTGTTTTTACTCTAGATGACATCATTTCTACAGCCTTGTGTAATGGCTGTCCGGCAGAAACTGATCTAGATTCAGAAATTGAAGCTGAGCTTCTGTAAATTATATTTTAGGGTAGATTAAACTCTGACGGTTGTGCACCAGTGTTTTTACCTTTTTTTTATGAGTGTTCCTTGTTCTCTTTTTAGATTTTTACAAGAGTGAAGTCATACGGGACTCACTGGTGAGTATACCTACTTAAACTATCAAACTGTCCAAGTCTTCTCCTGGGATTAGATCAGGATGTTGTCATCACATTGCGGCCTTTAGGGTCTGCTGCCTATCTGCCATTCACACATTTCATTTCACTATAAGCTTCCTTAAACTGGTTTTAAATCAACAACGAACAGTGACATGCTGCAAAACATGCTTCGTTGACTAAAATGTCAGACTTGCACCAACATGACTTGAATATGATGATGTGCTGTATTCCCATATACGCAACTTTCACTCTTGGTCTGTAAACATGAGTCAGTTGTGTTAATGACCCGTGATTCTTTGGCTGCTCATACTTTCATTTGGACGGCAGATGCAGCATTCTGTGAAGCTATAGAAGCAACACAAGGAGAGCGAGCCATTACTGTTGGGCTCGTTGCCGAGTCATGAGCTGACCTAAGCTGCTTTCCAGCCATCCTGCTAACTGCCCTCAGCAGACAGACTGTGTAATGCGCTGCAGGAGTCATGACTCCTCCTGTCGTCTCTCTCGGCCCAACTTCCTCCTGTTGAATTTAACAGCCCTGCTGACGTTCGTTCTCCAGTACTCTGTCTCAGGAAACGTTTCCTGTCCGTCTTCCTGTTTCCATTTCAACTGCCATGCCCCCGTTGCTTCCACTACTGACTCTCACTAGTTCTCTTTTCCACCCTCCCCCTAACCTGTGTATTGTACTTCTGCATTTAAGATTCTTCCCCTGCCTGTTCTTGAAAGTGACCCGAATAGCCAGAGATTTTTCTCTCTGATGGAGGGAAATGATACATAATTGAATGATGTAAATGGCTACAGTGCTTTTTAGGACCGGTACTCAGTGCTGTCAGGCTGGAAGTTCAAGGACGGAGAACAAGCTGCAGTAGAGATCAAAACATTAAGGTTAATGTAGAACAGGTTGATTCAATTACTTTGCCATGTGTAGGGATCACATTATGACATTGAGTTTGACAGAGGTAAAGCACATTTTTTTAATTTACAACTTTGATCCAAAAATACACTTTTGTTTTGCCTTTACTTGTCTGACATAAGCAGTAGCTTCAGTTCAAGCTTGAGTGTAATTATTTCCTAATTGAATAAATCAGTTATAGTGCTGATCAGCTGAAATGTCAGGTATTTATGTACTCTTACTAGACCGATTATCCTCAACGTGTGTGTGTGTGTGTGTGTGTGTGTGTGTGTGTGTGTGTGTGTGTGTGTGTGTGTGTGTGTGTGTGTGTGTGTGTGTGTGTGTGTGTGTGTGTGTGTGTGTGTGTGTGTGTGTGTGTGTGTGTGCGTGTGTGTGTGTGTCTGTGTGTCTGACAGAATCCAACTTGGCGGAGCCTGGACTTTGGAATGCTGCCAGACCTCCTGGACACCTCTGTGTCTTGCTTCATGGTGAGGATCTGGGGAGGACAGGAGGAACAGTACCAGCTCCTCATAGAATGGAAGGTCAACCTGGATGGCCTCAGATACACGGGACAGCAGGTCAGCAACCATGCGCATGTAAACTTTATTTGAATCATATGCAATTTTGTCCCTGTGCGGTAGGAAGTGTGTACAGGCTACAAAGGGATGTATAAAGTAAGAGGTGAGACCTATGAATTCAGCTTTACAACAGAGTTTCAATTTTCAAAATACTTAACACAAAATGATGTTCTCTTAATGTTGACCTTGGTATCTAACAGAGCACACAAAATGAAAACGTCTGTATCGAATTAGGTTCATCAGAGCATCACAATGTGAAATGATCTCAAGAAAAACATGAACTAATTCTGTCACTGCAGAAAATCCAAGACGTATCACGTGACCGAGACAAGCGTCTTGACATGTGTCAAGAGGCACAGGCGGATATAATTGGGAGAGAATCAGGTCATTTTTCAAAATAAAACATCTTTCAGACTCTGATAATAAATAAAATGGAAATAATACGAGTTATTTATTGTTTCTGTGTCGCCCGGTACCAAATGACGGACCGGTACCGGTCTGCGGCCCGGGGGGTTGGGGACCGCTGCATTAGATCACAAAAACCATTTGATAAAATTTCACTTCAGGGAACATTTTGGTTGTTAGATATGATTAAGACCAGAACTCAACTACAGTTGGGGAGGTAACCGAGAAGGAAGTGAAAACTATGATCAGAGTAGTGTATGCTATGTTCACACTAGGAGCGACAAAGCAACATTCTAAAAGTAATTTCCAGTGGGAGCTGATGACATCAAGCTACAAACTGACGGCCGACACTTGTCGCTGCGCTACATATGAAAGCAGAGCTGGTCTCAATTTTTCAGGGCTCCAATGACGCGGCAAAGCGTCAACCAATCATATGATTCAGATTCACCCTGTTCCGCTCCATCTAAATAATCCTGTTTACCAGTTCTCAGTTCTATTTAACTAGATAGCTACGTCAACAAGCTCTTTATCAATACTTCAATGGCTACTCACAGTCAATGTACCTGGCCACTCATGGCTCTTTTTGATGCTTTTGTTGCTGGTAGGTGAATGTAGCATTACTCCCATTAGGCTCTCTTCTATACTGAATGAGATAGTGAAAATTAACTTTATCCTATTTTTTCTTTGAACCCCATGGAAATCTTTGGGTCCTCGAACCCTTAGTTGAGAACCTCTTCCCTAGAGACTGACTCTACCCCGCAGTAAATCCAGTAAATTTTATTCACCATACCTTTTTACAATCACTTAAAATACAGAAAGCTGATATGCACATTACTGTTAAAAACATCTTGCCACTAATCAAAAGGAAAGAAATCTCACCTGATCTTCCATTTCACCCCTTTACATTTAAAATGTATGGCAGGTGGGGGCTGAAGTAATAAGAAATGATGTTGCAATACTACTCACCAGGTTAATGGTGTAAAGTAATGTTAGCCTAGCACATTTTTGCATTGATCCAGTGAGCTCTACACTTAGTACTAAGCACTTAAACTTTTGAGGCGTCTGTATTCTTAGGACCAAGTCCAAGTCGTATTTGCACTTTAAAACTCTCTTTGGACAAATGAGCCAAAGCTTTCCCAAAATTCATTCAGTAAAATAAGTGCCATTGTCATTCTTTCACATTGACACTAGTTTCAAAGCTGGTAAACAGATGGTACATTCTCCTGCACAGATAGATGCCCGCCGTTTGTTCTCTTCCCTGTCTCAGTCCCCACACATGAGCCTCTGATATATCTCTTTGTCCACAGATTCGATCCCGAAATCCAAACGAGATAATATTCGGGCTGAATGACGGCTACTATGCAGCTGACTTTGATCATAAGGTACGGCCTTTTTTGTCAGTCTTTCCAGAGCCTTTGCATCACAATGGTATACCCGGTGCTAATCTCAATAGCTATATTCAGACGCTGTTTGGCCTCTGCACTGAAACACTTCACATGTGGCTGTTGCAGGACCAGTCGGAGCGGAAGAAAAACAGTCTGCTTCAGGTCGACCAGAGTTCAGTCAGGAACTCCTACAGTGTTTTCTCTCTGCTCAGGTAAGATTCATGCCATGAAGCCGTATCGCATCGTATTATCATATCCTGGAGTTATCGCATTATTACAGGGGAGTGGATTTCCACTACTGGCAAAGAATGCTCCACAGTATGTTTGATTTAATTTAACCCCCAAAAATAAATAAACAAAAGATCTTTTATTTAGTCTTTTGTTTTGTCATGTGCCGAAACTTTATCCCATTATGTCGTTTGCATTTTTGTCTTTGGTATTTATTTTCCAGCAGATGGCGCCACAGGAAAGCCGACATTTTGAGCCATTATCAGGGCAGCTCTTTTGGCCTATGTACAGTCACAAAGCCTGTAGTAGTCTTTGTTGGACATGATGGGACAAATATAGTAAACATTTTAAGCAGTCTAACCAGTGTCAGATTTGGGATTGTGATTTGAATTGAAGTACTCACTGCTGACTGTGACAAAACGGTTGCAATACAAATACACACCACTGGAAGGAGACAGAGATTGGCTGAAAAAATAACCCTTACTCTAGTTACAAGGGGAACCCTGGTGCAGTAATTAGCAGCTTTAGACGACACAAGGCAGTCCCTGCATCTGTTGACAAACATGGCTTTGCCGTTCCAAATTTATATTTAAATGCGGTAGAATGTAAACGCTACTTTCAGCATCAGGAGGGCTTCCCCAGAGGGAAACTCTGTGATCATGGCCGTAACACAAAATAACCTAATTACAACCATCCATTTTCCGTAACCTGCTTATCCAGTTAAGGGTCGCAGGGGTGCTGGAGCCGATCTCAGCTGTCAATGGGTGAAGGCAGGGTACACCCTGGACAGTTCGCCAGTCTGTCGCAGGGCTGACACATAGAGACAAACAACCATTCACACTCACATCCACACCTACGGGCAATTTCAGAGTCATCAATCAACCTAAGCTGCATGTCTTTGGACTGTGGGAGGAAGCCGGAGAACCCGGAGAGAACCCACGCTGACACGGGGAGAACATGCAAACTCCACACAGAAGGTTGTCCAGCCCGGGAATTGAACCCGGGCCCCTCTTGCTGTGAGGCGACAGTGCTAACCACTACACCACCGTGCAGCCCTAATTACAACCAGTTTTAACTAAATACACGTGTTTGAAGTTTCAAAAATAAGATAAGGATCCTGTCATTAGGAACATTATGAAGGCCTCCGCAGACATTTTCCTACTATAAGAGTTAAATAGGGGAACATAAACGCATCACAGGCCTTTGCAGCGTCAAGGAAAGGGGAGTCATGCCAAAGCCGGCTGAACTTAAACAGCGCTCCCTCATCCACAAGTGGTCATGGTTTGTGTTTGTATGAGAAGATACCGTTGACTCCCCAGCAGCTTGCAGCATAAAAAAATCCCTGTTTGAATCATAACTTTTATGACCTCTGCTCTTGCCACCTTTTGTTATTGCAGCTTTCCTCCACATCCTCTTCTTCTATCGGCACCCTGTGGGACTCTGTGGAGTTTAACACAGTTACATTGATCCCCCCTCTTCCCACACACTGCTCTGCCTGCAGCTCCTCACCCCTGTCAGAGTGGTTCCTTGGCTCGGCGCGCTCATATGCACATAGTTTATGATCATGTTCTGTAGAATGATTCATCAGATACTGAACACTCCAACAGGGATTATCCTCCCCCCATCCCCTCCAATGGTACATAACCATATATACCACTCAGTTACTGACCCTTCTTCAAAGAGCTGCTTGTGGAGCCACGCTTGGTGTAGAAATCTCTGCTTGTGTTATTGGCTCACTTAGATGGTTGCATGCGTTGAAAAATGATATATGGTAGCCACATTTACTTGCCTATTGGAGAACCTTATTGGCGAAAAGTAAAATACTAGGAGGTTATTTTATGCATGTCGACCTGGGACACCCACAGTGTCGGATATTCTCGCCCAACTCCCACTCTGCCTTTACCCAGTGCAAAGCGTCTCTCTCTCTCAGTGCAATGCTTTAATGGAAAAAAAGGGCAGAGAGCCGCTTCGCTGAGAATGCGCTGGTCTCTATTAACGGCGGCTATTTGTCAGCAGATTCACTGTCTGCTGTCTCAGCCTGGTTGACAAGTTGACAAGACCCATCACGGCCTGTGTTTGGAACACAGTGACGTGGGCTAGCAAATGCGTCACGTCTCAGATGGAGAGATGAAGAGGGAGAGTACAGATCATCAATCAGCAAAGTCTCGTCTCTTCCAGAGAGTCTTCCAGAATGAGATAGAGGCTGATCCTCCTACATACAGTAGAGCTGCCCCCCCCCCGTCTGGGTAGAGAGAAAGCCAAGGAGTCGGTGACGAAGATGATCCAGCTGTGTGTATGCTCCTCTGTCTTACCAGGGAAAGGTTTGATGTTTGAGCAGTGAGAGAGGAGGGAAGAGCTGACAGGACCGATGGTAGACTTGACTTATTGTCATCACATTACCGACATTTACTGTTCCAGTTTAGAACCGTTGGAGGATGGGATCCTTTACGGCCTAATATGTTCTTGAATGTCACATTGAAGCGCCGTGTAAGTGGAAGCACTCGAGTGGCCCCTCAGTGATTCCTCGCTGCTCCCTGAAAGCAAAGAGTCATGCACTTACTGTAAAACGTTAAGTAGTGTTTACAGAGTAGACGCTGAATGTTGAAAGTTATGGTCCATCGTAACAGTGGCCCATGTGACACATGGTAAACATCATTCTCGGGGCACAACTTTCACAGCTCAGCACTGTGACATTGCAGATTAAACCTGTTTCTAACTCCTGGAGCCTAAAGCGGGGAAACTTTCTTTTTCTCCCATGATCAGAGCCATATGTTGCCCGTGTTTCCAGATTTTGCTTTTGTACGCTTCTACGTGGAGTATGCATGTACACTATGTACGTGTCAACAGAAGCTGGGCACAGTGGTGTGGAGCTCTGCGGGGGGTCTCTCGTGCCACAGAGGCTGCTGAGGTGATGATGCTTCAAGGCAAGGCAGCCCCTTCAGGTCTACTCGCCTGCTGGTTGGACGCCCGCGGCCCCGGCTCTCTCTCCGGCCGTGGGTAGTCGTTGTAGTCCTGCGTGAAGCTGGCAGCTTGAAGGGAGTCTAAGGCTGACCCCGGGTCTCGAGCAGCAACTTTAAAAACAAACCGACGGCCTGAGCTTTGAATCACCGTGGAGAAATGGACGTGGTTGCTCTTGTTTTTGTATCACACCTCTGGAGTGGACTAACGCAGAGACAAAACAAACCCCCATATACATAATTTAAGAGGAGGTTTAAGGGAGTTTTTTCAGCCCAACCTTTTCTTTTTTTTACATTATCTCAATGCTAAGACCTCAGACATGTATTCCTCTGAAGCTTATTTTCCTTCCATTCTCACAAGCTGACCAATTATTTCGTGTTCCTCTCTCACTCTCTCCAGTGTTACAGCCTCTGCAGCGCTTGCCATGCGGTGTTATACACTGTTATCTCAGCTTGTTGATGTAGTGTGCATTACTCCCACCTTTCAAATTACACGCAAACTCAAAACTCCTAAGCCTTAGCCTTTCTTTGTGTTTTCTGGCAACCCAAACAAAAGTCAATAGGCGTTGACTAATCGAAATCTCTGTGAGATTTTTCTAAATGAAAGTGTTTTGGTTGTGTATTATTTGGCTTACTCCACCAGGAAGCTTAAGTCACCATGACTAACTGTTTTATAGTGTAAGACAAGGTCATGGTGCTCATGCTCATGACTGGGTTTTCCAAACTTCTATGATTATCTACACAGGGCGTGACCCCTTTTGGACCCTGTAAGGACCAAAGAATATCGTTTCTCCAGATCTCTTTGGCTACCTCGCATCTCAGTAGTAGTTGTCGCGTTAATACGGCTTATAGTAGACTCAGCAGAATAGAATTCAACTTATCTTGCATCCAATCTAATGTGTTGACATTCTTTGGGAGTGAGACGCAGGCGGAATTAAGTTTTGTTTGTTTAGTTCTCGTTTTGTGCCTGACAGAGGTGTGTTAACGGGACATTGTCCTCAATTTGTTGTCCCCGAACGCCTCAGAGCTCGTTTTGAATGGCCCTAATCGTTGAAAAATGGTTGCTGGAAATGAATTCAGTAAGGTCATTCGTCCATGGGCTCGTTTCCTCCGACCCAGGTTTGTTTGACAAGTGAGTCGGGCACACTTGCGTGTGATGAACAGCTGGAAGTACATTTAAAATTCTGCTTTGGTAAGGGGAACTAGCCGTTGTATTTGTCTGCTGAGTTTGAACTAGTCGATTAATTTACCTGATCGCAAATTTTATTTATTGCTCCGTTTGCTAGATTTGACCTACCTACTTTCTCTGTCACACACAGACACGAGGCTGTGACACAACGTTGCCGTTTCATCCCTTTCATTTAGTGGATTGTAAATCCTTTAGCAACATTCAAAGTTTAAGCTTTGTATTTTTAACTCTACCTAAAAGCCCCTATTAAAATAAATCTTCAAGATGCCTTCTGTTTATCAAAAAAAAGAATCTGGGAGTTTCTAAAGCACGAGTTTCATCCGACACCCCTTGCAGGATCTTAGTGCCACGGTCAAAGGAGAAGATGTTATTGTTTTTCTGATGTTTATCGGCATCAAGGGTTGAGTGCACAGGTTCAGTCATAACTTCCTGCAAATCCCATGTGGCAGAGTTGTTAGTTATCCTGGAATAGGAAAAGTTATAGAAAAGGAAAGTTGTCATGGCTCGCACAAAGTAATTTCTGGACTGTTGCCCAGAGATTCAACTGCTGCCTCATTGTGGGCGTACAGTGGTCAACATCACTGTCCCCCTGCCAATCCACAGGCTGTGATAGAGCCTGATGGGCAGGTGTTAGGCCAAGACTCAGGAGGGGAAAGATAAGGGGGGCAGACATGCGTGAAAAGGAGAGAGGAGATAACAATTCTCACCCGGGGGAAAAGAGCAGATCAGGTTCTGCCATCGCAATCACCTAAACAGATGAAGCTGTCAAAACAGATTTGCCCTGATGTTCCAAAAGGCTATCTCCGACTGCTATCGCTGTCACCTGAGACAAATTAAAAAATGTGGGCAGAAAATATGTTTCCTGTAGGACTCCTCTATTTACATCGTTGTTGAAATATTTTTTTCCCAGGTTGTTATCCAGAAAGTGGCAATAATATCCAGAGGTGACTGAGTGGTGTGTGAGTTTCATAACAAAAAACAGCACCCTAGGATTTGTAAAATGACCCCACCAAGTTGAGTGTGTGAAAAAAGAGGCTCTTACACTAAACCCACTGAGGCAAATTATTGAAGACTCAAAGCTGGTGCATACCTAAGGAAACCCCTACTCACATCTACCTCAGGCTAGGAGAGACAGAAACATGCTAACAAGAAGCGCTTGTTAGGGGGGGGGGGGTTTGTCTCTCTTTCTATGGGCTCGGCATTTGAGGGAAACATACTTGGAAGGAATTGTTCCTCTGATTAATGGTCTAAATAATGCGCCGGCTTGTCATTTGGGAGCTGATGTTGCTGTTCCCTCTTTACAGCGATGACAGTGACATCCTTGTGGTTTCTTCGGTTGTCTCCGCCTCCCGGGACTGATGGGTTCACGTCTATCGGAAAACTTTTGATCTCACATTGCGGTTGGATTATTAAAAAATAATAGTAATTAGCCTTAGTGATATTTGTGGTTTGTGGTATTTAAGTATTTGATCCGTGTGGTCAAATGAACTGTTGACTGTTATTATCATGAATTCAAAGCTTGTTAACTTTTAGGGTTTTAGCAGACTCAGCAGTCGGGCCGGGACAAAGGAGATCAACAAAGAAACGAACACAACTCGTCTGCTTGGGGACAATCGTGATTCTTAAGATGCCAAACTGTCTAAGCTAAATGATATAAATTGCCAGTGTAGTCAAAACACTGGCCGGTTGATTTACTGACCATTTGGAAGCACCATTACAGATCTGAGGTCCAGTCCACGGGCGCAAACAATGATGTGGACGGTGACTTTGTCTTATTCTCCTCTTCCTCCTCCAGGCTCCACACCGCCCAGAGAGCCATCAAGCAGACCCAGGTGACGGTGCAGAAGATCGGGAAGGAGATCGAGGAAAAGCTGAGGACGACGGCGACCTGCACGGAGCGGGTGAGCGCGGTCAACCAATCGGCAGCGAATTACCAGCTCAGCAACACTCCCTTTAAATCAGCAGCAGCAGTGTTTAGGCCGCTTATTTGCTCATTTTCAGCAGCGGCAGTGGGTTTTTTCATCAGCTTATACAATTTTAAAAATATGCAAACGTTTTAGGTTTTGAGGAAACAGATAGAGACGAGGCGCAATTTGAGATTCAATGTTTTCTAAGAACGTTCTCCGGGGAGCTGTAATTGCTGCGTTCAGCAATAAGAAAGCCCATCGGCTTCCACACCGACAACAAACATCAGCAAACTTTTCCGGGCCGTATACTTATGTGAGACATAAGAGCTTGTTTCACCCAAATCCCCAGGTGTAATTGTAACGTAAAGTAAGGTCAGGTGTAATTATACCCTTTGGGCTGCTATTGTATCCTTTTGTTTGGATGGCTCAACTGCTCAAAAGTGGAGAGAGCAATACCCCCCTCCCCCTGTGCCTAAATGCTTACGTTTTGACCAAAACCCACTGTTTGTGTTTCCACCTCCTGTCATACATCCTCGACTGGGATCCACAGCAAAAGCAAGGGAGCATATTTAACATTTTTGGAATCGGCAGCCGCACAGCTGTGAAAACGCAGCGCTGATCCCAGGTTTGACATTGTGTTTATTGTAAACATTCACTTCAAAAGCGTCCCGTCCCTTCTGCTGTTATAAAAGCCCTGAGGCAGTGACACTTTGGTGTTTTCTATCCTCCAGGTAGACTTGCCTTTTGGAAAAGAGTGCAGCTGGGATGTGTTTGCGTCCACCCAGTGTTTCGAATCTACAGGACAGTGTGTTTTAGGCATGCGCTTTTCGCACAGATACAGAACCTAAAGGTTTCGTGAGCCTCTTTAGCCAGCTGTTACAGCTGTTGCTTTCCATCACGCTCTCATCGGCTTTTGATATTGCTCTCCCCGGACCTTCACCCTACCTATTAAAGCAGCTCCACTATAGCCTTTTCAAGCCTTCCTTCAGAAAGCATTGAGGCTCCATTATTTTCCCTCCACAAAGGATCCCTTTCAAAAAAACTCCTCTCTGATATTTCCCCCTCAGTGAAACATTCCTTAAAAAACCCTTTTCAGAGCTCACATCAGCCAATAAATCACATAATCCTCGTCCTCCACCTCTCCGTCGAAGGAAAAAAAAGGAACCCGGCAAGAGTGTGTGGAGCATTGTGTGGCTCTTCTAAGGGTTTCCCCTCTTCGCGTTTTGGAGAGCTCAGTTCTATCCTTCTGTGTGCGTTGTAGTGAGCACGGATCAAAGTGGGGAACAGGGTGGAGGCCACCAACCCCAACGCATGGCCCTTTCACCCTCTCACCCACACTCTGCCATTAATCTGCTGGGTTATATCATGCCCTCCCCCTCCCCCTCCACCCCACGCCCCACGTATTTACTCAGCTGACCCAACTGCTGTTTGATGTCCAGTAAGAGTCAGACGGGCCCTGGTGGTCGGCTACAGTCTCTCAGACAGACAGACACACACACACACACACACACACACACACACACACACACACACACACACACACACACACACACACACACACACACACACACACACACACACACACACACACTTGTCAACTTTGTCGCTCAATGAAAAGTCCAGGCCGGCTCGCGGTTCGTGCCAAAGCCAGCGGCGGTTAACATGCAAGCATCAAGGAGCGACACGTGGGAGAGATGGAGGCTCTATCAGTCTCCTGCGAACTGATACCCCTCTCTGTTTTTTAGCTGCGAAGTCCTCAGAAGTCTTCAAGAAGAAGCGTATCTGTGTTTCCTCTGATCCAGGCCACGATCACTATCTTGAGTGTGTGTGTGAGTGTGAGTGTGAGTGTGAGTGTGAGTGTGAGTGTGAGTGTGAGTGTGAGTGTGAGTGTGTGTGTGTGTGTGATGCCACAGTCCCTGCTTGAAAACTACAGGGTGAATAACAAAGGCTGGGTCTCTGTTACACTGCCAGCAAGCTTTCTACCTTCTTCATTAACCATATCATACTCTGTTGTACCTCCACAGTCATTTCATTGTAATCATCCACATAGTCCCTTATCTGTTCATCCGCACCTTTTTAACTGTATGTTTCTGGTGACGTCTTATCTCTCCCCTTCATCTACTGTATATCAAATCTTGTTGCGCCTAAATACCTTTTATTGACCGCAAGAATAGGAACTCACCAATCCCACTTTTTCAGTCCTGATAGAGATACCAACACCTGGGCCTTAGGTGTACACCGAGCACTGATCTGATATCAGTGTTTGATTAATACGCTATATGCCTCACTGTGTGGAAGAGAATGGGAGTTAACATCAGATTTTAACCTGACTTTAACATTGCTTCCCTAACTTTGTAAGACAAAATGTAGCAAATACATAAATATAAATTAACTGAATGGTTGTAATGACACCTAAAAAAAAAAAAGGAACAGGAATTCATATGAAAACCTTTTTGATGCAGCAACAAATTGGCCAAAACTGACTGACAGGATTACACTCCCAGTATATAATGTAAATAGTATAAAAGCACAGAATTTAATTGAATAGATCAGCCCCCGTTGTCACCGATAACCTATCCAGCTATTTGAGGCAGTATCGGTATCGGTATCGATATCGGTGCATCCGTAGGCCAGAGTTAGCTCAGTAGATGTGCATTAAATCAATGTCACGTGGAAGCATAGCTTGTTTTTGAAGGAGCTTGTAGGAATTTTGGGGTCATTATAAAGGGTAATAAACACTAGAATCATTGTGCCCACACACTAAATATTTTTCCTTCATCCTCTTTCTCTGGTTTCTCTCCTGTTTCGCTCTGAGCAGAAGAAGGAGCGGGAGTGCATGCAGCTGCGCATAGCCGTGCTGCGGAGTGAACTGCAGCGGCAGAGGAAGGCACTTGGCAGGGAGATGGACCTGCGGCAGAAGGAGAGGGCACAGCTTCAGAAGAAAGGTAACGCCAACAGGTGCACATGCAACACCTGGACTGATCTGCCTGTTAACACCACAGAACTACGAGTTTTATTGTTGGATTCTTTTCCCCAGTGAAATAGAGGATGGGACGAGAGTTATGCATTTATATGGCTTGCTTTGCTCATCTTTTGCACACACAATATGTTGATGGGCTATTAAATGTTTAAAAGATTAATTTACACAGAAGATAACCAGTGGTTTCAGGTCTATAAATGTCATCGTGCTGCCCTGAAGAGTAGACAGTGCTCTTCTACTCCAATCTAAAGTGATACACAATATCGTCACACTCTTTCACTTTTGCAGATGCACAAAGTGGCGTTCAGCCACAGGCAACTTAGCCAACAAAGTGAATACTGTATACACATAAGGGTGCATATTGAATATTGATTCATGTTCTATGAATCTGATAGAGCTAACATGAACATATTAATGGCAATAGCAATGAAATTAATTTAGGGTTCACACACAGTTCCACATTAGATGATAAGTCAGTTCTGGTGCAGCTCATTGTGTTGTCTCCGATGGTGCTCAACAACTCAAGTTTTGGTATTTTTCAGCCTACATCCACTAAAGGAGCTTGTTTTTGCTGCTGACAGGCTCTGATTGCTATTATAAGTGGTTATAAGACTGGTGACAATGACAACCCGATGACAACAGAGGAAAAGTGCTGTAAAGATTGGGACCTGTTGATTTCACAACAAGACTTGGGACACAATCACAAACAGATATTGTATCAAATATTTTTGTCTGATTAAATATAACAACAATCTGAGCATTTCAATGACAAATACAAGCACTTTTAGCTAATGTTAGTATTAGTTGATGTGAGTCTGCACAATCACCCTTGCAGCTCATTTTGCAGCTGCTGGTTGCAGCATTCTCCCTTGGTACTGGACCAATTTCAAAAATTGTTTAATTCATTAATCACTCAAACTTCAAAAATAGGGCCCAGGTTGAAAATGACTGAAGTTACCAATAATATAATGTTAAAACTACATGCAGTGAAATCTACCAAAATCCCCAGACCTTTTATGTTTACCAACAGGCATCTGTTGCCGCTATTTATATGATGTGAAGATGATTAAACAAAAATATTACAGAATGATGTTGTGCCACAGTTTGATTGGGATTTTGTCTATATTACATTACATTTTTTAGTAAGAATAATGCAGTAAATCACAAATAGATTCAACATTTTTCTTCATTGAAGCCTTTGTAATATGCTCATAATATGTTGCATCTCTCTACATCTTAATCAGGTACTTGCCCCACACAAAATGAATGTCTTCAATATTTTTTCCATGTTAATGTATCACCAGTTATAGAAATGGCAAGGTAAACATGATACATTACCAATTAGATAAATTCTGACATCTGATATTTATAAATGTATTTATTGAAATAAGATGTCTCAAATGTACTCCCTTTCCCATTTTGTCACCTTCCACATGTGATGTTATTGTACAGGAAACTCTCATTTTAAACACAGCGGTGAAGGTGTCAGCGCTGTCTGACCGCAGCAGGTAGACTGTGTGTGAGCGGTACTACCTGTTCATATGGAGTACAGTGGAGAGTGTTGTAACGTACAGGAAACGTCTTTCAGAGGACCGGAGTCACTCAACACACATGCCCATAACGTACAGTAAATAGAGCCATTCCTGTGGTCGTTGCAGCCTGTGCCAGGCCGCTAAAGCGACGGTGTTTGTGCAGTGGTGTCATTTATTTAACCCTGTGAAGTCTGCAGCTCCTCCCTCTGATGTCTGAGAGCTGAGGAGGGATTTACTGCTGCCTGTTAACGTTCGTAGGGACATAAAAAGGCAGTGTTTGTAAAGCTGGGTTTGACAAACAAAGTGCACCCACAAATAAACCCAAACACAAGTGCAGGTGTACACAGGTATGCTTGATAATAAACTATAATTATGTTGGTTTTTTTTATAAACGTGTATTATAATTTCAAGGTATTCCTCGTTGGCTGCAGCACATGAACTTTAGTTTTTTTCTTTTCTCAACTACAGCCCCGCCTGTTTCATATTTAGTTATGTGTTTCTGATGGTGCTCATAAAAATTCCACATACACCTACCGCTTTGTACAGTGTCTGTTTATGGATTTACTGCATCAGAGGGGCCTTTTGTGCTTTGAATAAGAACAAACAGCTAATAGCTTTCAAACCAGACTAATAAAAACAGCAGAAGTTCATTTTGACCAACAGCTTCAGCCTGATGGTTGTATGTAGGAGATTGAACCTGTTCCTGTGCAGCTTTTTAAGATGCATTGTTTGCACTGACTAGATATATCATCAGCACTTCTGTTTATCTTAAAGAGGTTCAGGTGCTCTCAATATGAACTAAGGTGGACTCCAATGCTTCAAATCTTCAACCGTTGCCATGGTAATTGATTTCCAAATCAGTATTCGAATGGATCTTTTTTTATTCGTCATTGCCGGCGCTTTCTGTGGCTAGAGTCATTATGTTTTCGGGTCCTTCTTCCATCTGGTCCATTCTAGTGAATGAGATATCTGAGGAACGCCTGAACGGAATATCTTAAAATTAGGCACAAACGTCCAACTGGACGTGTCGGTTAACTGACTAGATAGATAAGTGGTCAAAGGTCAAGGTCACTGTGACTTCACAGAACTCTTTTTGTGCCGCAACTAAATTATTCATATGCTAATAATGACAATTCAACACAAACATCTAATAGGAAATCATTATTAAGGAACCCACATGGATTTCATGTGCAACCTCACTAGTTCGTGGAGGCAAGAGTTCTTTCTGTGTTTATTGTTTATTGTTATCGCTGTGATGTATTCAATGCGATCATTGCACATTTTGTTGACGATTTTGTTTCAACAAAAAGGAAAATCCTTGAAATCCGCATATTTTGTCCACATTTGTCTTTTGACAATAATAGCAAAGCAAATAATAATAATTCATGCTCGTCTTTTTGTGCTTGTCCTGACTGAATGGGAACGGGACAGAGGGTTCCGTACTACCGGGCGCTCTGCGCGATTTTCCATACATAAAGACGCAACAGCAGCAGTTTTATTTTTTTTACTCTGTCAGAACCTGCTACGATGAGAGAAAAAAAAACTATTTCTTGCAGCTGTATATGTGACTGAGATCTGTGTCTCTTACTGACTGAGTGACGGATGAGAGGCGAACAACGCTCGTACAGAGAAGAAGGTTCTCCTTTGACACTCTATTTCCCTCTCTCTCTGTGAGTGCACACTTTAGCAGGCATATGCATGCATTATGTGTGAGCGAGACTGATACAGTGTCCCCCAACTCAATTTCTGTAACGTAGAATATTTCTCACTGAAGCTTTGAAATAAATAAAAAAAATGTATTATGTACAGCATTAATTAGAGCCTTGTGTCAGTGAGCTCAGCTAGATCTTTGGCCAACACCTCATCCAGCAACCAAACCTGTGGAATGGATTGGTAATGATCAGCATGTAGTCCGCACATGCATGCAGACATTACACACGCACACAACAAAAAGAAAGCACTAGGAGGGGTTCAGGGAGAAGTTTCCTTTGTGCTGCAATCCCCCCCCCCCCCAAAAAAGTCTGTTAATCCTCTACCTCTTTACCTGTCACCACTGCGTCTACAGCCAAAAGAACTCACTGCTCTCCTTCATGGCAGCTCATTGATGGCTTTTTTCCCCGACTGGACAAGTGCTTATTAAGAAACAGAAGAAGAAATTCCTTCAGCTGGTTAAAAGGGGAAAGGTATTTTAGGATAAATTGAAATGCTCCAGCTGAATAGGGCTTGCTGAAAATCAGTTTTTTTATATTTTTTATTTTTTTTCCAGACTCATAACTCCAAAACTAAAAGCCATATGCTGCCGAGCTCTGCTGTACTTCCAGGTTGTTGTTTAACTCTTCTAATCAGCCTGCACATATTCATTGGTTCATGGAAAGAAAGACGCCCTGCATTAATTATAGACAGGATGCTCTTGGAGACAAGCGTTTACAGTATTTCATTCAGCAGCTGATTTTGTGTCTGATTATATTTAGATTTGCAACACAAAGTATTTGTTTCATCGGATCTCATCTTTCCTTTTTTTTTTTCTTTCTATCAATTGTAGCTTCAATTTCAATCCGAGACTTTTTTGGCATGTAAGTCAGAACACGCACAAACTTTAAGAAGCAGATCTAGACCTATTCAATTGCATACATTGTTCATCAGAACAGCTGGCGTTGCTAAGCTAACGTTCAGAAGTGTTTCATTTGTTGAATTTTTACACATTCCACTACTTATTAGATACAGGTTTCTTTGTGAGTTTTATTGACAGTTTAACAATATGCTTAAGTACGTTGCTATGTAATATATCCCCCAGAGGGCATCCAGCATTGGACCGTTAATCCCCATTCTTGGTCACGTTTGCTTGAGGATCTCATCTGTATCTGGCTGTGTGGTCCTCCCCATCTCCCACGCAGTCCTGGGGCCCATTAGCAAGGAACTCTTATCAACCTGTTATTCCCAGGAAAACCGGCCTCTCTCAAAACAAGTGGCCCAGTAAACCCAAACATACAGTTGGGGGTGCTGCAGGTGTGTGCGGCGACACGTGAGCTAACAAATAAAGATGAGGGGGAAATCGGAGGTCCACGGTTATTCATTTTTTTGTAAAGTAACCACTAGAATGTTGTTAGAGACTTGCGGATCTACTCTGCGCTCATCTTTGTGCTCCCTCTTTGCCGTCCAGGACAGTGTTGGCATGATAAGCACTGTAAAACGTCAGCGGTCGGCATCATTCTGATGAGAGGTTAACAACTAGCCGTTCAGTGCCGGCTGATTTACTGTAATGGAAATCATAGCAGGAGTGTAGACTTTAGAAAAGCTGTTGTTTTACAATCCTCCGGCAAATGCACGTATACTCTAAGTCCACTGCATGTCTTTCAAATGATCCATAACAGAGGACATATGAGCATGACCACCGTTTTTTTTTTTTTTTCTCCCTTTTCATGGCTATGAATTCTCCTCCCTCCAGAATGAACGGGTTCAGTTTTGGTTTAGGGGTCACCCTTTTGTCACAATTTCCTCCAGCCTAATTTTCCTCCTCCCTCCACCTTGAGCAGATGACATAAATCAGGTCTACATGCGGCGTTTATTGTACTCAGTAACGGTAGTCATTCTCACGCTCTGTATCACAGCCAGGGCTCCCGACCAATAAATGTCAGTGGTCGGGTTTCTTGAGTGCGAGGAGCACAGTTTTTGCGAAGGTTCAGTGTGAGGAGGTATTTGTCACCTCGGAGAAAAAGGTCTCATGTTGAAGCCATCATCATTAGGGCTCCTTTAGAAGCAGATTTACACGTCTTACACCAGTCGGCTGGCTGCATTCTTGACTGAGGATAAAGGTTGACAGGTACCACGGTCCTACACTCTGCCTAATGACTCAATAGAATGTCTTTATACGTTCTTCATCAACCCCCCTGACATCCCAGGTCACGGCCAAAAGTTTCCTTCATGTAGCATGAAGAGCCTGTTTTTTTGGTCTGTTCTGATGGATTATTTTTAGTTGGAAACAAAGGCGTGCTCTTTACAGTTGATTTGCAGGATTCAATATGGTCCACACAGTTGTTGAACTTTTCCCCAGACACTTATATGTATAGTTTTGTTACTTTGAAACACTTTTCCAAAACTCTTCATCGCATTTCATTTGTTGTGGTACTTTGTGGTTCTGTTTTGAGTTGATCGTGTTCGCACTATATTTTTATTTCACACTCGGTAATGATGTCCCAAAGTGAAGCTGAGCACCAGGATGCCTTTTAATAAGCCGTATGATCATCAACAGTTTTTAATGTGGACCAGATTATGTGCGCCTATTAAAGAGTCCTTTTGTGGAATTTTCTCACGAACATTTTGCTCTGCAATTTATGACAATAACTGTGTCTCAATAGCTTTACCGATCACTTGTATTTTGTTTAATTTGGATAAAGATTATTTTCTTTTAACTGCAGACTGAAATTACTGTTTTAAAAGAGTATCACAGAGGGGAATCATTTTGACATGAAAACAGTCAACTCTCTTGAGCTTTTTGCACCTTTTGCAATACACACAACAGCATGATATTGATATAGCGTGTCGACCCACACACGAGCAGAATGCTGCGTGTACCCTATCGTAGTATTCGCTGTAGTTTCTCTCTTAGAGGGATGAAGGATCAGGAGACGAATCGAACAGATAGCACACGGCTGGGCGTTACATGAAAGCAACACAGTGCAGTACAGGCCCATGCAGTCATTGTTAAAATATGTTTTCTCGTCATTCCTCACGACAGAGTCTGATCTCTGTCTGACGCTATCTGTCTTCCATTTTAATCTGATGGGGATACCGCGGAGTACCTTTATTTTCTCCCTCCCTCAGTCTCTGTCAAGGTATCTCTTCTTCAACCCTCATGGTGTCAGTGGGAGCAGCCTGGATGTCAGTGGAAATATGTGATTAAAAAGCAGGTCCTGTGATCCATCTGATTACAGATCCGATTTGATCATCTTAATTTCTCAAAACTCACTTTTCTGCCAGCCGGTGTCATCGCATCCATCTTACGATAGTCGATTCCCAGCACCCTAACACGGTTAAACGTTTTTTGTCCATTTTGAAAAGAGGCATGCAGAAGTAGACCTGGCATACCATAGCTAGTGCTTGAAAAAATGAATTAAACTTCAGCTAACAATGCCACAGAAATTGTAAAGCTCTCTGCAATATTTAAAAAAAGGATCCACTGACAATAAAATACTAATTTCAACATCACTGACTAAGACTACAGAAAACAGAAAACAATAGGAAGTCTAATGTCTACATTAACAGAAGCTTAATTACAGATTTCATAACAGCTCTGGGCTCAAACTATAAAAAAATGGTGGGAGTGCTACCTGTAGTAATGTTGTCTAATGGTTCATGGAAATGAGTGTGTGCTTACAAACAGGGTACAAACCTGACACCCACATTACCCACAATGCAACACGATGGCCCCGCTCTTTCCCTTGTCGTTAAGAGCGAGGGCCAGCCACCTTGGGGAGAAACCTCATTACCGATGTTTATATTCACAGTCTGAGCATAAAGCATATGTGATTTTTGGCAGAAGAGCTTTGCGTCGTGGCTCTGCTCTGTCTTCACCTCCATACCATCTGATACAGCAGCCGTCGCCTGCTGTTGCACCTGACGGTCAGTCTTTGAGACCCTTTGGTCCTAAATTAGTACAACAATCCAAAAGTTTTAATAATTAAGACAAGGCACACACAGTTGCCCATGTGACTTTTCCCTTTTCAGCTTCAATCAAAGATGGCAAACTAAATGAGCGTTTTCTGTTTATTCTGGAGTGTGGGGGAAATATGCAGGAGAAAAATGTGTAGCGATCATGGGGTTTGGTTATTCTGAATCACTGCGTTGTCAACCTTCTTACCAACATTGGGGATTGTATGTAATAATAGCTGCAAAAACAGCTATTATATATTAAATTAAATGACATGCTTAAAGTGAAATAACCAAATGATTTTTGATTGATTTGTTTGTTTTAATGTGTATCTGATAGTCAAACATCTTATTTATTTAAACCACCTGGACCCATAAATTCATGTTTTTCTGTTGCGTTTTGACACCCCACCATATATGATGCTGGATGAACACAGATTAGAGAAGAATTCTGTTGCAACCCAGTAAATTATACTTAGCGTGCCAATACTGCAGTTACATAACTTCAACACTCTGTATCATCACTGCCCCTTATCTGTCAGATTTTATTTATTTGCCCACCTCTGTATTTACACAGTCTGGCCAATCCTGTAATTTGCATACATGTGTTGTTTGGTTTTTTATGTGCTGTCAAAAGGAAATGGTTTTGGCTGTTTGATCTTGCTTAAGTTTAACAGTGGATGGCAGCCTACCAAACACAAGCCCACCTGGCTGTTCAGATGTAGCAGAACACACATTCACACCTGATAATTTCCTCTATATTTTTTTTTTTCTTTCTGTCTCTTTCAGAGGAAGCGTTCTCCGCCCAGCACGAGTGTCTGAAGGAGGAGAAAGAATCCTTAACCAAGCTGCAGAAGGAATGCACTGCCAAGAGGTATGTGTGAACCTGTAATTAGCTACCGCTTTATGTCTGCACAGAAAACACACTTTTTAAATGCGTTTATCCCCGTCAGACATTGCCCAGATGTGACCCGATGTGTTGCTCAATCCCACTGAATTGAGATGGGACTACACCCTGCTCCCCACCTCCCACCGCGCTCTTTCAAAACAAGGCGATGTTTTTGCGGCTGGCACTGCCTATTTATGTGTTCTCAACAGAGAGTTTGCCCATTGTGCTAAAAAGCCCGTCGGCCTGTGTTTGCCTTGGCCTGCGGGGAGACGTGTTCGGCCGGTGCCGGCCCTGGATACGGCTCTGTTTGTCTGAGAGGTACCTGGCAGTCGCAGAGGGTAAACCAGAGCCCCAGGAAGGCCGGCAGGGGCCAAGAGTCCCAGCAAACAGGAAATTAACGCCGACACTCGTGCATCTGCCTAACATCCATTCTTTGGAAATATCTGTGTCGTCAATGTTTTTTCATGGAATGTTTCTTTTTTATTTAACTTCTTTTTTTAAACTTTTAGCTAGGGAAAAGTTATGCTGAGCATGCACACTTTTTTTCACCCTTTCCACATTCCTGTTTAATATGTTACATCTGCTGTTGAACAGCTTATCTCACAAAATTGAGGCTTAAAGATAACAGATTACAGTTCTAGTAACTTAAGTTGTTGTAGTTGTTAAGTTGAGTGTTCTTTTTAAAAGACAGAAAAGGATTTTACTTGGTGTACTTGAGGTGTTAAACCAAATCCCCTTTGGTCAACAGTGGTTAAAGGTACTACTCAAGTACTACAGTTTTCAAGTACAATTTTGATGTACTCTACTTAAGTATTTCCATCATGGTACTTTATACTTCTATTCCGATACATTTCATTCGAAGTGTTGTACTTTTGCAGATTCAACTTAAAAAAAAAAAAAAAAATAATAGATAAAAAGATAATCTTCTGAATACAGTGCGTTGCTAAAGGTTAAACCAGTTGTTACCAACCTTTTGGAGCTTGTGAACTTTTTAAATATAGCAGTGTGGGGCCCTTGTGATGTTTCAGAGGTCAAAGAGTTGTTGGCAGATCCACCAAATACTTCCCCTCTAAACATCCCAGACGGTTTCATTTAGAGAACAGTTCAAGGAGTCAAAAGTGTTAAAATTATCCAAAATTTCATTAAAGGTGCTACATTTGTGTGCCGTAATCTGAGTTTATCCCTGCTTTGTTGATTTAGCCGGGCCTGCCTAATGTGCTTTCAGTGCATGTGAGCTGGCCCCATTGGCTAGCTCATGGCAGCCACTCTGCACTGCGCTCATACGGCGTTGTCACCGAAGAGTAGCACCGACCCTCTGGTTCCCCCTAAACACTGTTAGCACTGTCAGCACTGTTGCCGTATGTTTGCATTATTAGCACTGTTAGAAATCTGTCTCTTCCTTTATGAAGAAGCCGCACACCGGGGAAAGGGAAATGATAAAAGACCGCTAACCAGAGACAAAGCCAAATAGGAAATTCAAGTGCAAGGCGAGCAACATGGATGGGAGGGGGCATCATATTTGATAACGATTTCCCCCCCAAAAATCCTCCTTCATCTACATGAGATGATGGACTATTTACCACAAGCTGTACTGTAAAGGACGCCCACAGGCCTTTCATGCAAAGCAACCGATCATCTGTGTTACTCAGACAGAAGTGGTCCCTGGAATATATGTGCATAAATCCTGGAAGAGCCATGTTATCTTTACTTTTTTTTTAAACGCGAGGCTAGTTGCAAAAATTGAATATGTTTTTTATATTTGGAATGGGTTCAACACAACTCATAACTAGATTAATTGTACATACAGACTTGTTTTCCATATAAAGCCAACTTTACAGCTGTAGCCTTTAAATCTCCTGGACTCACCGCATAGGTTCCTCAGTGATATTACAATACTGTAGATGTTGGATGTGGAAGAGACATCTAACAGCAATCCTTAAATTGGGTTATTCAGTGGACTTGTTCCGATTCTTGTACCAGTATCAAAAATGATTCTGAGACAGACTTAAATTCCGATCCGGTCTTGGAGTACAAAGGTCTATGCACCCATCAGATATCACTTTATCTGATAATTTTTCAACTGATTTATGCTACACAGGAACAACAACAACAACACCACGTGTGACTAGTCCTAAACACCTGTGGTCAAACACACTCTTGTGCATCCTACTTTTTCCTGATAATGTTACATTGCGAATAACAAATCTGTTATGGCTGTAAATCTGTTATTAGCAAATGGCTGCAATGAAACAAAGAGTGAAAAATTTAAAGGGGTCTGAATACTTTCCGTACCCACTGTACATCATTTTGCTGCATAAATCAACTCTCCTCTCTGTTTGTGATAAATCTTTTATATTTTCACCAACTTAAATTCCCTCCATGCCTCACAGTGGGTCCCTGAGGAGCAGTGACTAGTCTGGATGACTCCCACCACTCATTGCCGTCTCCCTTCCATCCTGCAGCTACACTCATTCCCCTACGATCTCATCTCTGCTCTTCCTCTGGTCCTTCTTTGGCCTCTCCTCTCTCAATGTCCTCCCAGCGTACGTCTCCCTCCACCAGAAGGCTACTCATTGTGCCGTCCTTGTGTCTGGTATTTGTCTCCCCAGAGAGCAGTTCCTGAAGTCCAACGCCCAGCTCACCATCCGCTGTCGTCAGCTCCTCTCTGAGCTCTCCTACATCTACCCCATCGACGTGGTGAGTTGACGGTTCACCGCTGCACAACACATTGTTGACGAGGCAACTGCAAAGAATTATCTTTCTACACAACCGGGACTTTGATCAAGCTGAAATGGTGCAGATCGGTTCAAAAGTAATCTCTAATTCTGAATGTTATTTCTATTGAGTCATCACCTATCTGTTTGACATACAAACCAAACATTTCCAATGCCGACACCAAAATGATGGAACAAGTTTAAGCAAGTGTCTCTGCCGATTGCAAATCTGGTGTTTTACACAAGGTTCTCATCGTCCTTAACACGAAACCTTTATTGAAATTTGCAGGCCAATCAGTCGGATTATGTCATCTGCGGAGTGAAGCTGCCAAACTCCGAAGACTTTCAAGGTAAAGTATAATGTGCCTGCTTGTGTGTCTCAGGGTTACAGGAGGATACGCTGCGGTGTGGCACGCTGAACAAATGTTTGGCCTTAGCTTGAACGCTTGAGGTTATATGTAAATGCTTGATGAATAGAATCCAATCTGAAGGCCGATGATCTCATACATGCAGTATCTATGAGATCATGACTTTGGCGACTAAACGTGGTAATTAGGCATTACTGTTCTAAGGTATTACAGTCTTTAACACGCATAAATGTCATAATTTTATAATCACCGGTACAGTGTGCCATTTTAATGCATAAAAGACATAATGACATAATTGTATCATCAATAGTTTTACTAGCAGGGAAAGGTTGACATTCCTTTTAACTCTGGCTAATTCTGTACAATAAAAGAAAACAAAGTAGACACGCATAACAACGTGTCTTAGATACTGCGTGTGGGATGAGCTGGTAATGATTGAGCACCTGTGTAATCACTTTCCTGCGGCAAAGACGGCCTCTGAATTCAAATTAACAGGCACGCACGCACAGGTACTTTTGCTTTTATTAATCTTTTTCCTCCTCCTGACATTAGGTGCCTTTCCATCCACCTGTTTTAATGCACATTTACAATTTGCGCCTAAAAAAAATAAATAAATAAAGAAAGAAAAACGTATTTTAAACAGCAAAAGTTTGACAAAATCTTCAAATCTCGCCAAAAAGTTTTCCCACTTGGCTGAGGTGAAAAAGTCAGTGTGTGGATAAATGCAAAATAGGTTGACGTACATCAAGCATTTATGACTTCAACATGCAGTGAAGCTTCAGTTCTACTGAAGAGACAAAAGATAGCAGCCGTTGGACTCTGATGGAGGAGCTGTTCAGCCTACCACAGTCTCATAGAGTCTTGTCACAGGATGCTTTTGTAACTGGTCCCACCGCCCCCAAAGAGACACAGCCGCAATAACCACACAACGTAATATCAGAGATGGGCATCAGAGCACTGGAAAAAAAGAGGCGGTTTCATCCACAAAGCCCTTGTTATCACGTTGGTGGGGCAGGTTAGAAGGTCACGCTGGATGCGTCGTGATAAATGGGGTTTGCTGTCACAGCTAGGTGACGGCTTCATGACCTCTCAGTAGCTGGGATTGAACGGGCAATGAATGGTAAGCTTTTGGTCTGCAGCACTTGTCTAACACTGAGAACACACCCGCCACTGTCCGCTCCTCCTCGCAGCTGGTGAGACCCGGCGGGCCTCCGTACCCCGTAAATTAAAAAAATACCTCTCCCGATCCCTTGCTGTCACACTCCACCTGTCGCGGCATATTTCAACAGCACAGCGGAGCACGCAGTAGTGACAGCCAGCCCATTTTATGTTCGCAGCCCTCACTCGTTCCCATAAGTTGGAGGCCTGCGTCTGCTTCTGCCTCCCGGTCCTGCGTAGGTGGAACCCTAGCAGTGAGTAAAACAACCGAGCATGTGCTGTGGCGGAGGATGAAAGGCCTAACAAAGAACATCCTAATGCATTTACGGCTAACTTCCTTTGACCTCCCTGTCAGCTGGCTTGTTGTTTGTGAAATGTAGAGGAGGGCTGTTCACCATCCAGGTAGCCATTAATATTCAGCCTCTCTAACATCACCGCTGAGACATATTAAAAAGGGCAGTACAACATGCAGAGACCTTTTAGCCAGAGAGGATGGAGAAGCATGCGTTTTACCGCCTTCATTTAACCCCCTGCTCTCATTTGTGTGAGGTCTGCCCCAGAAAAAGCCTGATCATGTCTAAAACCGCCCACAGGAGGAGGATGTTCAACATTAGAGACCAGGGTCAGGGTTAGTTGGAGTCCTAATCCCTCTGGAGGTCAAAGTGGAGCAGAGCGTCACTCTGTTGAGGCCTTTCAGTGTTTTACATTCAACTAACTAAGCTTCCTTTTCTCAGCTCTGCAAGATACCAGCAGTCTCCACTTGCGCCCTAAGGTGTCCTTTAGTTGACCTGTTATTGTGTAGCATCGTCTCAAAGCACCAGAGGCCAAGAAGCTGTTGACTCCAGGTGCTTTTTTATTGTTTATTATTTGTTGCTGTTGACTAGAATATGCAAGGAAAAAAAAAAAGGGAAAAGGAAAAGAATAATGATACAAATTAGACGTTCTGGACGAAAAGGCAGTTCGAGCCAAGGAGCATACCATTCAGTATTGCCACAGTCTATTATTTCAACGCATTAAGATAAAAACCACGGTGATTTTAAGCCCTCGCCCCAAGCAGTGTCCTGCCGCTGTTTGAGAATGTGAAACCACTTAGTGTGTCGTCTTGAAACCATTCCTCCTCATTAAAGCCAGATAGTTTGCCGTCCAGTTTTCCACTCTTAACAGTTACTCGGGCTCAGAGGGAATAGTTCTACGTGATGCTTTCGCCTCTCAAGCACATATCTGAAAGATATTGGATATCCCACTGCAACCAATGTTTTTTTGGCTACGTTGTGTGCCGTGCCAAATTTCGTATCGCTCAAAACACCATGCCACATGAATGCAACGGGTCCTCTTCCTGTGGATACTGGGTTGCCAAACTATCTTTGGTTAGATGTTTGTTTGTACATCTTTGTTCGGATTCTCAAGATGTGGACACGGTGTATGTAAACGTCTTTATTCTTTTTCCATGTGAAACATTGCTGACTGAGCTTTGAAGTTGTTGGTGTGATAAAATACCTTTTGATTAAATTAGAATGCTGCTGTTTTGAATTTAATCTGCATTGGATTATAGGTTTAGATGCTTCAGTGTGTTGATGCAGGTCACCTTAAAGAGCACTTCTGCTCTGCTCAGCAACACTCCTACCTAATGTGCGGTTACTGGATCTTCTCTTTTACTTTGCAGCAAAGGATGATGGGAGCCTGGCAGTCGCCCTGGGTTACACGTCGCACCTGGTCCTGATGATCTCGTGCTTCCTGCAGATCCCTCTTCGGTATCCAGTGATCCACAAGGGCTCCCGCTCCTCCATCAAGGACACCATCACTGACAGACTCACTGAGAAGGAGAGAGAGTAAGTGGGCTCAATACTCAGACGTCTAATCTCAGCATGCATCTCTTTCATCACTAGTTTGTCTTCCTATACGAATGGATTGATCTTAATTCAAGGTTGCTTTTTCAAACACCTCAGAAATTCCTTGAGCTAATTTCTTCAAATTTGGCCAAAACATCCACTTGGACTCAAGGAGAAGCTGATTAGTTTTTGGCGGTCAAAGGTCGGAAAACACGTTTTGGGACGGAACTTTTAGAATTCAAATGGAATTATTACAATTTCACACTAATAGGATAAAATAATGATGTGATGTCATTTTGGACAGACTTGAACGTAAACTGCCGGCTGACGAGGGCAAACAACCAAAAGGTGGAAATTCTAGTTTTATTCATTAAAAGGATAGTTCAGCTGTTTTGAAGTGGGGTGTGAAGTGTATCATAGCCAGGCGGCAACCTTCAGTTCTGAGTTAGGCCAATGCAAAAGTGTCATAAAACTTGCATTCTCTCTACTGAACAGCAGCGGCTGATTCCTGCGACTCCAAAAAAAAGGCAAATAGTATAGAAGTCTATGAGAAAATGACCCTACTTCTAACTTGAGTTATTCCTTCAAGTTTTCTTCAATACAGCATGATTTTCAGTAAATGGGCCCATTTAGAGTCAAATATACCATAAAGCGGAGTATGCTTTAGGGCGGGATATTGTGATTGACAGGTTGCTGCCGCTAACAGAGCCATAGAAGCCGTCTCTATGTCCCTCCTTCGCATTCCAAATATGGTAACTTCGATTCATTGGTTGCCAAAAAACAACAGGGTGATGGCCGTAATCCAAGATGGCGATGGGGAAACGCCAAGATTTAAGGCCTCATAACGGCATTCCACAAACCAATAGGTGACGTCACGATGACCACGTCCACTTCTTATACACAGTCTGTGAGTGTAGCGTGCCAACCTCCATCTACTGTAGCTAACACACTGACAATGGATGAGTATCTCATACATCCCCACTTCAAAACATCTGACCTATTCTTTAATGAGAGCAGATCGTTCTTGTGGCTGAAGTTATTCTATAGCTCTCTCTCAGCCTTGTGTGGGCTGTATGGTTAGTTTAGGTCCCGTCGTTCAGGTGAAGCAATACAGACAATACAAATAAGCACTATTATACAATCCTGAAGTTCATGTTTTATTCCTTGAGTGATGAGCCATAAATCTCACTCATTGCTGTTGTTAGGATGAATATGTTTGCAGTGAGTCAACAAACAAGTTATTTGTTTTAGAGAAAAGAGACACTTAAACATGCTCTCATGTAAACAGGGTTATTGTGGGAAATTGGCAGTTTATACAAACATGTAAGGGGCTGCAACAAACTATGGCATCACCCAGAGGATTTGGCAGCAGCTGTAATTTTACTGTTGTATATAGAGAGAAACACAAAATCAGGGTTTGACAGTAAGGGTTGCCAAGTTGCCATTAGCGACCCTTTTTAAGGAATTGGCAACCAAATCTGGCCTTCGTCAACCACTTTTTCATATGTAAAAGCAGCAAACAGCAAAACGTGCACCCAGCCTCTTCAGCTGTATGTGAGAGGGGACACTGCTGTCTAACCAGAATCAAGTCAGACTGGAGGTCGTCTCTGCAAGTAGATACGATAGACAAGCTGATGCTGGTGTCACTTGAGCGTCCCACAATCCAAGACTTTAGTGTTAAACGGCAAATGGATTTCTGGTGGATCAGCCGAAGGTCCAGAAAAACAAAAATTGAAAAGGAGAGAACAGATGAGCAAGCAGCTACTGACTTGCTGGATTCATTTGTGAGGGATCTGTGAAGAACATGACAACAGCTGCACTGTTGCCAGTTTGTATATAAGGACCTGAGGATGGACATGCTAATGCATAGCACTTAGGATTCAACTCCTGTCAAGTATCAGATAAAAGACTAACTTTTGTTCAGGTACTGTTATAAAGCTTTTATTCTTTTATGTCACATTAGGCTGACGTATTACTGCATAGTATGTTAATTACTCAAAATAAAAGGTGACTTAAAATAGAAATGTTCTCAGTTTTTGCAACCAAAACTAATGCCTGCTTGCCAGCGTGGCAACCACTCTCAAAGTTGGTGTTGAGCCCGACATAATTGAATATAACTTAAAGACGAACTCAACTCTCTGCTTTAGATTGAACAAGCCTCCTGCACAAACTCAAATAATGTTTATTGACATCCGACCTTTCAACCACAATTATCCTCCTAGTATAATCTGTTGAAATGTTTGAGGAATAAAGCCATTTGTTGAATTAGTGACAATGTGTTAACTTTTCTCTTTTTGCCAGTGCCAACACTTAAAAGTTAAGTAGATAATGTGTTCTGTCTTATTGTGCGACAAAATCTCCCAAAACTTTTGCAAATCCTCCCTTTTTAGTTTTATGTTTGCTAGGTAGTTTTATCTTAAAATAATCTTCCTTAATACATATGAAATCATCCTTTTGAGTTTGAAGTAAATGTGTCAGACTCTGCTAGTTGCTCCTCATCCACCCTGTCAGTTTATCCTGTTTTTTGGCAGAGTAAATGTTTTTTTCATTGGACTTTTCTCACAGGAGATTTTCGATAGTAACATACAGAGTTGCTGCCTGTTAAATTTGAAAATAAAGGCTTTAAAATGGAATGGGCATTAATCAGAAATCTCAGCTGGTACTCATTTCCAACTGGAACAGTCAAGATTAAAAAAACTTTAAACATTTGTTACATTTATAACAGTGTTTACAAGAAAGTACATATGGTAAAATCAACAGTACATACTGAATGTTTATTTTATGTCATAATCACTGCTTCATGATCACACCCTTCTTTGATTTCCACCAAGTTTATTACACTTTAAGTAATCTATCAAAGCACAAAATCCACATCAAATTACTCAGTGCTGCCAGATTTCAAAGATCTGAGTTATTGAAGTCAATAAATAGCCAGCCTTGATATACTGTTATTCTCTTTGAGGCCACGCATATTTACGATTATAACGGATCATAAATTCATATATTTAATACAGAGTGGTACCATGTATATATCAAAATGCCTGAAGTGTGTAGTTTCTAACTACTGTGATTGACTTTACCACATGCTGAGTAGCTTCCGAGAACAGGAGTCTGGATTTGTCCGTGTGAGATCTCTGCCGTCTCTGCTATTGCTAGAGTCAGTAAGGCTACAATCACACTGGAGGCAAAAGAAGCCTTAATCTGTATTATTTATTTTTCGCAATTGTCTGCCACTTTTTCAGGAAGTCTCTACTGCATCAATTAGTTTAGCTGCAAGGTTATCAGATGTGTGTGTCTGCCTGACATAATCTGTCAGGATTTTCAGCAGTGTCTTGAAAGCCTGGCGTAACGTTAGGGAGTGTCCGGTCGAGAGACAGAGAACGTGTGTCATGTTGAGTATAAAATACTCAGTAAAGTTACAGCTGTGGATGTTGCAGTCTAGTGTGTGCGCAGTTTATTTGTCAGTGAATAAATTGTATTACTCCTCAAGACCCAAGCCAAGCTCCTGTGTCTTGTGGCCGAGCCACCTGCAACCTGTTGATTCCGAAGATAGCAACTACAATGGCTCTGGTGGACTTAAGGTTGGCTGACCTTTAAGGACCGGCTAATATCTTTTTCAGCTTTTTTATTTAGCTGATAGCATTAATTGGTCAAATTTTCGGTCAACGGTTAAACAGTTAATTATCAACATCCCTTATCCAACTACTTAAGGGATTTACCAGTTTCTATCTGCTCACAAATCCGCTGGCATTCATTGAGCATCAACAGATAAATGAAACCATAAACGCTTACTTCACCTGCCTCCATGTTTTCAAATGAACAGTGTGCTGCATGAAACGTCCATGTTATAGTTTTTTTATGCATGAAGGTCAAACTTTTACCAGTTTCCCTTTAATCCGATATTGCCACATTAAAAAATATGGCGAACCACAATACAACAGAACTAAACAGATTTGATCACTAAAGCTTGCAGTGTGAACGTGGCCTAAGAGACAGAGTACCTGTCCACCTATACATGTATTTCTCTGCTACTTGTCCTGGTCAGAGAGACATTCATCCTGGGTAAACTAAGTTACAGTGACTGCAGTAACTATTGCTTCCTCTGCAGTGCAGAGCAGAAGAGGGACTCTATCTGTCGTCATCACACCCCTCAGCTGCGTCTCACTACTGTATCCTGTGTTCCATTAGCTGCTGGTATTCCCTCTTTAAGCAAAAACAGATTCCAGGAGGGTGTGAGGGCTGGGGCTTTTGTATTCTTTGTCACATTTGGTGTTGTGGCATATTCTTGTGACGTTGAAACCTCCAACTTCTGTAACTTAATAGTAAACATAGACAGCAACTTTTTGAATTGAACATTTTAACTAAACCCTTTTTTTTTTTTTGGAGATTTTTTTTGGAGATGCTTACTGTTTTGTTTTGCCCATGGTAACAAGTTCCCCTGTTTTTTAACATACTCAGGTGTTCAGAGAATCTATAAAGAAGCTCTGCTGTGACTGTAAATCACAGTCACACCCTGGGGCTGTGACCACTTTGCTTCCTATCTTCACAGCACATTGTTTTTTATTTTAAATTGACAACTATTCAGGATTGATAATATTATGTTGACATAGAGAGCAGCAAATGATAAACTGAGAATCCTACCTCACCTGGGGCTACACCAGGGGTGTTTGTCATGAATTGTACAGACACTGCAATTACAGCGACAGCCAGTGTAATGAAATTATTATTTTTGATGGTTATGGTCTTGTAACTATGCATCAAGTCGTGATAAAAAAAACAAAAAACACTTCTGAGTTATGATAATTGCACGCTTGGGACACAATTGTTTAGGAATGCACCTTACATGCATATTGACATTCCACACGTTCAAGACCACCTTCAGTGAGTGTGAGAGGGGGAGTGCTGAGATGAAGATTATGCAGTGTTACTAATTGCTGGGGTTGTGGGTGAATATAGTGTTGGAGTGTGTAGTCTGGTTGGGTTCAACGCTACTGGAGGAGAATAAAGATGAAAATCCAAAGTCATGCTGCAAGTTAGCTCCTGCATTATGCCCAATATTCTGCTTTTGCTGTGCACGGCCTTGCTGACATCAGCAGAATATTTAAGTCCTTTTTGTCTTGCTTTTATGTAAAGACATTTCACACATGTTCTATAGGGTGTTTATTGCTGGGAATCTGAAAACATATGAGCACTTTGGGGGCATTCTCGAGCAGTCTGCTGTGTTTTTCTGGTGCTAGTTGGGGTCTTTCTAAACCAGACTTATTATAGCAAATTATTTAGATTGGTAGGAGAAGAGATCGAGGTCACATGGCGACGTTTAATCAGGTCTATATAACAGGACTGCAGACCAGGGAGCCTCACCATCCCTTTGTTTCCATTCTCACCTTTCAATGTTCTATGTGAAGCTGCTCATGGAGTAGCATGGTGGATATGAAAGTATCCTCGTAGAACGGTTGGTATATTATCATACAAAAAGATATTCCTCATTTAATCGTGCATTTTCCTAGGAATGTAAACAGCAACATGCTAGTTACATGCTGGTTACGTTAAGGAAAATATTGTGGTTTAAAATAAAAATAACTACTTTGAGAGGTTTAGGCACAAAACTACTTGTTTATTTTCGGGAAAACATTGTGGTTTGGGTTTAAATAACTAGGGATTACTTAAATCCATAATTCACAAATAAATTAATGTTGACTTCTTGTTTCACACGGGACACAAACAGCATGTCACTCTTCTCTGGGTTCATGATTGCGTGACATACATATGATTTCATGGGCTATATAGACCAATTACAGTGATTCATTTTGTAGGTATAGCTACAAGCCAACCATGGGTTCTCCCAGCTCCTGTGTTTACCAGCACCTCTTTTTGCTCTACTTTCAGTCCAAGACAAGTATCTTCTTATCCCTGTCTGAGGGAGGCAAACAGGGATGACGTGTAAATCAGAGCTGACACTTTCACATCCACATGTGTCGCACTTAAAAGACAAACAGCCGGGAGAAAGTGTGTGAGAAAAAGAGACGTTATCAGGCAACGCAGTGATGGAGCGGCCGTCTCTCTCTGTGTGGGTGATTATGTCATGACAACAGCTGGAGGGGCTCACTGGGAGTCGCATTCCTAGTCCTGCCATGCAGGATATTTACACCCAGCAAACGAAAAATAAACTTGTGGGCTGCGTGGCTGTCGAACAGACGCGACAGTCCAGCTTCGCCCTTAGGTGTCCCTGAGTGGGGCCGAATGCTCCAGCAAACTTTCACCCCCCCCAGCCTATCCTTCACATGTTTATGACCCCTGAGGTCTTGGCGGGCTGCAGACACGCAGCAAAATTATGTGTGGGAGACGGAAAGCAACTAGCCGAGCTCTAAAAGTGTACAAAAAAGGGGTGATTAAAGTGTCGGAAAGAGGCAGCCAGCGGTGATAAGTGAGGTGGCTTGGGATTGGGTTCCTCAGAGCTTGGTAAGATTAGCAAGCAGTTGGTCAATTATGATAGCGTGCATATAGGAAACTTAGCAGTTTTAATTACATGTCGCACTGTAGGCTCCTGCTGAATTTTTTGTCCTAACCCCAATTATGCAATGCATCTTTATAGTAAGTAAGTTTAGCATACCCATTTCTGTGGCTCTACTGCAGAGGTGTGGATCTAGATTTGGGGAGCTGTCACAATCCAACATGAAACCCCTCATGTTGATTTCGCAGAAAAAAATCGTTATACCGAGCTAAGGATTTGGCCTTCAGTGTGTTGTTGAGTATATGAATATACATTTTTTTGTTTGGCTGAATTATATCATATGGTTTGATATTTTGAAACAGGAATGTGTTCCCCTCCAGATTTTTAGAAAGGCCTTGTAAGAATGTTTGAAAGTAAGGGGTGGAATATCACTGGTCTGTTTGGCACCCTGTATGATTTGGTCTTTTCTGGACACCCACCACCCCTCCCAGTCCGAGACGTTCTCTGGACTCTTAACGACATGTTGCGCCCACATTTTGTCCTGTGGAGAGCCAGGTTCCAGTGTTTCTGATTGCAAGGGGGGAGAACGAGGGAGATGCGATCCAGATGTCCAGTGTCTGATTGAGACCAGAGCCCAGCCATTAAAAAGCAAGCGCGGCCTCATATACTGTTCGCCCCAAAGTATTGAGGCAAATCAGTTTTTTTTGTTTTAGTTTTTTTTTTAGTTTTTTTTGTTCTTTATCCCGGCCAAAGAGGGGAAAAAAGGATGCAAGTGGGATTTACACATCACTGCTTGGTTCAAACGCAAAATAAACTGTTGGTGGAGGTAGTGAATGTGAATGTGAACGCCAGGGAAGGGGGGGAGGGTTGGGAGGCAGCTTAAGGGGAGAGGAACCTGTGAGCTCCAAGAAAAGAGGTTATTGTTCCGGGGCTTCAGCGGTTTCATGTCTCTTAACATGGACCATGTGCACAGGAGGAGAGAACTGCTCCCAAACTAACCTGTCCTGGAAAAAGCACTGAGGCTGGAGGGCAAGGTTAAGCATCCTGCTGAAATGCACATTATATAGAAAGGCCTACACACATACAGTAGTCGAGTTTGGCAATGACTTAAGGTGATTTATTAGCTCAAGTTAAAGCTAGGATTGGTAATGTTGAGAAAAAGTAAGAGTAAGCTTCACTTTAAAAACGATCCAATCAATAAAACCAACTTAGTGTTGCCAACTCTTTGACAATGAAAGTAGCTAGCAGCACTAGATTAATCAAGCAAGGAAGTTGCCAAGTCAGCAACACTGACAGCCTGACCCTTCGGGACTCCCAACGAAGCCACTCCCCCAAAATCATTATGAACATTAGACTGTATATATGAAGTGGACATAGTCATCGTAACGTCTCCCATTGGTTTGTGGAGGGTGGTTTTGAAGCTTCGAGTTTGGCATCTTTGGACCAGTGAACGGAGGTAACCATATTTGGTCTGCGGAGGAGTGATGGTGATGGCTTTTGGGCCTAAGTTGGACCATAATTTACTAAATAAACATCATGCTGTATTGAAAAACACTTGAAACTAGCGATTGAGACCATAAACTCATGATGACAATGTTTAATGAGGTAGATGAGGTAGAAGTAGATGATGGATAGTAGAGATAATGCAAGTTTAAGGTACATCTGCATTGGAATCACTTTAAAGAACTGTAGGGTTGCCTAATGAAAATGAAATTATTGGACGGAATAATTAAAGTCTTGCGACAGCCACAGATACAGGCTTTTTCCCCCCTTTTCTTTGTCAGAGCATTTGATTTATTAATTGTAATGATGTATTTCAACAAATATAACAAAAAAAATGTTTTAAGAAGCTTACCAACATTAGCTTTTAAGGGTGAGTTCCCCCAAATGACATGCTTGGAGAGGCTTTCTATCTTACCCCCAGTAGGTATCAAGCCAGGCAGATGGATCTTTAAATATCCTTCTGGGCATTTCTGCTATAACGCCAATGTTGTACAATGTGGGTCAATGGGATTACATTTTTTGGCACCTGATCAACTTTCTCTGTCTTTATATTTTGATTGTGTCCTACAGCACAGATTCATTTCATTTTACAAATTTACAGATTTCAGCTCCAATTTGAATTCAAGTTATCCATATTAAAATGAGTATTAAATATATCTAATGAGAATCTTTTGATGTTCTACTGAGTTTTATAAGAGACGACACATTGTGCAGCATGATAGACTAACTCATTATTTAAGCAGTGTGATGAGCACATGTTTGGTGGTGGGTCAGCTGCATAGTTACTGTGTTTCTCATAGAAGAGATGAAAGAGGTGATCAACTAGGGAGCCATAGAGTTTAAATCAGATTCCAACGAATTGTTCATTATTTAGGTCTGTACGTCAACTACAAAGGCACTGTGGGACTGGACTGAATGTTTACTTGTCTTCTGAGGTTACCTGCCAAATCACTCAGGGACAATAGCATGAATACTTTGTTTATGATAGCTGTGAAGAAGCTGAAGAGTCTCTTCTAGGTTGACGGGTTGGTTGCATGAGCAGCCCTTCATCTCGGAGCCCTGCTGTTGCGCAGCTTATTGGAGCAGTCGTTGTCCATACTTCATTAAAAAGATAACGAGAAGCATCTGTGCGGAATGGCTTTCTGAAGGATGCAGAGAATATCTAATAAAAGTTTATTTATGTTCATAGGTTGAGGAGAAAACGTGAACGTACCTCTAACAGTTTTTCCTTCATTATTAGCTTTTTTTTTTTAACAATGCTAGCGTAATGTCTATCTGCTGGTCTATACACCACTTTGTCCAGATATGTCAAAAACTATTAGATGGATCCGCACATGGTGTTTCACAGACATTCATAGTGCCCAGAGGATGAACCCTGCACACTTTGGTGACCCTGACTTTTCATCCGGCGCCACTTTGAGGCTGAATGTCTTGTAGTTTTAAGTTAAATGTATCCACAGCCACCCGTTGGATTGCTGTCAAATTTTGTACACACCATGCAAATGTCCATCTTAGGAGGAAGTTTAATGATTTTAGTGATTTTCTGACTGTATCATTTGTGAAAAAATGGTATTTGTTAAAGGCGAAATATGTGTCAAAATAGCATTTTAGGTTAAATATAGTCTTGTTCAGATTTTAGAAAACATCTTTGTTTGGTGCAGATCCTCCAAAATAATCACACCAATACGATCTTTATTATGTCTTTAAATGAAAATGAGAACAATGTGGTAAAAGTGATCATTCCCTCTAATATTGCAATTGCAATATCAGTCAAAATAATTGCAATTAGGTTTTGTTTTTTTACAAAATCGTTTATCCCTACTAGCATTTTCATTATGAGCATGCCTATGGTAGTATTTAGCTCAAAGTACTGCTGTGCTGAAGTCCCACAGAGCAGCTTGCATGACTCTGCACTCTTACTCTTGTTAGTAGTGCAGCTATGATCATGTAAATTGGTGTTGACCATAAACCGCCATGGGGTCGGAATATTATCGTAAATCTGTGTAATAATCTTTGATTCAAAATCAGATAGCATGTCATGTTTTTAGTTTGTTTGGGATAAAGTGATGGTCTGCTAGGTTTTTGGCGAGAGAATGCTATGTACTGTTTGGCTGCTGGTCAAATTGAGCTCCTCTTTTCGTTCCCTGCTTGTGGTTTAAAACAATGAAAGAAAACAAAAGGAAAGGGGAATGAAAAAAAAATGGGAGTGCCGAGGTCGGGAGCTGGGGTCAACAGACCCCTGGATATTCTTAAGAGCTGTGATGAAAACCCAGTATGACAGAGTGAGCAACCGCCACATCACTCAGGAGGCGCTTTAACGGCGCAGGCCAAGACGGCGAAACGGTTATACCGGGGTCCTAAGTGCAGCCGCGATCATTAAAACAGCGTTCACTGACAGATGCTCAGTGTAATCATTTCTCAGATATTGAAAAATACAGCTCACTGTGATTTATATAGTAACCACTGCCATTAGAGCTTTGACAGTTGCAAGGCAGGTGTTTTTTTTCTAAAAAGCTGGCCCAGATGATTTATGGTTCCATGCCGTTTGAAATTGCACATTAAAGACATTTGCGCACACACACACACACACACATACACCATTAAAACGGGGGCTTTACGTACTGGCCAAGCCTTGTCTGCAACATGTGAGCCAGAACTGTTGTTTTGCACATTTGGAGTATTAATTAGGATGTCTAAACAGGCAAGCCAACACATGTGGCGACCTCAGCCTGTGTATACATTACTGCAGGTCAGCCGGTCGCTAGGAGTCCTCCCACCGTCTTTCTAGTGAACCGCGGCGAAGCTGAGCACGACCACCCACCTGCATAGCTGTGTCCTCCTTTTTACACTCCTACATTTAATACAGTGGACCCAAGAGGCAAGAGATGGGAGTCCAATATACTATAACATGCTTAAATATACATGCTCTCCATAGTATTCCCAAGAAGCCCCCCTTCCCCTGACCTTGTGGCCTTCTCTAATAGACTACTTTTAACAGGACAGCCAGTAGAGACGATGGTCATTTTAACTACAAAAATAGAGCTCAGGTGGACTCCATTTTGGCTCCAACACTGTAGTAAAACTCCAGACAAACAATGTCGATTTAAAACAGGCTGTATGCACAAAGCAAAAAAAAAAAAAGAAAACGCATGTACCAAGCTTTAACTAGAGTCTTTGGGCCGTTGTAACCTCACAACTTGTCTTTGCACAAATAGCCCCACAAAATGTTGCCGTTTTAACTGGAGGGTGTAAAAGGCTGCTGACACCTGTTAAGAGGCCTGCCGGGATGCAGTGCAGGGAGACGGTGGAGACACTGGCAGTGGTGGATATCTCTGTGATGAAAGACATAACCGTCAGCCTGCTATTAAAAGATCCCTCACCAGGAATAAAACATAAAGAAATGGACAGGAAGAAAGAGCAAAGGACTTCCTATTACTCATTACTGTAGCCATGTGTTTATTGGTTGTATCCTCCCTTTAACAAGAGTCCTTCCTTTTAGATTTTGACGTTGCCTTTGTCTAGACCCCAGCAGTCAGAGAGCTGGCAGGCCGGGGCGCACATATTCTCGCTCATAAAGACCTGGGACTTTCCTGTGAGACGCAGCTTTTGTCTTTTTACAATGTCAGGGATTCACACTTATTAATTACACATTTATTGTGTCTGCGCTCCGAGCCAGCACTCGCACGTTAGCTATCCCATGGTGTAGGGGGGTGTAGAGGATTTTTTTATTTTTCATTTGAGAGGTTAACTTCTGCTCTCAGCTCAGTGTCATTTCTTTTTCTTTTTTCAATTGTTCCCCCGGTGCACACAGAGTTGAATATTACTTAAACGAAAGCACATTTCATGTTTCAGCAATCGTTTTTTTGGGTTGTAAATGGACGCTGAAGCCAGTGGGTGTGTTGATTATGGCGCCTGTCATATTGGGTTTGCTGTGTTAGTTTCACGGACACGACCCTTCAACGGAGCTGCCACCGAGGGGAGCAGCGAAAGCGATGTGCTGACGGAAGAAACGGCCTGATTGAGGGAAGTGAGGAAATCTGAGGAGGAGCTGCTGAGATAGAGATGATTGCGTTTGATTTATATGTACAACAGAATTAAACAAAAGAACCAACAGAACAAGATGCAAAAGCGGGCATGAGCTTATTTGGAGACAACAGACAAACAAATGTGTTACAAGCCGGTCGTGGAGGAGGAAATCACAATTAGTGCCACAAACAGTGCTTCTCCGGCCCGTGTGTGAATCTCTGGTTCGTGTCTGTTTATTCTGGACCCTCAATTCCGATGGACGGACAGGGTACTGATTTTGGCCCGCATACTCATCCAGGAACTGTAATTTATTTCATCCTGTCTAGTGTGCAGGACCGCTTCAGTGTAGGCTGCTGCCGCTGGCTGAGTGATTAAAAATGGCGTCCTGTCTGTTCTTCCTCTGCTGCTCTTTACTTCTCTCCGGAACAGAAACAACACTTACTTCCTCTGCTGTTACAGCAGATGCTTTTTTTGACAGCAAAATTAATTAAAAAAACATTTATAATCAGACTTTTTGCGTTGTTGTATGTCCCCCCCCCCCCCCCCCCCACACACACACACACACACACACACACACACACACACACACACACACACACACACACACACACACACACACACACTGGTATGTAATAATATATTTGACTCTACTGGACGTCCCCGGGTGGAATTCCTGGTGTTTGGTGAACCGGAGTCTCTCCAGTGTGATTTCAGACACAGCGGACAGCGGCCATTAATCACTCCGCCATGACTGTGCGTGTTTGTGCGTTTGCGTGTGTGTGTGTTGGACTATGCTCTGTTTTCCTTTTTGTGAGTGTTCATCAGCAAACAAGTCCTATCTGCTCGTGGGGAATTGATATTGGGAATGCCAGCGGCGCAAGGGGAATGCCTGTTTTGTTGTTCTTCCTCTCTCTGTAAGTTATTTCCCAGTGCTGTGATATGGCCTCCGGCATGTCGCTTTCTCCGCGGGGCCCCCTGGCCGCACGTCGGGGATGTGGAGGGCCAGAAAGTGTCTGGTAGCGTGGCCCCCCGAGGCTGGAGCGCCTCACTCTTTACTTCTTTGGAAGCAGCATCCTGTTAGAATTAATTCTAGGGCTGGAAAGACCTCCATCTGTGAAGGGTTTACTTTTTTCACTTCCCAGGGTTGCAGCGTAATGTGTGAGGGAGGAGGTGTTTACAGTGAGCAGTAGGTCAGAATGTTGTCTGCTCACACACGAGAAGGAGAAAACAAACCAAAGAAATAGAACCAAACCCTCATTTGAGTTCACGTTCCTAAAGCCCGATTCTCTGGCAGCTGAAATTCTGAAACCTGGGTTTTATCAAAGACTCCGGAGCATCGAGATCTGAGTAAAACCTGCCCTTCAAAACGTCACAATCACATCTGAATCAATACATTCAATTCAATTCAATTCAGTTTATTTTGTATAGCCCAGAATCACAAATTACAAATTTGCCTCAGAGGGCTTTACAATCTGTACACATGCGACATCCTCTGTCCTTCCCTCACATCGGCAAAAAAAAACCCTTTAACAGGGAGAAAAAAAGGAACATAATAATAATAGTAATGTGACTAATAATGATAGTGGTAGTAGTAGTGGGTGTCAGCAGGGCCTCAGTAGGTGGCACGATGACAGTCCAAATATAACCCCGATTCCTGGGAACCTGCGAGACATCAACCCCGCCGTGTTAGCAGTGCTGTTAGCATGATCTCAGTTGACAGAGGAGTCCAGTGAAGTGGCAGCACTGAGGAAGTGTATTTTCTGCTGTATTCTCCTTTTGCCTCAAGCACTTATAGGTCATAGTTAGGGGGAAGAGGGGAGGGGGGGCATATCTGCTCTCACAAAGGATTATCAAAAGACCATGACCCAGTCCCAGGGGGCGCACACAGAGAGGAGGCATGCCGGATGCACATACTCACCAGCACACACTCTCACACACACACACACACACACACACACACACACACACACACACACACACACACACACACACACACACACACACACACACACACACACACACACATATGTGCAAAGCATTCAACACATGTCTGCACATACTGTACAGAACAGGCACATCAGAACGCATCTGCTGCTTCTGGCAGAGCTGTCATATAGTGACAGAGGCTCATGTCTTGTAAAATTGGTCACACTCAAATTTGCCGGTAAGGATACCGCTTTTTAAAAATCTTATCGATGTGTCTCATTTTAGAATTTGCGTTGAGACTCCCATTAAGGAGCCTCGAGCCCCCCTTCAGTTTTGCTATTCATAGACATGATGTCTTTATGATAAAGTAGCCAATCAAAATCCCCCTATTTTACAGAGCTAGCCCCAGTAGCAGATGAAGGCACTGACATATAAGAGATTGACAGGTGAATAAAAAAACAAACTTGTACTAATAGATATCACCATGACACTGTGCCAGTTGATTACTGATATTTAGACAATTATTTTGTATTACAAGATTTCTGAAAAGTCGTGTTTAAATATGCAAATGAGGCATATTTAAACATGACTTTTCACTAATATCAAGAACATAAATCTGAACATTGGATAAAGCCAGGTTTTAAATTCTTGTTTCATGTTGTTCACATATTTCAGTCAAAGCTTTGTACAGAGGGAAGTTTGGATATCTCTTTGTATCACTCCATAAATCTGAAATTACTGTCAACAGCAATACAAAAATCCATTTTCTCAATGATTTTAGTAATAAAAGGCCATGAATGATATCTGAACAAACCCTCAGTAAAAACCTGGCTTAGAGTCTGACAAAAAACTGCTTTTAAAGATATGTTTTGTAAAAGGCACAACAGGTGAATAGAGTAAAAATACAACTAAGATATATCACCATGAAACTTCCCCTATTGATTAAGTTTCCTGAAATGTGTAAATGAGGCATTATTTAATGCTAACTTTTTGCTGAATTTAGAAGAAATCTACAATATACAAAATAGTTAAATAAATACTTACATGTGTATTTTAGGTGTTTTCTTTCCACTGGCTGAAAGAAGACATTATATGGAAGCAAAATATCCCCAAATCTCAGCCTGAGGTTTCCTGCTTGAGTGAGGTGGTGCATTTAATCATAATTTGTTGAAGTTATTTTTGAGGAGATGAACCAAGGTGCTGCTATAAAACACAATTCTGTGCTGTTGTTTAGACGTGGGCCTCCCTTACATGGCATCAGACGACAACACAAGCTTTATGAGTTAGTTTTCAGATATAAAGGCTGGTCTTTACAATCATATTTCCTCCGCTTTCCTCCGCAACATAAAAAAGCAACAGCTGTTTATGTTACCAACTGTGTGGATGCTGCATCTGTGTGTATGTACATATGTATGTATGTATGTATGTATGTATGTAACTGGCCTTGGTCACATCTCATGTGTGTTGTTTAGTTTTGTTTTTACAAACACCAGATGTCAATTCGATGTGTAGAAAGGAGCGGTGCAATTCCTCCCCCTTCTTAAAAAGCACTTTTATTAGTGTTTGGGTAAAAGGTTAAGAGAGGGATTAGCTTTAGGTTACTCTGAAGGTTAAGGTGAAGCATTTAGAGATGGGCTAAGATGTGAACGTGGATAACAAAGGTCACGGCAAGTATGTTGATGCAAACGTGTGTGTGTGTTTTGTCAGACCAAAGCCCTGCTCAGTTCATGGAGCTGGTTTCCACAAAATACGGTATCCTCCTCCATGGGAGATCAGCAGACATAAGCACATAATGACAGAAAAGGATGAGTCCAGGCCTAAGTCCCTGATAGCAAAGAGAGTTTTCCCTCTCCACATGTCAGCATATTCCCCATCTGTACCTGAACCCAGCACCCAGGGATATCATCCTCATCCTTCGTGAGCACTCCCATCGCTCTGCGAACTAAGACTTATGACTGACACAGATAGGAATTTCCCATCATGCTGAAAGGGAAAGTTCTCCTTTGTTCCTGCTCAGAGGCAGATGGACGGGCTGCTCAGATGCCTCCGCTCCTGTTTGATATTTCAGCTTAACGTGGCACAAGGTTGCGTATGTGGAATGGGGATCGTAGACCTAGACCCGGTTTCATCTGTCCTTCTGCAACTGTTACCGAATGTAAGCGCTGCTGGCTACGTGGACGGCCACTTTAAATCATGGGAAAGAATTCATTGCCTGTTGCGAAAGCCAAAGAGCAACAGTTGTTTGAATCTTTCAAAGTAACATTAATAAGCAGTTCACCCTTTTAATCCCATCATCCTTTATTGATATTTTCACACGCACAGACCTACAATATGACATACAGTATGGATTCAATGCCGTCATAAGCTTGACTGTGCTAAGTTGGCTGGGGAATCTCTTAACACGGCTGCTTCTAGACTCTGTTGGTAATGGATCAAGTAGAATAAATCAGCTGTTCTTGTGTAACGCCGTGTTTGTCTTTTTCTCCTGTCTTCAACAGATTCCCTTTGTACCCCCGAGGAGAGCGCTTTCATTTTGAATACGGTGTCTACTTGCTCAACAAGAACATTGCCCAGGTATGAACATACACATAGTGCACAAATGGGGTTCGAAATTGCAACTCCTCATGAAAAATTTGAGGATCTTAGAATGTCTAAAGATGAAAATGTATTAATTGCACTTTAATTTCTATCATAACGGTTTCATCCTGTCATCCTATGGTCAAAATTTTTTTGACAAAGGGGATCTAGAGTGTCTTAAAGCCAAGATTTGTTTTGGAACAAATTTATTATCTGAAGAAGGCACTGTGCTCGTGATACCACAGACAATGGCATAATAGTAATATACTGTATACCTGTCATTCTAAAGCGCTTCTCCTGCTTCTTGAATTTGGGAAGGTGTCACACTAAAGCCTGGCAATAATGAAAAGGCAGAGTTCCTACTAAAGATAAGTCTTTAGAAAGGCATTAGTTTCATTAAAAAAAAATAGTTTTCTAAGACATCTGCCTGGACACTGTAGTCTTTAACAAGTTTTACTGGAGTAAACTGTGCAGCTGTTGGAGACTACTTTCAGCAGCAGATTCTGTGTGCTTGTGAGTATTCTTACGGCAGCAAGACGGTGTGTATGGGACCAACTCCAAATAGTTTTACAGTGCCTGTGTCAATCATAATTAATCAACTTTTTACCCTGTGCTACATGGATGTGTTTTTGCCATTCTAGCGGCGCCAGCATGGTTATATGGATGTTTGGTCCAGACGGAAATAACAACTTGGATGTATGGGTGGGATGGATTGCCATGACACATATATATACAGCTCTTTAAAAAGAAAAATTAAGAGACCACTTCAAAATTATCAGTTTCTCTGGTTTTACTATTTATTGGTATGTGTTTGAGTAAAATTAACATTTTTGTTTTATTCTATAAACTACTGACAACATTTCTCCCAAATTTCGAATAAAAAATATTGTCATTTAGAACATTTATTTGCAGACAATGACAACTGGTCAAAATAACAAAAAAGATGCAGTGTTTTCAGATCTGGAATAATGCAAAGAAAACAAGTTCATATTCATTTTTAAACAGCACAATACTAATGTTTTAACTTAGGAAGAGTTCAGAAATGGTGGAATAACCTTGATTTACAATCACAGCTTTCATGCGTCTTGGCATGCTCTCCACCAGTCTTACACATTGCTGTTGGGTGACTTTATGTCACTCCTGGCGCAAAATTCAAGCAGCTCGGCTTTGTTTGATGGCTTGTGACCATCCATCTTCCTCTTGATCACATTCCAGAGGTTTTCAATGGTATTCAGGTCTGGAGATTGGGCTGGCCATGACAGGGTCCTTATCTGGTGGTCCTTCATCCACACCTTCACTGACCTGGCTGTGTGGCATGGAGCATTGTCCTGCTGGGAAAACCACTCCTCAGAGTTGGGGAACATTGTCAGAGCAGAAGGAAGCAAGTTTTCTTCCAGGACAACTTTTTACTTGGCTTGATTCACGCGTCCTTCACAAAGACAAATCTGCCCGATTCCAGCCTTGCTGAAGCACCCCCAGATCATCACCGATCCTCCACCAAATTTCACAGTAGGTGCGAGACACTGTGGCTTGTAGGCCTCTCCAGGTCTCAGTCTAACCATTAGACGACCAGGTGTTGGGCAAAGCTGAAAATTGGACTCATCAGAGAAGATGACCTTACTCCAGTCCTCTATGGTCCAGTCCTTATGGTCTTTTGCAAACCTCAGCCTGGCTCTTCTTTGCTTCTCGTTGATGAAGGGCTTTTTTGAGCTTTGCACGACTTCAGCCCTGCCCCTAGGAGCCTGTTTCTAACCGTCCTCGCCGTGCACTTCACCCCAGCTGCCGTTTGCCATTCTTTTTGGAGGTCACTTGATGTCATCCTACGGTTGTTGATTGACATTCGAATGAGTTGGCGGTCATCCCGGGGAGTGGAGAGTAGTTTTTGTCCTCTGCCGGTCTGTAGCTTTGTTGTCCCTAATGTCTGCTGCTTGACCTTGTTCTTATGAACCGCCGTCTTTGAAATTTTAAGGATGGAAGCAACCTGACGCTCACTGTATCCCTCTGCCAGTAAAACCAGAATTTAACCCTTCTTTTCCTCACACAAACTTTTCTTTTTAACTCTTTTGGCATGGTTCACTTTTTTTATTCCAATTACTTTTGAGGTACTACTAGCACTGTTTCTGCCATCCAGCTGGTCCTATTGCAAGAGGATAGTGATGACCACAGCACTGGTTTTTATATTTTTCTTCATTAAATAAGATTTGGTTCAGGTGATCACCTAATCAGTACCTCATTAAGTAGAATCAGGTGTGCCTGTATTGGAATTCAACAGACACTGGAATGGAATGGCTGCCATACACGTAGAGATGCTGATTTAAGAAAAATTTGGAGTGGTCTCTTAATTATTTTCAGAGCTGTATATATATATATGTATATGTATTATTTTTTTTATAGGCCCTAGAATACCTTTTTATTATCCTATGACTACCATGTAGCCCCATTGTCATGTCAAAATTTCAATTAGTCCAGTACCGTTTATGATCAAATATCCTGTGTTTGTTTGGAGGTAATAAGCGAATGTTAGCACTTTAGCATTTAGATGGTAAACATGGGGAAAACCATACATGCTGACATTAGCATGTAGCTCAAAGCACCACTGTGTTCAATAGATCCACACAGAGTCACTAGCATGGCTCTAGAATGGTGTCAATAGGTTTTGGACAACAATGGAGATCTATGGGACAGAGGAATAAGATCTATCAGGCGTTGGGTACGCAGGCATCAGTTCATTGTTTTTTTAGTCTTTTCATGGGATTTTTTGACATGAGGAAAACAATAGAATATCATCAGACTTATCTTTTAAGTTGCCTTCGAAGGAGCAGATAGTTGCAACATTAAATTTGTTGAATCTTAGTTGAATTAATGCTCTAAATTGGTTTAACTTTCTCTCCCAATCTCTCATAAACACTTAACACCTCAGGGGGAGGGTTGAACTCTTGACCTATCCCTGCTTAATAAAGTACTCCTAATGTGTTGACCTGGGTTCCTCCCTCCATTCATCCCTCAGACATTTACCACTGGCTTATAACAATTTGCATTCCATTCCCAGTTTTCCTCCTCATTGGGGCGGGAGTGAAGGGCCCCTCTGCTGAATAAGACCGGGCAATTAGCGCTAGCAGGTGGCTGACTTCAAACTTCTGCAAGTTGGGAGGTTTTAGTTCTAATGCCAGACCACAAGCTACTTGCCAATATCCAAGTCTGCCATCTTCCCAACAGAGTCCAATAATAAGAAAATAAGCCAGATAACAAACATTTTAGACAGCAAAAGAAAACTAGTGCTGCATGAAGCTCCCAAAGGGAACCTTAAAGCGGCCCGTCATGTTTTGAAAAAAAGTGTATTTAAACCAAAATGGAAGCCCTTATCAGATGTGCTGTTGTACGTTGTTAGCTCAGTGTACAACGCCAAACTTTAATCTGACGCTCATTCCATCAATCATTAGTCAATTTTATTTATATAGCCCATTATCACAAACCACAAATATGCCTCAAGGGGCTTTACAATCTGTGCAGCATGCAACACCCTCAATCCTTAGATCCTCGATTCAGATAAGGAAACCCCCTTCCCTTCAAGTATGGACAACCTGGATGAAAACATGATCAATTTAAATATATGAACATAAATCAGTGCTTGTCGATCTAAGGGCATTCATTTGCACCACCTCTAACAGACACCTGGCAAAAGCTAAGCAGTAAAGCTCAAAGAAAAAATGTATACTGCTCATATATCCGACAAGCTGAACATATTATTATTTTCGGTGACATACACTTTAGTGTGTGAAGTAACAAGTGATCTATAACATAACTTAGCTTGTTAAACTATCGAAAACAGCTAATTGTGATGGTGTTATTTAAGTAAGTAACCACCGAATTGTATCCATGCACGAGAGAGAGAGAGACAGATTCAAATATTCATGACACTATGTAATCTTTTTCACATATCAGAACATTTGGCATGCAGTCATCTCAATGCATATTCCTGCCTTTCAACTCGCATAACCCCCACTCATAATCCTTTTTATCTAAACCATGCATCCAGATCTGAGCTCTCTGAGATTTCTGTTTCATGAATCTCAACCATGTGGTGCCATCCAGTGCAGCATTGCTCACTCACTCTTGCTGAAAGTTTAATTTGACTGCTGATAGAATACACATGCAAGTGGCTTGAGGAAAATGCTCTTTATCTGAGTCAGCTTCCCAGCAGTAAAATCTGAAACAAGAAAGGTGCGCTCAGTAGAGTGCGGATCAACTTAAACTTAAGACTTTTAATTTTAATTTAATCGTCATATACATACAGGTACATACATCAAATAGCACCTCTGCATTTAACCCATTCAAAGCATTTTTAGGAGCAAGTGGGCTGCTGTTAAGCTCCCGGGGAGCAACTTAAGGTTCAATGTTTTTCTCAAGGACACTTAGACGTACGAACAGTGTGAGCCGGGGATCGAACCGCCAACCTTATGGTTGATGGACAACCCCAGATCTTTGCCAGGTGTGTCTGCAAAGACCACTGCTGTAATGTTTGGTTGAATGTATGAATTGCCAGTTAAGAGTAGTGATTGAGGGGTTAGCTGTCAATCACAGGCAGAATAAAACCTACAATGAAACGTGTTTTGAGAAAGTGTGAGTCACTGCAACCATTCGAGGACCTTGTTGCAACAGAATGCGGGATTTGTGTTGGACAGACACAGAGGTGCACAAACACTCACTCAAGATCACACGCATGGCCTATCTCATTATCTCCTGGGGGAGATAATAACGGTGCAGTGATGAAGAGATGTCTTTTTCCGGTAGTCCAGAGTGGAACACATCTCTTCACAAGCTTCAAAGGAATTTATTCTACAACAGATGAATAATGAGATCCAGACAGCAGAACGTTCTCACCTGTGTCCATGAAACCCATGCAGATAGATTCAAACGTAAGGTTTTGAAACCAGATGTAAACCATCGGCTGCAACACAATGTGAGGAGTGCATGATAACTCTGTAAGCGCAATCTGCGGGATGATAGATTAATAAACGACAGTGTGATGTCTTTGAGGACTTATTTCTGTCAAAGTCCGTGTCTGAAAGGTTGCATGTTCAACTCAATGAAATCCATGCATACAGATATAAAAAAAAAAAATCTATATATACCTAAAATAGAGTAAAACTCTTCGTTTTCTCATTGTCAGCGAAGCTTACACGCTCTGCCTTTAACAGCTTGGGAGAGCATCATTGTTTTTTTGCAGGATGAAATTTCAGCTCGCGTTCAAAGCCCTGTCTCATGCGTTCCATGTGTGCCCGACTACGGCCGCGTTAAGGATGAGTTATCAGCTCGACTCCACAGTATAACGGCGTCCCACGAGTGGTCCGCATCCATATGATAGTGATACACCATTGTATCAAAACCGAAGCAGTGGTAAACATGTCACAGTCGATTAAATGCAATGGAGATTCTCCATCCCGGTTTGGCTGCACATGGCATTAAAGTGTGTGCTCCTGTGAGTCTGATCTTTCAGTGGCTTGGATCTCACATCACCACACATGTGAGGCTAAGACTTTTGTGCTCTATGTTTCTCGTTCATTTATTCAAATTTATGTTAAGAAATGATGGCTGCACTGACAACTACATATTGTACCTGGATCTTCTACGGTTGAAATGAATTACAGACAGCATTTTAGTTGCAGCACACTGTTATTATTTAGTCTCTGTTTTTTTTTTTTTTTTTTGGTGGCAGCTTCTTTATCGAGCCAGGCTTGTTATGCGACCATTGCACGGAGTGTTCGACGTCTGGCTCTGTGATAAAAAGCCGAGATCCGGATTCTGGGCAGAACCAGCTGACTGGCTAGCTCGCCGACCGACTAGAGCCTGGGTGGGAGACATTAGCCGTCCATCTTTTATTAAATTGCCCTGTGTGGCTGCGTTTGAAAGTGATACAGGGGACGCTGGCAAAGGATCGGGGCCACAGCAGGTCACCCCCAGCTTTGATGTGGTTAGTTTGCTTTCATTAGGGCCTCTTGTTCATGAGGCCAGGGGCAAAGGCTGGGGCGGCTGTGTCAGAGAACCCTGGGTGTCAGGTGGGAACATGCAGCCACGTTGCCACCTCGGGTTAATTTGTTAAGAAAGGCTTCGTAGAGCTTTAGCCACTCTCACCAGCTCCCTCTTATTTCTTGTGCAACTATTGCAAAATCTGCAATGCCTGAGCGTGAGCATGCATACTTTCTCTTTGGTCCCTGTTGAGTTGATACCAGTACGTGAATAAAAGAGAATAAGATTATTTTTTTTCTCAGCTATGTCATTAAAGTGAATTCCTCCATTCACAGAGACAAATCAGCCAAGTTAGTGTGGCTGACTCCAAAGGAAACCTTTTTTCTAGAGGCACGCCATGTTTTGCATTTACTTACTCTCTGTGTGTTATCCACTAGGCTGCGTTGTTGTGAAAGCAGCATGTGGGGTTGATTAGTTGACAACCGATGTTACCACAAAACCTTTAGGTTTTTAGGAGGAGGGGTCGGGCACGACAATTAGTTCTCAGTCACTTAAGCTCGGCGTATCATATTTTGCGGGCCTCGGGCACAGGAAAGCTGGTATCGGGAATTAAAACACAGCAAATCCCGTCGAGGCTCAACCCGGTCACCTCTGGGTTCACCTTTATTTTCATCTACTGGGGGAAAGTCGCCTGAAGTCGCCTGAAGTCTCCAACCCTCCGAGTCTATGGGCAATTTCACGCCGCGACCTGCAGGCAAAGTGCCATTCTGGTGGTCCAAAGCGTACGTCAGAGCGCTGCTGCCGTTAAGAGTGGCAACTGTGGCTCCATAAACTCATGGGGGAGCCTACTGTGTTTAGTGGTTAGTGGAGGTGGCGGCAAGCAGAACAGGGGCTGGTTGGCTGGAGGTATTTATTTTGAAGCTATTTGGGGATGTTGTAGGCGCTCTAGCAAGAGAAAACGTTTGCTTAGAAATGTCAAAAATTAATGAGCGTTATAGTTCATATTTTCCACACGGTGACAATTCATTGATGGAATGGGTAGATATGGAGGGGTGTTTTGCAGTTATAAGTATTGACCATTTTTAGCCTGATAAATAAAGATTATGTAAATTAATACTGTGAATTAATGTCATTATCCAAGCTTTTTGGGCTTTATACATCATTAACTCTCACCTGCAGTGAGTTCATTAGCACACAAAAGTCTGTAGAAAACAGGCAGCATTTTGCATTATACTCATATATTTTACTGTGTTAAACTTCTCAAATTAATAAAAGTAACAAGTAGCAATTCACAAAAGGGCAGATTTAGAATGTTACATGGTATGATCTGCAGACACCGTTCCCAACCTTACAAGGAGATCTGGTTTGGATATAAAATATAAAGAGAAATTGTTCCTTTTCCTGCAATGACAGCACTGAAACTGAGATGTAAGCAAAGGTCTGACTGATCTGTAACTGAACAATGAGCTGACTGGAGAGCAGTCTCTGTTGCTATTTAAAAAAAAAAAAAAAAAAAAAAAAAAAGGAACATGAAAATGTACTACATGTGCCACTTTGGTCTGGTGGAGTGACTGTAAGCAAACCCATTCACCTTCTCTTCTTCGCACACTTTGCTCTTTTCTCATCCGTGTCGTCTCTGCTCATTTGACATATTCCAAAGCTGAGGCCCCTCCCTTGGCTCTTCACCCCTGTGACAAAGCTCATGACCCCCAGTAAACAGAGACACGACATAGTCTTGGCACGGCCAGCCCTTTCACGGCCATTAGCTCATGTGATTGCGCTTCGATAAAAACCATATGACCCACGCAAAGACCTGCAAAAAGAGAACATTACGCAGCTCCCTCCCACCTCATGACTCCCCTCCTTGTCAAGACCGTTAACATTTACCAATGAAAACTATCTCACCCTCATTCCCCTTCCTCTGTGATGCAAATGTTGGACATGGTACGGTCCACAACTGGGGTTTTGTGAATATAGACTCCTTGCAGTGAAACAATGGGCGTAATATATATTTGCACATGAACTCAGTTTTTCCACAGTTGACATTCTTGTAAGCAGTTGTGTGTTTACTTTGTGTTGCTCCACAGGCCTGTGAATCAGACATGGCTGTGCACACCAAGTGATTGTGTAACAGTCAGATGTTGGATATCGTGTATTGCCGTTGCAATGATTACGCTTGTTCTTTGATGCAGCGCTGCTGCGTCTGTGTTACTCGGACTAATGTTATTTCATGTTTTGTGTTTGTTTTATGTTGCACACTATGCCGAAAAATCGATTGCCCTTTGGGGACAAATACAGTTAAAAGTTGAAAACATGTGCTTCCGTCTGCCTTGTGTGACAAACGTAAATACACAGGACTCTTATCTGAATTTCTTCTCTCACATGCTCTGCAAATTTTAATTTAATTATATTCAATATTTACTGTATTATACCAAACAGGACTGAATTAAATGAAAGCAATAGCTAGTTTTTTCACTGGTCAATTAGGAGATTTTGGGCTACTTTGCTTCCATAACATGTCTTCTTACACATTGGAAAGGAAAAATACAAAATCAAGATGTTTATTTTACGGCTTTTTTTAAAAAAAAGTCCTGCATTAACCAAAAGTTAGTAGATGATGCCTAATTTTCATATTTAAGAATAACATTTCAGAAAAATTAATAAATAACAATATAAAATGAATAAAAATATAAAATTGTTGTCTAATGTAAGTAATTAACTGGGGAGATTTCTTGGTTATATTTATTAGTTAATTTGTTTACCCTATTCACCTGTAGTGTCTTTAAAATGTAAGTAACTTTACAAAACATATCTTTAAAGGCCGTTTCTCCAAATTAGTTTTTTCTCAGACTCTGAGCCAGAAATCGCCACTTCAGTAGCACCTACATACACCAAACTTTACCTTTCCATTCATATCTATATTCTAAAGGTTTTTAGCAGAGTGGTTTGTTAATATATCATTCATTGCCTGAATTAGATCACATGTTGTGACTTTAAACATGGCAAAAATAGATTTTGTTCAGACTGTTGACAGTGTTTTGTGATTTATTGAGTAATACAAAGAGATATCCAAAAGCCCCTCAGTGAAAACCTGACTCTAATATGACTCAAAAAGAAACAAGAATTTTGTAACTGGCTTTATCCAATGTATGCAAGATAATGCCTCATTTGCATATTTAAAAAATAACATTTTAGAAAACTTTTTAATGCAATATTTGTCTTTTTTAAGTAATCAACTGGGGAAGTTTCATGGTGATATCTGTCGATTAAAATATTTTTCCTATTCACCTGTAGTGTCCCTTTTTATAGTCTTTCATCACAGCGAACAAGGATCCATTATTTATTATTCTAGGGGGAAAAACAGCTCTATCTGGCCATATCTGCAGTATTTATCAGCATTTATTCACTCGTCCATCGCTTGAATTCCTTTGAATGGGAATGGGATCATTTTTAGACCGAGCTATTCCAGATTTCCCTGTTGGTCTTCCTCTCCCCGTCCAACTCAGGCTTGTGGTTGAGAGACTCACTCCTTGGTGCGTTCAATAAAACGTTCCAGAAAAAAAAGAAGAAAAACAGATGATTACATCTCCACTGTCCAAACAGACTCCTCAATGTTCAGGAATCATAATGCGGCCCAGTGTAGGCCACGCTGTTTGTTTACCTGAACCCTGGACCACGGCTCCCCGGGCTCCGCCACCGGCCCCTTGCTTCCAGACACTGCCTGGAAGTAATCAGGCAATTTCAACCGCCTGCTGCCACTCATTGTCTCCATCCTTCCATAGCAGCCACATCCGTTTTCCATTGATATGATAAAACGGGTGGGATGGACGGCAGAAAATCTAGCGCCAAGCCAACGTAATGTATACGTCACTCTCGAGTCCTAACAGGAAGGAGGACTGAAGGAGTGAGTGAAGTTCTCTTCGAGGCCACGCCACAAACGTGTGTGTTTCTGCTCCAGCACGGTGAAGAACAACCTGAATCCGCTCCCAGTCTTGTCTCCCACATGGCAACATGCTGTACAAATGTTGGGTAATCATCCCCTTGTATCGAGTAGAGGATAAGTTATAGGCCCCTGAGTCTGACAATGTGTTTTGCATTTAGATGCCATTAAGGTGCCACTTTTAACCAGATCTCCGTAGTCCGCTGACAGTTAAAAGCACTTCATTAGTGTACTTTATTTGTCACAGTTCAAGCAAGGAATTATTTTTGGCATGTCATAAGTGGGTTAAGCTGAGAGCAGCGTGGGTTGTGTTGGGAGATTGTTAAGCGGCCTTACATGAGTAGAGACAGTAGGCTGATGGCTGTCTGCTCTCTCCCTCCGGTGATTGATGCAAAGAAAGAGGAGGGGAGTCGTTTTCATAACGCTGGATTTAAGATTAGATCTGTCAAAAGGTTGTAGTCTGAAGCTGCCAGTGCTATGTTATCTCATAATATGCATTTACAGTGTAAATGCATATTATGAGATAACATAATAATGTAAATTTTACACTATCTGAATATTATTATAATAGGGGTGCATTAAATAACAATTATAGATGAATTAACTTTAAACGTAACATTGTTTTGTTATAATTTTCCCTTTAACTACAGTATTGTGCTGTATGTATCCTTACATTTTCAAAGTAAGCGAAAAGGAGCATCTTGTTAGCCGATTATGTGTAATGAGAAGCTTGACCAGCTCCCTGCACTGCCACAGAAAGAACAACTACTGAGAAACCTTTACTGTAGATAAGAATTTTTTTTTCTGCTCGGAAGAAACAGCCTGTAGGAAAAAGGGGAGAAAAAGAAAAAGCTTGCAGTGGTTTAGTCGTCCCGTGGTTCTCTGAAACTCCTCATTCAAGCTACCTATTAACCAAACCCAGGCCTTAACGTATACTTCTCTATGCCCATGGGTTTTCATAGCCCTACTGTGTGGTCCCTATTTTCCATCAACAAACCTCTGTTGTTAGCTACAGCTCGCATCCAGTGCCACTCATCGGCCAGAGCGGGTTTTTGTGGGACCCTTTTTTTTACCACCAGAAGCACGAGAACCCTTTTCTATAAAAGGGATATTCTCCATACACTGCTGTATCAGGGAGATTGTAAATCCCCCCCACTGCAGGTCCCTGTGTTTGATAAGAAACAAGAATGTAAGGCATCGCCACTCCAGTCCTGACCAGGACCCGACAGAGAGAGCGGTCTTTGTAGTCCGTCAGCTTGACGTCGGGCCGAAGTAGCGATTCACAAGCAGGCCTCAGACCGCAGTTGTGGGTGTGTGTCACCGTCCTGCGGTTTCCAACGTGGGGCGTGTGTGTGCGGCACTGAGGCCGTCGTTGTGCTGCGATTATGCCTGAGCCCCAGGGTTTTATGGGAATTCCTCTGGACAGCCACCTATGACTTTATGAAACACTTAAATTCGTCTAATTGAATTTCCACATTTTGTGGTTGGTAGTTCCAGGTTCGTCCTTCACCGCAGAGGAGCACCAGAGCAGCTAGTTCCACTAAGTACAAGAATGAAAGTAAATGTTAGTCCTGTGTCTTTATGTGTGTGTGTAAGAGAGTAAGAGTGGGTTTCATATGTGCCAATGTATTCAGTTTTTGTGGCTTGTTTAAGCTTGGACTGATTGGTGTGAGAGAGGGACCCGTATTGATATTATATATTTGTTCTTATAACATCATAATAGATAGGTTGAGATCCAGAGATATTAAATGGTATGTTTTATTCTTTTTTTATCAGTACAGTCGTGTTCTGATCATCACGTCAGTATATCTCCTTCCCACAGGTCAGACTGTGGGTTCCACTGGCAAAGTGTTCTGAAATATGAGGGCTTTGCCTTGATTCCGGGTGTTTGGAAAAGTGTTGGCCGCTCCGCTCCCTCATTTTCTTAATAGCGTGTCTGCAGTTTCCAGCTGGTTTGAATTTCTAGCCGAGGCCTGTTTGTTTAGAGCCCTGCTCTCCTGTTGTCTCGCTTCGAGCTACACCGCTCTGCTCCAGGCCTCTCTGAAATACCTTTCGCTTGCAGGGAGCTCCTTTGTTGCAACCGAATCCACTTCACATTTCTATAAATGATAATGACGATAATATCTAAAAATGACGGCTTAGGTGAGAAGGAAACTAATTGCTCCGTAGATTAAAGGAAAGAGATAGAAAAAGTCGTCACTGGAGGTTGTATCTCTCTCTCTGATTGTAGTTTTGTCATTGTGTGTTTAAAATATCTGTATTTCTGGTTCATTCTGTTTTTCTCTTTGTGAAGTACAAAACAAAAACGTTGTCTCTGCTTGTGTGGCTGTTTTTGTCTGGCCAAGCCTTCCTCCTGGGGCCCCCCACCAACGTCTCCAAAGAATGGCCAAGGGCAGTGACCAAGTATATTTTATGTCGGCAAGTTTAGAAAAACTTGTTTTTCTTGTTAATTCATCAAACCCTGTGTGCTGTCACATGGGTGTTTGGGAGTAGAGGTATTTAATCATGAGGCCTCGCTGCGGCTCAATGACACTGAACAGCTCTCAGAATAAAACAATGCTGGCCTCATCTGGTCAGTATTTGAAAGAATATCAGCCATCCTGGCTCTGTGTGTTACTCCTTCTATCCGGTGCCGTTTCTTGCTTGCATGTGGGTTTCATTATAGCCCTTTGACTCCGGCCAATCTGAATTAGCGCAGCGCCTCTGGACCACAGAGTTATTTCAGTGCCACTCATCACCGACTTAAGAGAATAAGTGTTTCTTTCCACTAATTTTTATTTTTTTATTTTATCAAGTTATTGCCCGCATTAGTCTCTCTCTCTCAATGTTAGTCGCTCCAACACTCTCCTCCATCAAATAAAGTCCCACCTCATTAGATCAGTGTCACTCTCCATCACCCCCTGATGTCAGCCTCCATTACTCCGTCAGGAGGAGAGGATATGGCTGTCTTGTCATCAACTATGCCATCCAGTCACTGCCTTCTGTCATTATTAATGAAGCGTCTGTGATGAGCCCAGGCCTGTTGTCCCCGAGGCCAAATAATGGTTTTACAGTTGTGAGAGAAAGAGAGGCTAAGTGGCTCATGAAATAAGCTGTTAAATAAACACCAGCTCAAGTTTTTAAAAAAGAGGAAGCTGAGTGAGAGTTCTTTTGAAAATAATTAGTGTAAAAGCTGTTTCATCTGAATCTGAATTGAACTGAACTGTTATTTCTAAGATATTAGCTGTATAAACACTGTAAAAGTTTCTCACCAGTGGGATGCAAAACTGCGGTTCAGGAATACAGAAAAATGATGTTTTCCATTCCAAATAACTATCCAGACAGAGAATGTTGAAGGGGCAGATGTTAACTGCATAATGCATAATTACAATTTGATGCTAACGGTAGCTGTTGTGGCTAGCCGTGTTCCCTGAACATATAAAGTCAGCAAATGCATATCGGCTACATTACCATCTTCATCTTATCCCAGCTGCTGTACAATCGTAGGCCATATATAGTCCTTTACCTGGTTGTTTAGGTTTTTGTCTTACATTATTGGTTGGTGTGAATGGGACTGCCCATTGTTCTGAAACCACATTATTCCGAATCACCAATAGTCTGTAAAATAATTTGCAGCACTCCATCCCCCTGAAAACCAACGCTCATGGCTCCTCACACTCACTCTCCATGCAACAATCCGAAGAACATGGCTAATTATTATGCAGCGTGTTGATATTGTTGGAGCAAAGGGTTTCTTTGGTCAGACATGTTTCCGCAAGCGGAAATCTGTCTGAACGGTCTTAAGAACCCACAAAATCAGTTGTTATAAATTTCAGTCCAATTTTTCAGGGCACAAATACATGCTTGGATTATAAAGCTTTTTCTTTGCTCATGTGGTTTTGAGACAAGTAACGAAATGCATAGCTCTGACTGATACCTACGGTGCAGAAGCAGATTTGGACATGAATTTTATACACACGTTGGCATAGGAAGCTGCATTCCTGAATTTTGACCATTTTTAAACAAATTTTATTGAGTGAGTAGTTAATTGGAGTGAGTCTCACAGGAGAACTATTGCTGAGTGTGTTAAGTCAGAGGCACTGCAAAAAGTTTAGTTCCAGTTACACATGAGCTTATATACTTAGATTCAGTTTGATTGCATCTCAGCTGTTTTGTTTGTTGTTAAGCTCCAGATTGTTACTCACCCAATTATGACGCCCAGAAAAAGGCATCTCTAAAGTTTAAGTAGACAAATCATTGCCAATACTGTTGTCGTCCCCATGGAAACGAGTTAAAACATGTCTCGGCCAAGTTGTTGGCTCGTGCTTTTCAGAGCAATTAGAACGGCGTCCACAGAAACTGCACCCGACTACAAATATAAACACAAATGCACACTGTAATTATATAATGTTAGCTCATGTGTTTGGCTTTTTACGCGTTCGGCGCCTTAAGCCTCACGACCGCTCAGAGCGCAAAGTTATTCCTGAGAGGAGGAGAGTATTTCTGTGTGAACCAGGCAGCAGGAGAAGTTCGTAATTCATCTATCTCCATCATCCCTGTTGACAAGGCTTTTCTCCACCTCACAGCCTCAGTCAGTTTGTTGACCACAGAGTCCTGATCAATAAATCCAACCAATGAGAAGTGCTGTGTGAACAGTTGTTTGGATATCTTTTGTAGATTGGTTATATATCATGTCACTTGAACTTTAGTGTTAGTTTGTCACTCCATAATAATTCATTAATAAAGGGTACATTTATTTATTTTAACAATTAAATTACAATAAATATTTTTAACTCATTATTAGTAATGCTATTATTTGTAATTTTAACATTTTTTGCACACATTATTTTTATTAAATACAATGTTAAGTATTTGTAAGCCTTTAAGAAATTGTTTGTAAAAAAATATATATATTATTGGCATTTTACATTTAATCCATCTATAAGAATTACATAGCTGGATGTGCATGTGATGTTTGTAGATGTTTTACAGAATTTTTTTAGGGTTTTCAAATCCTTTGCTAATCATTCACAGATAATATGGTAGATATAATGTGTGCATTTAGACAGTAAAATAATTATTAAACAAAGTTTAATTAACTTTCAATTTACAATGAATTAACGATGGTTGTCATAAAGTGTTACCCTGTACGACAGCTAATCTTTCTGAGGCTGCGATGGTTTGGTTTTTTATGAATTGGCTGTTGCAGGAGAGCCGGATTTCACTTTAACCTTCAATTCAGCAGTGGCCTTGTTCCAGCTCATTAGAGAGTTAGAAACCACACATTCAACCTCACACTCTTTCCATCATGCTGAATTAATGGAACAATTCACATAGTTGGCTACCAAAAGTGTATGTGTGGGGGGGGAAATACTCGACCACACAATAGCTATTTGCTTCTTGTTCATCTGTCTGTTTCTGCCTCTCTCTTCAAGTCCTAAGCGTATTTGGTTGGGAATTTAGGGCCCATACTTTGAAAAATTAAACCATTTATAGTTTTTTTTATTTGTATGTTTTTTTGTTTTGTTAATTTAATATGATGATTTTCTGGAGAGTTGTTTGACACATAAAGTGGAGCTTCATTTTGAAAATTGTAGGTTGTTGTCATCTGACTGTACAGGGCTTTTGTGCCAACTTAAATGGAAGGGAATGTTATGTATTGTGTTTATTATATCACAGTATATTACAGAATGTTTATTGTCTGGCTGAAGCACATGGAGGCTAGAGAGGAAGTGTAGCAAATAAATCTAATCATTGTCCTCATGGGCAAACAAGTTAAGAGCTGTGAGCTGTTATTATTAAGCATGAAGTTGTGCGAGTTGAACTCTGGACAGCACTAAGTCTGAGGACATTGTGAGCTCCAATCTGCCAGTCTAATCACAGATTACACCATTTTATCTGATTAAAAACAATACAGCGCTCCACATGTTTCTCTTTTGCCACAAGTATTTCAAGAGTAACATCAAATATTGTATACAGTCAATTGACCTTGATTATGTTAGGCCATTCATTATGATTAAATCTCTCACCGCAGCCAAAACTGCACTGCAAACATAAAAGTTTTGACAAGATGCAGGGTCACAGTTGAACAAACCCAGATGAGCAGAGAACACTCCAGGCTCTCCAAGGTAAACCGGACACGGTCTTTACTCCTCTCGTACCGTGGCAGGTTCAATCTGATACTTGGAACCAACAAAACAGAAAGCCAAGGGTTCCTTATTTTTCTTCTGTTTATTGTACGATTATGTTGCTTTTTTAATTTTCATCCCCTTCTGTAGAGATCACTTTTATCGCTATTCTATTTGCTGGACATACACTGGATTTTACCGCACTATTTTTTTTCAGTCATATTTGTGGCTACGACTGGAGATAGTGTATTTACTATTTTCCTTCTCTCTAGCAGAGTAGCTCTCAACCATCTTACAGTGTAACATCACTTGCTTCATCACTGAAATCCAAGATGTGGTGCTCACAATTGACCCTTTGTGAAGTCCCGCCCCGCAAATGCAGATTGACCAATCGTGGGGCGGTATCAGCCAGCTATAATCAGGTTCCTAAAACATTTGCGTTTTTTTGTAAAAACCTGTGGAGCTCACATTAGCATATTAGCGATAGCATGTCTATGCTACCCTAGCTGCTGAAAGATACTGAATGCATACACATGCTGCTTTTGCGTTTTAATGATGCAACAGTGAATAAATACCTACCTGACTCTACAGGAACAGTGTTGTTCCTTAATTTTATTGTCATCTCTCCTGATCACCAGGTGATGTGGTAGTTCACTTTTACACTGTTATCTTTAGATTTAGCTTCCATCTTTAGAATTTAACATGTTTTCTCTGCCAAATAAGTTTGACATCCTGGATATATCCTTCAAACGTATATGGTAGACCCTTCTGTCTGCTTCTCTCTGAAATTGCCTTTCCAAGAAATAGTGATTATCTCTGAAGGGAGTGCAGTTAGTGACAGTGTGGCTGTCCATTGTAGCTCTGACAGCTTGACAGAGTAGCATCGGGGGGCGGGGCTTAGCAAAGGGTCAGTTTGGTCTTCAGTAAGTTACTGTCAAGTGTGACAAAATTTATGTGAATTGGTGCTTACCTTTTATTCCATATTTCACAAAGGCTTTACCTTTCTCTCAGATGTTCTTGTGTAAGAGTGCTTTCTAAAGCAAAATGTGGACTTTGCCAGTTGCTCTAAGAGAGCTCACTGCTCAGATCTGTTCTTCGAGCGCTCAGGCATAGCTGATCTGTCAAATTACAACTAGGATGCCCGCTAGTACTAAATATGTTCAGAACCTTATCTTGATGGCTTTGTCTGGCTCCCATACATTTACACAGATGCTCACAAAAACAAAAATCTTACAAATCTTCAGTATGTCCTGTGTGCATAAATGTACATTCAATAAACATAGGTGTGATACAGCATGTGATACATGTAGCTTAATCCTTCACCATGCATATATATGAAAGACCTCTTGTTTTCCGATTTTATCCCCACCAAGCCAAATTCCTCCTCAGAGAAGTTTGATGCTGCCGGTTTTATCCTGGTAGAATAGTGGCAGGATCCGTCTGGAAATCCCTTTGAACTCTGTGAAATATTGGAAGCCTCGGCTTTAATCTGGGGCTCTCTGGTTACTGTTTTGATAGGGCATGTAGTTGGCCAGTAAGTTGGACTGTAGGCCAAACGTGGCCATTTTTCTGTCATCAAGGTTGTATTCATACTTGACAAATTGCTTCTATGAAGCGGGCTGAACGTGGTTCAATAATGTTGTTTGCCAGATGCAAACGTTTGCTACTTTTATGTCTTGAGGAATTGTGAGAAACAACCAAAGTGAATCCCAGATCATCCATTCCTCATTTTTTGTTATGGCCCACTCGCACTTTTGACTTGTTAAAATAACTGCAGACATTTGGATAAGTAGCTCTCGTCAGCCGTCACTTTGAAAGCAATACGTTTTGAAAGTTAGTAACTGAGACGGATGAAGAGGAATGTACGCAATATGGCAGCCCAGGCTCTCCAAATGACCTCCAATCCGCTGGTAATACTAATAGAAAAATCTCAGTCGTAAAACCATCCACAAATTAAAGAGGAAGTAAAGAAAATATAATGCGCCCATTCACAAGCAGGGGAAGGGAGAGAAATTGTGGGCAGCACGATGCCGGGATAGGCACCTGCCCACAAACCATATATTCATCCTCCTCTCTGGCCTACTATTTTCCTAGGGGCCTTGTGGAAACACAACACACACATAAAAAAAGATTTCCCTTGTAAAATACCACAACACTTTTATTCCAAATAATAAAATGAGTGTGATCAGACTCTAAATTGAAATAATGTTTTAACGACTGTATTTGGCAGGTTTATTTAAAAGCCAGCGTAGGGCAAAGTTTGTTGAGGTTTTTTTTAGGAGCACTTTCCTCCATTTATGTATCTTTCCATGCTAAGGACAAGACATTAGACCTGTGCTGAATCCAGGCTATCCTCCCTTTCCTTCCCGTCGCCCATCACACATCTTGTGCCCTTCACTGTTTGGCACCACTTGCCATTCAACGTTCATGGCATCCCCAGAGAACACACTCCGTATGCTTTGAATTTGAAGCTACATAGCAGTGAATTAGCACAGTCTCACCCAGGGCACCCGGAGTCCTTGGTGAGAGCGGCTGCGAAGGATTGATGATGGCTCTGCATGCCAGCACTGCTAACAGGAAGTTGACCCCAGTGTTGTGACTTCACAAACCGGGTCAGCCCCAGTGGGTGGGTGTCGGGTTACCTACCAGCAATACCCGGGCTCCGGTGTCACAGTGATGACGGCCATTAACCCCGAGGACCTTGGGCGTCCCTCAAGGACAGTGGCTCGTCCAATAGGTGTCACTGTAGCACACAACACTCATTGGATTCCTCTTCATGCTGACCAGCATACACAGACTCAATAACAACATCATGAAGGGATCTTATTAAGACCTAAGGCACCACGGTACCCGCCTCCCACCCTGGGAGGTGATTGGGGTCAAAGGAGACTGACATTGGTCCTCTTGTCACCAGTGGTCCCCCCTAACTGAATTTCCTATTCATCTCACACAGCCTTTCCCATAATTATGTAAATCTGTTGACTGAATTTGGTGGCAATACGATATGCAGCAAAGTGTAACGACAAGTACCGCAACGGAAGAATCTGGTTTGAGTTTTAGGGCTGCGTTTGAATCGGACCTGGGCACCACACCTGTATTGCATTACCACAGTGTGGTAGGAGACAGAGCCGAGGGGAGAGCAAAAGGAGCAGAGTTGAAGGATGTTAAATGAAGTGGAAGAAACCTGGAGTATGCGATATTAAAAACTGTTTTATTACACGCTTGTTTGAAATGGCAACAGAGACAGGAAGTGAAAAGAATATTACATTTCAGCTGTTGAGGAAGTGCTTAAACATATAGAGCGGACCACGCAGTCAGGCAGTTCCCATGGACACGTGTGTGTTGAGTTTGCTTTGGTTCTTAAACATCTTACAGTGATAAGGCCGCTGCTAAAGTCAATAACTTAGTCACACACCATAATCTTAAACACATACTGCTCCGTTATCTGCTATTTAATCGTCTGGAGGTGTGGATATGTTTATGAAAGTGAAAGGCTTTAGGCCCCATGCACATCTCGAGAGGACTCTGAAAGGCAATTCATGTCAAATTTTGGATGAGTAGAGTTTCCCGACCTGTAGCACAAAATCATTGTGGAGGTTTTAGTTGGAAAGCTGACCAGCAATTTCACCAAATTTCAGTCTCCTAGAACTCCCCCTCCCAACAGAAGACAAATTACACCTTTTCAGTTGACATTTTTAATTTTTTGCTCAGATAATTATCCCATAAGATGATAATTGTGAGTGTTAGATTGTATATGCTGTTGGTCACTTACAGTCCTCTACTAGTTGAGCTTATAGAAAGTCTACCGTGTTTGGACTCTGATTCTCATAGGAAGTGGACATTCTTTGAAAGCTCCCGTGTTCATGAGTTGAGATGTGTTTGCTGACGTTCTCAGAAATCTCATTACGCCGTAGCATTTCGCTAGCTTGCTTTTTTGTTAGCCCCGATGGCTTTTGGCACCGTGTTGCCGTTGCCTAGTGGCAAGCACATGGCGTTCACGACTTCCTATGTCGGAAACCAGGAGCTAACGAGTTCCATTCAAAGGCAGCATTAGATGACAGAGGCTGATAAAAGATGTAAATTATTTGTTGGCTTTTATTCAACACAGAACCGCTCCTGATGCGTCTCTTCAAATAGCCGACAACAGTATGTTTCTTATCGGTTTTCCCAACATCCAGACTAATACTCATATCTGAAAAGTCTTTTCATGTCTGGTTGTAAACAAACTAGAGCATTTAATCTAATTTAATTAGAGTGAATGAAAGTATAATTTGTTTTCTCAAACCCTGGAGGGCTGACATCAGTTATTCTTTTGCATTGCCCGTGTTTACACATTTCTGGAATTGACGGGAGCAGTTTATCAGCCAGTCAACATTTAACATTGACATAAAATCTGATAATGACTTGAAGGACTCGGTCCGACTTCTGTCCAATCAGTGGGTTGCTGGTGGACCCCGCAGCCTCAGCTCTATTCCATATTTAATTTAAAGTGTATTTATCTCACAATCCCTCAAGCTTAAGAGTTCTACACAGTTTGTTGTGTTGGACGTTTACTTCGTCTGAACATTTTAATGAAAACAAACTCCACACAGAAAAGTAATAATGCAATATTTTGCTGATCCTTCTTTTCTCGTTCTGTTTGCCCTTTGGAACGTTTGAAGCAGGGCCATTTGGAGGAACAATAATTAAGCCACGGCTGTCATTATGTCTGAGTGTCAACATTTCAGTATGGCATTTTCTTGCCCAGTCCACATCCAGTGTAGGAAGTGAAAACGTGGAAAGGAAATTTAATAAAGTTGTAAATTGAACTCAAAAATGTAGCATGGGAATTCAAGAAATATATCTTTTGCCATGCATGTTTGAGACAGTGGGGGGATTCCTCCCACTATGAATATGTGGGAAGATATTTTCTGTGGTAAGCAAACGCCTGTGGTGTTTATGGATCCAGATTCCCAGTTTGGATTGAAGACTGGATGATGATGACCGTGGCACGTATTCAAGGCCAGAAAACTGCTCTGAGTTTAAGGGAAGCGAGTTTCTGTTGTGAATGAATTATATGACTATAGCCAGATTCAAACAACTTCTCAGCCTGGCTCTGTATATTTATTGAGACACATGAAAGGCTGCGGTGATTAATCAAGTTGGATTTCATATTCAATGTCGTACCACATGATTGTTGAGGTTCTCTGAGCCTCCATTTCACCATGTGAGACTTCACCTACCATCGCCCGATAGAGAGTTGGAAATGTAAAAACGAAAAAAAACAGCGGGTCGGTGAACAAGGACAGATGATATAGCTATAAATACCCAGAAAGTGGAAACAGTAAGGAGCTATACAAATTAACATATCATTCTCACATCCTGGTTCTACTGTGAAACTTATTTACAATCATTCTTTCACTTCACGTCACAGCTCCCATCTGCAGTCGCTTTGTCTCTGGTCCGTTTTGTATGCGTGCCTGGTCAACATTTCACTGTAACTTATTTAGTGGATGAGTGAAGGCTGTACAGAGCAAGTTTCATTATGTGCCCATAGTAAGCCAGAGGGGCGGAATCATTGGAGCACCGCGCTGTAGCCAACATAATCAACCATTTCAAATCCACCAGTGAGCTAGAAAGAGATTCTCATCTCAGAGAGGGGGGGATCCAGGGGAATATAAATGAAAAAAACACAAGGCAAAATATATATGAAGAAGATGCTGATAACACCAGAAAGAACCATCATTTGCATGGAGCCTTTTATGGACAACATCAGAGGTCCTGGGTGTAGTTTTTATCTTACATTTGCACCCCCAAAAACATTGCTGGTTTGGCTACATAAAGCTGGATGTATGTAAGTTTCCAACCTTCGTGTGAAGAGTTAACGTTTTTGCAATTGGTTCCTGGCATTTCTATTACGGCTGCAAAAACAAGACATGCACAGAACCAATGGTTGCTTTTTTCTCACACACTTTTGTTCAAATTAAAAAGGCTTTTGGGTAAAAATAAAAAGGAATTTTCTAAATGATACTTCCTCAAAGTCATGACTATATTAGCAAAACAACTAAGAAAATAACAGCTTAGGTGCTAGGCATTGGACTTGATCGGAAAAAATTCATGTTACGATTATTCTGGCCAAATAGCTGGGGTTTACGAACTTATCCTGATAATTATCAAAATATGCTTAAAACGGAAATTTAACATACTGGAATCTCTTTACCTAACTATTTGTAAGGAAAAAAACTTTCAAACAATCTTAAATAAGGTAATCAAAAATCACAAGGTCCCCCTGCATAAATAAATTATATATAAAAAGGAAAATAGCATTATTGTGTGAGTCTGTTCTTTCTTACATGTTAGTTCCTGTATATCAGGCTCCATTTTACTTATGTCTCTACCATGACAGAAATGTAGACAATTTTTCACGTCCCTCGTGGGGATGTTCTCGATTATTCGTCCATTGCTCATAGCTACAAACACTGCAAAGGGGAAAGTAGAGGTCAAGTGTGATGATAATAAGCCTTTGCAATGGTTACTACCTAGTTATCACTTTCTGGTTCAGCTGCGAGGTGAAAAATCAACAATAATTCATTGTTTTATTTCCCATGTTCAAAGCAATTGTCAAGCATAGTTCTGTTATGTTGTAGGTTTTGGGGTAAAATAAATATACTTTGTAACACAAGAACACGTGAGGCCACAAAAGATAACGCCAGCCTGTAATTCTTCTGGATGAGTCAAACTGTTTATTGAAACGTCAAAACAATAGATCAGACAGAAAATCTCTATCTGTAAATACGACGTTCTAATGAACGTCCTAACCAACCATGTCAGCCCACTGAGGTGAATGAGTTGTTTACTCCTCCAAACCCGGACTTCCAAAGGTTGGCAACAACAGATCTGCTGGCAAGGATCCCCAAGCTTATGTGTGGCTCACAGAGCCATAAACAAAAATGTAAGATAATTGAATCGATGTGCCACTGTGTGAGTTGGTGGTAGGGAAACAAACAGACAGGCGTAATGAGAAGATTAAAACGGGAACATGCACACGCTGATTTAACGACCACCATAATGAGGAGAGTAAAACTACACCTGCTGCCATTGGGGAAGTTTAGAGCTTGAATTCCGGGTGAAAGGAATCATGAAAAAAACATGAGCTCTGTGTGGGGTATGTGGTTTTTAATCGGCAGCCAAACGGCTCCAGTGGACACCGTGGATGCTCAAAAAAAGAAACCGCTCTTACAAGCCAAGAAACTGCTGATTATTGAACATTTTATTACTTTTCCCTGTTGAAATAATATGTATTAAAACCTTTAAGTAAGGGCCCATAATATACAGCACCACCTGTATCAGTCCAAATAGAAGTAAATGCAACATTAGCTTATAGTAGACTCTAACATACTTTCCCCTATTTCATTGCACTAAAGTGTCAGATTGCAAAAGTAATTTTGACTACAGTAATTCTGGGTTTTAGCTTCCACAGACTAGTTAGCAATTTGAACGAACACTTCTTTGTTTTGGCGTGAAGGTTCCTGGAACACGGTTAGCTTTAAAAAAAACAGCCAAGCATGCAGACCTCATAGCACTTCCAGGCAGGATCAGTAGAAATGACGGGACAAGCACGACAGGAACCGTTCCATTACACTGTAATATTAATATATAATATTATTTGTTGTTACAGCTTGGGTTTTTTTCTCCTCTGGTATGTAAGCTGTTCGTGAATCATGTCATCTTAACTAGAAGAGGCACAGCCCTGAAATATTGTCGGCGGCGGGTTATCTCCCATAGCTCCACTTCTCTACACATGAGCTCTATGTCTGTGTCTAGAGACTTATGCCTGTGTCAACCTCACGCTCTCTGCTAAAGTATCCAGTCCACAGTTTGACCAGAGGGACGGTGGAGGGAGGAACACCTGGTTATCCCCTCTATAACAAGCTGTCATAGGACCTAATGAGCTCCCTGATTATCCCCCCCAGGGACTACGTCAAACCGATGTACTGTGTAAAATAAGCTTTTCTATTTTTACCCCCGTGGACAAAAAGCCTGCTGATTATAAATCACAGGGTAATAGTCCATGATGCAGGTCAGACATACACAGGATACTCCCGGGTTTGATTTTCAGGACTTTTAACCCTCTTGACACATGAAACTCAACGCTTTTGATGAAAACACCCTGCTTCCCAGACAGACTTTCCTCCAGCGACGGTGGAAGACCGCCTGTGAAACGATGCTTATGACCGTCACCGTTGGGATGTCCGCTGCAGACAAGTGGCTTTTTTTTTTTTTTTTTTTTTACCTGGGCCCTTCTTCCTATACCGCGTCATCGTCAATCAACCTCAAAGTTCTCTGCAGCCCGCCCACATTCGCAAACCTGATGTGAGGGTTATTAGCACTGACAAACTCGGAGCAAACAAGCAGGTTTTTTGCCAAATGATGGGTGGCACATACTGTAAACTTTATCTTTGAGACGGATGAGGATGAGTCCCCCAAACCCTCAGATGTTTTGTTTAGTTCAACGCTCATCCTCTAGACTCATACACAGGCTCATACTAAACCTCGCAGTCATACTCGCTGATTGCTAGACATTCTGCGGTGTCCCCACAGCCCTGCGTGGGCCTAGTAGAATAGCTAAACAGGGAAGGGAGTGTCCAGACACAAAGGTGTAAGCAGCGACGAGGGGAGACCTGGCCGGATCTGTTTCAGTATGTCATCATGTAAAAGGGGCCCCACCCTCCCTCTGCCAACTCCTCTCACCTTTCAGCCTCCCTCAATGGGCCCTGGGAATTTCTCACCCCGATCTGGTTAGCCCCTATTACAAAGAAGCCCGTGGCCAGCAGCTTGAAAGCATCCCTTTCCTGTACACATAAGCGCAAGCACGCAAAGGACTCTGCCAGCATTCATCACGGTGATGTATGAAAGGGAAACGAGGAATGACAAGCTGTCTCAGGTGGACTGATCCTGAGCCATTTGTGTGATCTGGTCTGGAGCTGTTGAATTAGGAGACCTCAGAGGTTGTTTTAAGTTGCCGTGTTTGTACAATAATTCTCACTTCACTGGCTTGTGGACTCAGAAATTACAGTGTAAACCACTGATAGTGATCAGGGATATAGTGATCAACCGCTTTTATGGATCAAAAATCTTGGGACGGAATCATTCCCATAAAAATAATGTTTAAATAATATGCTTATAATAGTCAGCTTAAAGTGTTCATTTCGGGTCTCTACATGCATGACAACATATGGAAAACCATTTTAAAGCTACGGTTGGCTCAAGTTCCTTTAATTTTTGTTTCAAATTTTTACTTTACTCCCATGAAACTTTGCCTCAAGGTTACATTTCAAACATGTTTCAGACCCTTCCGTCTGCTTCTCTTTGAAATGGCTTATTTCCCAAAAAATGTAAAAGTATTTATTCGGGGAGTGCAGTTAGTGACAGTGGGGGCTCCGAGGTAGCTTTGACAGCTTGATGTAATAACAGCGGGGGACGGGGTTTAGCAGTTTGGGTCCATTAGAGGGTAATCTGCATGAGAAATTAAGAAAAAGAAGAAAAGACAACAGTTATATAACAATTCGCTGAAAGGGATCAATCACAAATCTCAATTTCTATTCCTGTTGTGTGCAACAGATAACAATTAATTGTGTTTCACCTCATATGAATTACAACACACTGCCTCATATCAGTTACAACACACTCCCAAAGGCCAGTTTGCGTGTACAGAACCAGAATCTACACCCTTTCCCCGCTCAGCTGTTTGTTTCCACCCTACAGTCAAAACCTTCATGCCGCCGACAGTTATAAATGACACCGAGCTTTTATGTGGTTAAGCCGCCTCACACGTTTCCTCTCTTTTCCCTCAGATGACATGGCTGGGTCACTGATGTTTTTCTGCTTTTTTCTTCACTGCTCGGAGATGAAGGGAGGGGGTTGACGTTTGCAGCGTCTAGGATATATGCCTTCCCAAGACGAAGGCCGGAAGCAACACATGTAAATACACATGTAAATACACATACACATATATATATATATATATATATATATATATATATATATATATATATATATATATATATATATATATATATATATATATATACATATATATATATATATATATATATAAACGAGAAGGCCGCTCTGGGAGGGAAACGTAAAGCAGCTGAATATTTATGAATATTTAAGAGTCTGGCTGGCTGAGCGTGGGTCAGCTGTAGGGCCGCAGTATTCCAAACTGTCTGAATGTGTTTAACACAGCTCATCACAAAGACACCCGGTGCCGGCGGCTCTGCACCGCTGCCAACCGGACACTTAGCTCAGGTGTTGTTGGTGCCCACTGGCAGAGAATTGGCAAAAGCCCGAGTGAACGTTCATGAGTTTCCAGTTCTTCTGTGACGACCTGACTCCTCATGCATCATGAGGATTCCCGGACTCTATTTATTAATCCCCCACAGCGAGCTCCGTGTCAAGGAAGTCAATGATGTCACCCATCACTCTCCTGTCTTCACCCATATCCAGTTTCCGTATATGCTGTGCGCTTTGAGAGATCTTTTCTTGTGAGGACACAATAGGAGGCACACATACAAATGCGCACTAACACTCTCGCTCTCTCTCCCACACACACTCTCTCAGCCATACAGCCGTGTAATTTGACATAGGGTCTCCTGTCAGACACACAGTGTGGTTATTACACTCACTTCAGGGCCGAAGGCGAGTAGTGTGATTTATAGATAGCATTTTGTTACGCCTTCCGACTGAGAATGTATGTACTTCCTGTAAGTCGCTTTGGATAAAAGCGTCTGCTAAATGACTGTAATGTAATGTAATGTAATGAGAATCAAAGAAAGCATACAGCATGTCCAGTGAACGCTGTTTACCTTCACTGAAGCCATAATATTTATGCTTTGCACCAATCTGGTTCCAGATTTCTGATTCATACTTTCTAAAGCGTAACCTTAAGATATGCATGAGATTGGGATTTTCCTTCTTTTTTTTTTTAGCATCTGGCCACAGAACAAGCCCCCCCCAATTCCCCCACCCCTAGCCCAATGTTGTTATGCTCTTTCTGTTTCTAAACTGGTGGTGTTATTGATCTTGGCCCGCCGCTTCAAACCCAATTCCGTTCAGCTGGCCCTGTGGACGGTGTAGCGCCGTCATTTGGTCAGACCCGGAGGTTTAGTCCGGGCCATGAATGGATCTCTTGTGTTGTTTGCACAGGTTTTGGACCGTTCCATCAACATCTGGGTTTTCGCGGCGACACCCCTTGTCCCATTCCCTCCATCTGAGCTTCTTTTGATAAAGTCCTCCGTCGATACTGTCATGACTGTCCATCTTAGGCCAGAACACACACACACAAACACACAGGAACATTGATACAGACATGTGAACACTTTGGCAAAAATATTACTATTACTGGAGCACCTAAGGCTGTGACAGAATACACTCAACATCAGAAAAGGTGCAGCAGCCCTTGAAACGATCACCGCCCACGGCCGACCACCTAGCCAGACCTGCCCGGACCAAACGCCACCGAACTGCCACAGGGAGGAGAGTAGAGATGGAAGCTAAGCCAACCCAGCTATGACCAAAGGCTACTCCACTAACCAGCCTGCTCCTTGCTCTCTAATGAAAATAAGATGGTTTATATAAGACTCCAGGTGAACCCAGGGACGGGAGATGGGTGAATATTTAGCCCATGTAGACACCTGACTCCATCGTTCATCCCAGATCAAGCAGCACTTGATGGGGGTACCTCAGGACAGAGCGGAGTTCCTGGTGGGACTAGAGGAGTTTACATCAATGATGCTTGGTGATCATACATATAACCCTGCTCAGAGAATTGTTTTTGTTGCTGCTGTTAACATTCCTTCTGATGCAAACTGAAAAAATGCACTACAGGAATGTACTAGTGTTTTTTTGTTTGTTTTGTTTGTCATGTTCTTTTGTTGAACTGCACCGTTCATATTGTACAGTTAACAAGTTATTCTGGCAGCTGTTCAGACAGAATGGGATTTGGCCATACTATGCTGAGTACAAATTTGACACGTATGCACATGTGGCCTGTGAGTGCTTCTTCCAATGCCCAACCTCCCAACATTAGTCAAGCTTTACGAGAGCCACTACAGCAGGACTCTGAATAAATGTTACGGCAATTATCACAAGGAAACAGGTATTGATGTGTTATGGGGGCCGCTGATACCCTGAAAACCATTTGTCTCCTCCCAAACTGTTCAACCAAAAACAGGGAAATGTGACCTTTGTCCTCTGAGGCTCAAAGATGTATTCCTCTATAATTTCTTTATTATCATGTCACTCATCCATTATGTGCAAGAAGAAGCAGTTATCCCGGATGAGTGATGTTTTGGAGTCACGTGCGCTGCATCTCTTCATCAGAAGTGTGTGTTTAAAAAAAAAAAAAAAAAAAAGAAGCTGAGTGGTTGCCGTGGCACCCGAGTGGAAAAGAAACAGATGTCAGCTGGTGCAGGCAGTGTGTGTGTGTGTGTGTGTGTGTGTGTGTGTGACAGAGGGGGCCTCAGAGATGTAGCCGGACGTGCGGCGTGATGCTCCTCTGCTGTTCAGTAATATAGGTTAAATAAACTCTGCGGGACAAGAGCTGGCTCGCTGTGACATCACTCAACTGTTGGAGGAGATATTTCTGGCAGCAAGAGCTGGAGTTTCAAGGTTGGCCTTGTTGATATTAGATTTTTTTTCTTCACTGAATTTGATTCTATCATCATGAAATAAAGCACTGTGGTACAAAGGAGGGAACACTCAAGGCCAAATTTAGATGTGAATCCACAGACGAGTGAGGGAGAGATCATGGGAGAATGTAACCGGGTTTCTAATGTGCTCTCTGTCTCTCTCTGCGCCATTTCGTCCAGATGTTTTAACAGCAAGTTGGTTTTGGGGTTTTCTTTCTCGCCACCCGCATCTCATCCCCTGTCTTTCCACACACCTTACATATTAGCGTGCATGCCTGTTATCAGGGAAGGATGCCCATTGTATGTCCAGATGAGTAATGGTCCAATGAGGGGGAGAGCAAAAACGTGTCATGGCCAAAGAATGTCGGCTTCAGACCTCTCCTGTAGGTGGTATTCCTTTCTTCTCCAAACGACACCTAAACAGGGAGAATTTGCACACGTGTCTAAGTGATTCGCCGTAGAGCCGGCCCACCGCACATATGTATAAGGTTGAAGGATGCACGATGTGGTAGGTTGTTTGAGGTTAATGACGGAGTGTGTGTTCCCTTGTCTTGCAGCTGAGATATCAACATGGTTTGACCACCCCAGACCTGCAGCAGACACTACCCAACCTGAAGAACTTCCTGGAGCACGGCCTGCTGGTGCGATGGTAAGAATCATTTCACTTATTTCCATCTGCAGTACCTTCATCAAAACAGAATCTGTTCCTCCTGTAGTCTCATCACCAAGCACATTAAAACATCACCTGTCAACACACCTTAACACCAATGCCCAACAAACTGAAAGCCAAAAATTGAAATAGACAAACAATGCAACAAATAGCTAAACCAGTGAGACAGATATAATACCTGAGCGTATATTACAATTCGGCATAAACCGCGGCTCAATACATTTCAATATTTTACAATGCACATGATTGAAGATCTTGAGGTCTCTTCTCATAAACTGAGACATGAGTACCAGCACGGTAGCAAAGCAAAAAATCAATATGAGTTTAAGTTAACGCTATATATTTAGAATATTTTCACAGAGACATCTGGCTGTCAGACAGTTGTTTCTGAATGAGAACTCAAGACATTTTCTATTCTATCTATCAAGGTCACCAGACTATTTTGACAAAAACAGTAATTTGATCTCACAGAACACAGAAGTTATTGGTCTACTGCTGCCTCAACGAGTGAGTTTTTTTGTTTTATTGTGTGACTTTGGCTTTTTAAAAAGTAGTTTAAATTCACCAGAGTCCCAGTAAATGACTCTACAGGAATACATTATGTATTGACACCAGGCATAATAATCTCTTTAAGATTGTTCTCACTGAAGTAAGTTTGGTCTGACACAGCACATTATGGTCTGAAATCATATGGATGTATGATGTAAATGTTAAGAAGGCTTCATACTTCACCTTTGTAACGATGTAGCGCCTCTGCACACCATCAGTGCCTCCACATGTAAAAAGAGAAAGCGGTGCTTGATGAGATTTGCAGCAGCCACTTTGTCCCCCTGAAGTGGAATGCTTAGATCTCTGCCCCTCTCCTTCTACAGGCTTGTGGCCTGTAAGTAACCCTTCACTTAAACCCGCGAGTCGGTCCGCGTCCGACTTCAGCTCCACTGCGCTATAAAAGAGAAAGCTGTCTTTGATCTCCACTCCTCTCCTGGGGTCAGCAAAGGGGAAAATGTGTATCACACACATTAATTGAATAATCTTTTGTTTTGAAAGGAAAGAAGCCATGAAAAGCCTGAGCTCTCAAATCAGCCCTCCACCCCCTCCTTAATGGGAAGTGGAAGGGCCCAAAGATAGATGAGATGAAAGCATGGGCCCGCTAAGCCTGGAGCTATGTATGTGAATGTGTGTGTACACATTCATGGAAGAAATGGAGGTGGAAGTGTAGTACTTCTACAGTGGCTCTCCACAGCCACACTCCGTGTACGACAAGGAGGCCACAGGGACAGGAACAACAGCTACTCTGAAAAAAAGAGCATGATGGGGAAAATGTCAAACATACAGTGGGTACGGAAAGTATTCAGACCCCTTTAAATTTTTCACCCTTTGTTTCATTGCAGCCATTTGCTAAAATCGAAAAAGTTCATTTTTGTTTCTCATTAATGTACACTCAGCAACCCATCTTGACAGAAAAAAACAGAAATGTAGAACTTTTTGCAAATTTATAAAAAAACAACAACTGAAATATCACATGGTCAGAAGTATTCAGACCCTTTGCTCAGTATTGAGTAGAAGCACCCTTTTGAGCTAGTACAGCCATGAGTCTTCTTGGGAATGATGCAACAAGTTTCTCACACCTGGATTTGGGGATCCTCTGCCATTCTTCCTTGCAGATCCTCTCCAGTTCTGTCAGGTTGGATGGTGAACGTTGGTGGACAGCCATTTTCAGGTCTCTCCAGAGATGCTCAATTGGGTTTAGGTCAGGGCTCTGGCTGGGCCAGTCAAGAATGGTCACAGACTTGTTCCGAAGCCACTCCTTTGTTATTTTAGCTGTGTGCTTCGGGTCATTGTCTTGTTGGAAGGTGAACCTTCGGCCCAGTCTGAGGTCCTGAGCACTCTGGAGGAGGTTTTCTTCCAGGATATCTCTGTACTTGGCCGCATTCATCTTTCCTTCAATTGCAACCAGTCGTCCTGTCCCTGCAGCTGAAAAACACCCCCATAGCATGATGCTGCCACCACCATGTTTCACTGTTGGGATTGTATTGGGCAGGTGATGAGCAGTGCCTGGTTTTCTCCACACATACCGCTTAGAATTAACGGCAAAAAGTTCAATCTTGGTCTCATCAGACCAGAGAATCTTATTTCTCATAGTTTGGGAGTCCTCCATGTGTTTTTTAGCAAACTCTTTGCGGGCTTTCATATGTCACAGCAAAGGGTCTGAATACTTATGACCATGTGATATTTCAGTTTTTCTTTTTTAATAAATTTGCAAAAAGTTCTACATTTCTGTTTTTTTCTGTCAAGATGGGTTGCTGAGTGTACATTAATGCGAAAAAAAATGAACTTTTTCGATTTTAGCAAATGGCTGCAATGAAACAAAGAGTGAAAAATTTAAAGGGGTCTGAATACTTTCCGTACCCACTGTATATATATGCTCATATTTAAGCAGTTACAGTGGTTAAACTTGCCCCTCTCTCTTCATAAGACCATGCATATTGCAACTTCAGCCAAACCTTAGGCCTCCGGTGAGGATGAGGAGGTGACTGTTTCACAATGCCCTGTAATAAGGAGGATATGCGAAGACTTTTCTTCACACTTCTTCTCTGCTGCGCTGTTTCCTTTCCATATCAGTTCCAGTCTGTCTTTCACCCCCTTGTGAAAAAGCCTACATTCAGATACAATTTCCAGCGCTGGGACCCAACTCATGAAATATGGATGTATAAAAAAAGCTGCATGGCAGCTGCAGATAATTACCTTATAGACTGTGAGAGAGAGAGACTAATCTGCTTCCTCTATCCTTCCTTGCCACCTCTTTTCTTCCTTCCATGCATCCAAACAAGGATGATGTGATGAAGGATATGACCAAGGGCTATGTTTCCAGAGCCCATTTCGAAACGGTTCTTCCCTCCATATAGAACTAATTCAGCATGCATCCAGTCTGCAGGGAGAGCTTTTCCCCAAAGCGCCAAGACCCACACCAGGAGAGCATAGCGGGTTCATCTTGAACGTTTTATACCATTATATAGAGATGAAAAACTGGGTGCATGTGAGAATAAAAAGGGTGTACCACAGAGTACGTTGTGCAGCGGGCTAAATGATGCTCGTCCGGTGAGCTGCTGATCATATCTTTACACATTTCCAAACAGCACTGTCTCAGAAACACATCATAACATGTCATAATATATACAGCCCAGCTCTGCTGAAAAACGTTTTTTTATTTTTTTTTATCTTGCTGAAGGAGAAGAAGCAGCGGAAAATGGTGAATCTATTACCCAGCGGCAGACAGAGACAGTACCAGAAACCAATTCTTTGTAAACTGTACAGTCTGCCAAGATCAAAGCAAACGCATTCAACATGCTGCCATTTGCCGCTCCACATCCGCTGAGGGCCTGGCCGAGGTTCACAGGGCCCTAATCCCGCTCCGGTGCCTGGAAGCAGGGCTATGTACACTGGTGGGTGGGGGTGGGAGGGGCAAGGTGTGGCAGAGCTCCTGGCCGGGCAGATTCAACAAAACCGCAGTGGTCCCCCTGTGCTACATGATGTACACAACGGGATGCGATATTTAGACAGCTGCAGTCTCGTCAGTGAAAGATAAAAGGATATAATCTAGAATTTATATACCTAAAATAAGCATTTGCAAGGTACATTAAGCCCGACAGGTGCCCTATGGATTTACTATATTTATAATAGCGGCTGGTCGTTTGGAAGGATAAATCAGGGGTATTTTCTTTTCCCTGTTCATGTGATATTCTGTAAAGGTACATTTGTTCTCCAAATACCCCTTCCTCCTTTTCCGTTGGGAATAATAATGCCATTTCCATTCCATTTCTCCCTCTTTAAACTATTTCTCTAACCAACCACAGGTTTACATTTCTTTTCTTTTTTATTTAAAGGAATGTACTATAACATGATATCTTTTTCTTTTTTTTTTGATATTCTAAAATTTGAAAAAATGGCATAGATGTTATTAGAACTTGTGAACGCGTGTGGAATATTGCTAATCACAAGCTTTTATGAACAAATTAGGGTAAACTAAGTTGGTTCAACAAAATATTCTTAACTCAACTTAACTGGTAAGCGTATCATGGCATAAAGACCGGTAGCGGAACAGGAAGTTGCTGTGCACGAAAAAGATAAATTGTCATTGTTACACCTTGGTTTAAACAAACAAGATATGATGTGCCAATCAGTGAGCTTTAGGGGCACTGATAGGGATGTTTTGTTACCTTTAGACAGAGCCAGGCTGGCTGTTTCCCTTTGTTTCCAGTGTTCCTCTCTTTCCAGGCCAGATAACTAAGCTGTAGCTTCATATTTAGTTTACACAGTAGTTTATGTTTTGTTCATTTAACAGTGACAGTAATGAACATTTCTCTAAAAGCTGTAGTCCCTGGACACTTGGTACAAAGCCATCAGAAAAAAAAGAGTTATTTAAATTACAAAAGTCACATTATTGTTCAAACCACTGAGCAGTATGTACGGGGTGTTGATATTGTCAGCTTGTTGATCGTGTTCCTCATGCTGCGCTGTGGTGAGTCCCTGTCTTCAAAGGCCAGACAGTTAATAAGTGCTGCCCTGTTAAAGGAAAAAATAAAACTTAGCTTCCACCACAGTAATGTTTGCTCTTTAAGTTTCAGAGGGATTTCCCTGAACCACATCAAACAGCCAAATCTTATCTGCCGTTATTGTTTTTGGCTCAACATTGCGACTCCTTAGCAGGATTTTGATACGAACAGGAGAATGTTGTGAAGCCTGTCCGGGGATTGGACATTGAAAAGTCCTGGCTTACTAAACTCCTGAGTCAGCCTGAAATATGCCAGGTTTGACATCAGTGGTGGAAAAGGAAGAGAGCAGACAAAAAAAGGACTTATGGCTATTTCTGGCTCGGCATGTCAAGTTTTCTGCTTCATGATTCAGGCTGATGCATTTTAGCAGCATTTACAGTGTGCAGTGAAGTTGTTGTCAGGCTGGTGCAGCAGTTTGGGGTCCATTGACCCTTACAGACATACTGTTGGTTGTAGCTGCCAGTGGAGGGAGCCTATCACTATGCAGCTGTGAATCATACATTGTGGATGAGCAACAGGCCTTTTTCCCATCAGTATGGTATATCAAGCTGCTGTCATGAATTCACTTTGCTTGTCACGAAGCCTCAGACGAAGTCCAAGCTGCACAGAAAGTTTGAAATCTGAGCCATCTATTGTAAAGCTCCATCCTATTTAATAGTGTTCTTATGGACGGAAATTTCATCATATGGATAGAATAGGTTATTTTATCCGTCTTCATTTTTATTGGTACAGTAATTATAGTTGCCATTGCAGCAGAAAGTTTAAAACATTAAACATACTTATGGGATGAGGAATGCTAAAGACGCGCCCAATTACATCATTACATGCTCAATAACAACTGCTAGTGGGCCGCAGCATCCAACTCAACGGACATCAAGAAATGTATGTGTCATGACTCAGGGATGCCTGGCAACAAATCAGGAGTCTACACAGAACACTGACACAGTGAATATTTAATCCTAACTTTGTCCACAGACACACAAGCAGCACTGTGAGGCTCTACTTTGACACAGTGGTGCTTTGACTTACTTGCTAAAATGTTTACAATAACCATGCTGACATGCTGAGCAGGTATAATGTTTACCATGCTCACCACCTTAGTTTGGCGTTTTAGCATGTGGCCGACAGCTAAAGCTGATGGGATTATCATTAGTCTTGCAAGTATTAATTCCAAAGTATTGACAAATCTTTGGATTTTATTAAAAAAAATTCACTAAACCACACCGATTGCTGATTATCTGTCAAGTTGTCAGAGCTACCATGGAGCCCACACTGTCACCAACTGCACTCCCTGAATACATTGTACCTTATTTCTGGAAAGAAGTAGAAAGAAAAGCATACAGAAGGGTCTACAATATGCGATTTAATTATATATCCAGGATGTCAAACTGATTAATCAATAAAAATGGGTTAAAAAGATAGAAATACAAGCTTAAGCGCAAAATTGAACCACTGCATCACCTGGCGTTCAAGACGGAATACAATTAAATTAAGGGACAGCACTGTTCCTGTAAAGCAAGGCATATGTAGACATTCGGTATACCTTCAGTAGCAAGCGTGGCATTGAAGTGCTGCTGCTTGTGAATTATGTGCTAACGTACTCTGCTAATGTCAGCTCCACAGGTTTTGACGTAGAACCGTAACGTTTTAGAAAGGTGTATCTCCTCTCAACCTCTCTGTGTAAACCCTAACACTTTAACACAACTTATAACCATGACGAGCTCCAAATCCACGCAACCAGCCTGACGACCAAGAAAATCTTTGACGAACATTGCACGAGTGTCTATGGAGCAGAGCCGGATAGTTGTTGGAACCTGGTCAGAGCTGGCTGATGATTGGCCAGTTCAAGGGGCGGGGCTTAGCGAGTGGGCAATTCATCCTGAAAGGGGAATGAATGTGTGCACCAAATTATTTGGGCCTTGCATTCAACAGCTGTTGAGACAGTTCACTTAAAATCAGAAATGTTAACCTCATGGTGGCACTCAAGGAAATGTCAGGGGATCACCAAAGTATTTAGGATTCATCCTCTTGGAACCATGAACATCTATACCAAATATTTTGCTTATCCCCTTTGTAGATGTTGAGATTTAACTAGTTAAGTAGAAACTTTGACCTGCTCGTGGCGCTAGAGGAAAAGTCAAGGGATCACAGATGTAGTAGGATTCATCCTGTGGGGACCATGAGCATATGTCCCATATCTAATGGCAATCTATCCAATAGTTGTTGAGATTTTTCAGTCTGGAACAAAGTGGTGGACCAGCAACAGACAGACACACATTATTATCCCTAGAATTTCCTTCTACCTCTGTTCAAAAAGCAGTTTAAGGACTACTTGTGAGAATGATTTATGCAATGAAAAGTAAGTTTCACAATGGGAACAGAGTAAATGTTTATCAAGAATATGAAAAATCTCACGCAGTGCACCGAGAATGTCAACAAGAGACAGTTCGCTCATGCATTATTGGCCTGTGTCAGTTCCAGCTTTTCCAAACAACTCTAGGAACAGTGTTTCAGCAGTTCTGTCTTCCCAGCAAACATAATCAGCACACATGCTCACAGTGGCCGTACATGTGTAGCCTAATTGCCCACATTAAAAAACATGTCATCGATATAATAGTTAAAATGTTTCAAGAGAAAAAAATGTTATGACTTTTCAGAGGTTTGCTTGGCTGAAGTCCTCACCGACACACCCAGTCTTTTCTGTTACTCACACACTGCTGCACTGTTTGACACAAATAATGGAGCAAATGTAGGCCAAACATAGAAACTGAGTGGAATAAAATAACATGCTCCAAATATGAAATTCCTCATTATACAAACGACTTGGTGTGATGACCATGTGATTTTTCTGCCAGTGTCAATAATACATTTGCTTGTGGCGTAAATTGCCAGCTACATGCAGACCAAATGGATTATATGAGAGAGCCAGCTGGAGGGGAATGGAAGAAAATGGCTGATAATAATTAAAATCAAAGCCACCCAATCCTTGCCGAAAGGACATCAGTCGGTCAACCTAAAATACGTAGCAGTCACTTATTAGCTTTATATAAATGATGCATGGAAACCTGAAACTTTCCGCTCGGTACCAGTTGTCTCCGGTTTCCAAACCTGCATTGTGTTTCAAAGAGCCCGAATCACATTTTCCACTTACTTAAATCATAATTGACTTCTCATGACATCCGCCTTTCTTCCTTCCTACCGAATCAGGGTTTGAATTTTTTTTGGGGCTGACTTCCAAAGAGCCCATGATGGTTTCATTTGGAAAGTCACAGATAAGTGTTTGAGATGGCAAATCGTTCATTCTTTCTTTTTTATTTGTCTCTCCAGCAAAATTAGGTGTTAAAGAGCACATTGTTTCCATTTAGCCCTTTAAAAGCCTCGTCACAGAGTGAAGCACATGCTCGTTAGGGGTGGCAAGCTAAAGCCAGTCCTATCAAATGATGTGTTTTGATGGACATGCGCTGCCAAGTTAAGCATAAGTCCATCTCTTGTATCACATCAAGCATCACATCATTGCCCTATGCCTTTATTGTCTTAACGCTGATCTTGTCTGACGGTCCAATATGTCGTGTACATACTGTACCTTCAGACCGTGAATGGTTCTCATTTCTGATCAAGTTTTCTGAAAACTAGACAGGCTCCTCCACTCTTCTCAGCAGAGTGTCCCACCTATGAACCCTGTCAGGACCACCACGGCACGGTGCTGGTGAGGGGTCAAGGTCAGGCCCCTTTTTTACAAGCTGCCAAGTGTTTGGTGGTGGAACTGTCCATCAGACTAGTACACAATAAGTGCATTAGTCAACTGCCACTATCATAAAGAAGACATGCTTAGTAAGTGCAAAGCTGCGGGAGAAAATGTACAAGGACATCTATTATGACTGCACGTCCAACTGAATAAAGCAGAGATCCTTCCTTACACGTGAATCTCTAGAGCGCACAGGGAGGCCCCGCTTCACCTTTGACCCCAACAGTACAGTGCATTGGCTCCTGACACAGTGGAATGGTCACGTTAAGCGGAGTGTTAAGCAGTCCCGTGATTTTGGCCCCGGCCAATCGAAAGAGGCGGTTAGGCCCCATTTAAGTAAATTTATGGCTCCAGAACTGGAGCCAAGCAAGGTGTCCCCAGATCCCGAGTCTGTTATCTGTTAAAGAGGAAAAATGTCTGACATACTTGGGAGTACGCCTGCTGTGCACTTCCAGCAGCAGAAAGTGAATCTCACAGGATGCAGGAATGTTTTGTGAATGTTGTAAGTTGGAGTGATTTACAAAGAACTGCAGCTGTCTTTCTCCTGGACCAGGGGAATGGAGTTGGGTGCTTTAGGTGGAGGGGGGAAATCAATGGAGAACAAGGTCCAAATAGAGACTGGGTGTCACATTCGACTGCTTAGGCTGTTCCAGGATCTTATGTAGGCTGTAGAGTTTGTTGCTGATCAATTAGGACTAAGTCTTGTCTTGAGTTTGGTTCCGAGCACAGAAGTAGCTTGATTGTTGTTGTCCTTATTCATTGACTTTCTCTTTGTCCTTGTTCCTCACAGTGACAGACACCATGTCTCAAGCTCCATCCCGGTGCCGACCAAGTCTCAGCTCGGTGTGTCTGCTGCCTCTGAGTTAGGCTACCCCAGCCACACCAGCTCCCCAGACCGAGGCCTGAGAAAAAGGGCCAGCTCTGAGGCCGACAAGTACAAGCAAACTCCTCCACCAAGCTACAACACAGCCATGGGCGAGGAGCAGCCCCCACTCGGCCTCGCTCCGCCCTCGCCCTTGCCTTCACCCAAACACCTATCCTCCTCCCTCGATGCTGGCATGGCCTCACTCAACCTGGCCAAGACTACGGAGTCCATTGAGGAGGGAGAGCAGAACGAAGAGAATGAGGAGAGTGGGGAGGCAGCGGTGGAGGTGGAGAGACGAAGAAGCATCGCCACCGAGATCAGAGAAGATAAAGGAGAAGAGACCGAGGAGCGACCGCCCAGCAGCACTGTTGTGCCCAACTGTTCTACAGTGCAGGACATCGGTGAAGAACCTGCACCAACTAGCGAGCACACGGGCGCCATGAACGGCTCTCTGGTACCAGGACAAGCGCCTGTCAGCCTGGTCCCAGAGCTGCGCTGCTCTGTGGAGCAAGCCGAGGAGATCATGGGCACAGAGGCCACCAGTTTAGGTCTGGGGTTGGGGGTTGGGTTGGGTTTAGGGCTAGCGGAAGAGGCCCGGATGGAAGACTACCGCTGCATCCCTGTGGACCATGCGGTAGCCGTGGAGTGTGACGAGCAGGTGCTGGGAGAGCTGGACGTCGCCGGCTTTGAGGAGTTCTCCAGGCGCATCTATGCACTAAACGAGAACATGTCCAGCTTCCGCAGGCCGCGAAAGAACTCTGACAAGTGAGGTGGGGGACCTGAGTGAAGAGGAAGAACAAAACTTGCACAGGGACTTTGGACGAACACAAGGACGAGGACTTATCGCAGCATCAAAAATCATATGAGCTATTCTGGAATAACGACCAATTTGCACTTATTGTAAACATTTCCGTAGTAAACTTTTAAATGAAATACAATTAAAAGTGCAAGTATTGGGACAGTGAGCTTTACTTTTATGACGGCATTCATATAGTTTTTTTTACAATGGATGGAATCATTATTCAGACATTTTTAGCGTGAACAGCCACCCTCAAGAATTAGTGTCAGTTATTATATCACTTGCACTTTGCTTTCCAAGACTTACTGCAATAGTAGCCCTTAACTTGTTTTATAAAAACACCAACTGCATTTAAGATTCACATCCAAAGTCAGTGCAGCCTCAGTACATCAGTGTACAAAGATGTTCCAAGGCGGCAGCTTTTTTGGGGGGGATAATTTGTCAATTATTAAACCAACAGACGCCCACTTGAGAATGTTTGCAACTAGAAGTTTTTATTCAAAGTGAATCGAGTCCGCTGTCCCAGCACTTACACCTTTGACCGTACAGTACGAGCAAAGTGTTTGGACACTTCCCGAGCCTTCATTCAGGGTGCAAGGCGGTGGGTTCGCACAGGAGGGAGGGCGTGTTGTGTACGCAAGCGCGTGTCGGGGCTTCACATTAGCATGCAACATCCGTCAAACAATCGCAGTTCGGTGTCAAGTTATCCCACCGATGACCTTTGAACAGGGCAGGATTTTGCCCCCACAGAGTGAGGTGGGAGCAGGTAGCCCCAATGAGATATTCCCTGAGCGTGACACACGGCGTCCTCCCCGCGACGGCTCAACCCACCACGCCATTCTCCACATGGGAGTTGAGTTTCTCCTTCAGGTCTTTACAGGATCAGGTGGCAGGTTCGAGCTCACAGCACATGGCAGGGATACGGTGTAATTGTTTTTCTGTCCATCTCCATGTCCTCTATTTTTCTCTTTTTATTTTATTATTTTTTCAATGTTAACGTACGCCATCAATATAAACGTCAATGTTAATGTTAAGTCCACTGATTCTCATAATCAGTAGACCAAAAATTTAATTCTGTGTCCGTGTCCTGTTGGAATGTCTCACTCAGGCTCTACTGTAAGTGTTAATAGCAATTGTCTCGATCCCAATGTCTGTGATTATTTTGTCCCTGTGTCTCCATGTTCTGAATGCTTTCTTGCACTGGTATTCAATTTTTGCTTTATTTATGTTTCGAAACAGTTGCGTGCGCTTTGTTTCAAAGGAAATTCACATTTAGTTTAATGTTTCCCACTCACATGGGATGTTGCTAATTAATGTTGTCAAATGTTAGACTGATATAACTGGTGTCTGGGTCCAGACATTGACAGCTGCTTTGCATCGCCCGCCATGACAAAGATGGACTCTCCACCGACAGCACACTTTGTGTTGCAGATCCAGTACTGTGGTTGCTGACTGTTGAGAAGTATTGTATTTAAAGCTTAAAGATGAACCATGTTCGATCATTTCCATAAAAATGCTATACAGTAAGCGACCATGTACAGATACTTTTGTATGGAGGGGTGTTTTTTTTTTCTTCTTTGTTATTAAAGACTTGCAGTCCAATGGCATGGATGTATGTAGCCCCTTTTACATTTGCATCAGTGTGCTCAAGTTTGAATTTTAGGTTGTTACAACTACAATATATTGAACATATGGAAGGATATGATAGTTCTAAAATGGTATGAAAATGGACAAAATTCCAGAAGCTCCTAGAAGTCTTCAATAGTATGAATTTGAGACACTAATAACATTTATTTTTACAATCATCACTTGAAAAGATGAAGGCCCTTGCAAATGCTAAGGTAGTGGAAATTGAAAACCTTACTTTTGGTGTTTCATTTTTACCTGTTTACTAAAAACTTTTTTTTTTCTCTTTTTACAAAATGTACCAAAATAAAACGAGGTTGGCAATGAGGAAGATCTTTGGTAGATAATAATGAGAATAAATATGACACAACAATTAAATCATACCCTCTAAACTAAAATAAATCAGAATTGTATTGAAATTGAACACTATTACTATGCTCGTTTACAAGATATCTAGTCATGGCTGATCTATAGAGGGAAACCATAAAGTGCATATTAGCTAGCATCTAAGTCAGGCGGTGCTTTGAGCTAAAATGCTAATTTTAACATGCAAATGCTGAGAAGTTGCTATGTTCATCATCCAACTGTGCGTTCCAATTCCCATACTGCCATACTATTTAGTATGCCAGAAGGCAATTTAGTATATCCCAATACCTGGTATGTCCAATGCAGTATGCCATAAATTACAGGATGTCCTTCTGCATTTTTCAGTATGCAAGCTGCCATTCTTTTCTGGCCCCTCTAACCCACAATCCTTTACGCAGCGTACTTTTTTGTAAGGCAAACATGTTGACTAATCATAACAGGAACAGGTGTAACTATTAAACATTAACGATTGAAGCGGCAATTATAAATCAACCATTAATGGAGGGCCACTTACGCTTTTGAGCACACCAGCGCAGTCCTGACGAGATCCAATCAGGTGAAATTAATGCGAACACATGCGTCATGTTATTGTGATGGTGCATAAACAACAGATATGTTTCATCATCGCCAGAGCTGATGCGTTTATAGGTTAGCACAACTACTTCAGAGTCATGGGTAGGGGGAAGACTCCAGGTGCATCCTCCTTGGAACTGCCCGAAACACATTAATCTGGCAGGTATAGAGCTCTTAATCTTTAACACATTTCTATGCGCTGGTCTGTACCTTTTGAATTATTTACGTGCAGCCAAGTTGTGTCAGCGTGAACTTTTGTGCTTTACTGGTTCTTTATTTAGCTTTTTAGGGACATGAGTTTTGCTGGAAAAGTTCATAAGACTCCAGACGAAGCTTCATCGCAACATGGTAAGTAATGTGTTAAGCACTAACTATAATAAATGCGTACTGTTAGGAGTAACTAGCTTTTTTTTGTATGGAATTTGTTTTATTCATTTGGCTTGATGAAACTTTAATGATGCCCATAGGGTAGCTGGTTTATTCCAGATTCGTCACATTATTTCTGCCTTGAACAACTACTAGAGCTGTTTCAATCGGGTCAGCCAGAACGGGTTAAATCCCCTTTCCCCTAGTCTGACACGTGGACACATGTGGTTGAACATGTGACTAACCTTACAGTGCCTTCAGTGCTTGAATTAAGCCCTCCTGCATTCCTTTACCTCCTTATGCATTTGTCTGAGTAAAACCAAACCTTTCTGTAGGGTAATACCGTGTCACTGTGTTGTCAGGACTTTTGGTAATGGATCAATTTGTTCACATTAAGCACTGGGAAACTGTAGCTTAAAGCATTTGAAGTGCAGAGCGTCCTTGTAATCCTCATCTCCGCTTGGTTGTTTCAGGCAGATCATGTTTGGCTTCTCATTATATTTTAGCCCATTTGTCAAGGCAATAAAGCTTTCTCCTTTAGAATCACCTGTTGGACTTTTCATAGTCGTCCCCGTTAGGAATTCCAATAATGCAGACGATTGCTGAATGTGTCCTATAGTGCATTCTCTTTCCAGATTCACATGAAGCAGCTTCCTGCTCCTATAAGCTCTCAGTGTCTCTCTGCAGGCTGTCTTCTCTCTCTCAGAGTTAAGCCCCTACAGGTGTCTGAGGGCCTCAAGGCTCGGCCCTCTGGGAATCACATTTCATATCCAGCACAGAGAGACGGGACATTTGTGCCATCATTGGAAGGCAGACCTGCTCCAGAGCGTACTGCAGCAATGTGAGTGCAGGTGCACGGTCTAAAACGTTGACGGTTTGCAGGTTGTTATTGTAGTTTAAAGTTTACGAGAACGAGAACCGAGGCATCGAGACTGAGAGTAAGCAGGCCTTATTTCCTTACTCACAAAGCCATCTTCATATTTTCTGAGTGCTCAGTTTAAAAGACTTCAGCGCGGCTGCACCGTACAGTCTGCTGTACTGTTCAACATCACAGGCACCTCGCAAAATACACACCGGACAAACTAGCGCCGCTGGCTGTCTAAGCCTGGGCCTCTGGGCTTTACACCACGATGTGTGTACGTGTGTGACAGCAATGAATGAACTCTTTTTCTGTCTTTACCCCCTTCATGGTGTCTTGATTAATTATTGATTTTAATAGACACAGGCCAACTTTGTCCAAATCATCTAATCCTGAGATTAGAGCAGAGTCCATCTCAGCATTCATCATAAATAGGATTAACACTGTGCACGGGGAGGACCGCTGCACCACTGCAGTCCATCAGCACCTCATTTGTACAGCAGCCGTATCGTCTGACCTCATCAGTCCCAGGTCAAAGTCATTCTCCATACCCTTGTCATTCTCCGGTCTCGCTGACACCCTATACCCTTGACGTTACACGGGTACACATGCTGTAGATCCCCTGTCATTATTACTGTGGGTGTCTC